>NC_052641.1:7878787-8181818 GCF_016161935.1 Mauremys reevesii | reverse complement strand
TGTGACGCCACCTGGAACATCACTGGACCCCTCAGTATCCAAAAGATACACACAAGCTGAAGACAGTTGAGAGAAGAGCTGCGGAAATGTTTAGGAGTGGGGTGGGGAGGGAGAAGATGACAGGAGTTCAATATGGCTAGGTGACAATGCAAGGGGAATATGATATTTCTGAAATAGGAGGAAGAGGAATAATTTAACGTTGTAGAAAGGGGTATTAAATGGGAGGTACTGGGACAAATTAAGTAAAGGGGAGTTGTCCGTGACTGTGAGGTCCCGTAGGCTGTGGAACAGTCTCCCAAGGGAGGTAATCGAACCCTTGTCACTTTGTCCAGTTTATTTCTGAAAGAGCCACGGAGTAGTAGATGTACAATATAGAACAATCTTCTTTTGGCCGGACGATGGACTGCATACCGTAATAATGCAGGGCTTTATCTGTAGCTTTGCTGAGCCTTATTGCACGCAGCTAGATACATTAAGTTACAGTGAAAACTAAAATCCAACAGCCTGGCTTGGATTTGAGTGTAAACTTTATGTTTGCAACTGAAACGAAGAATATGAAAAAAGAACAGGAGTACCTGTGGCACCTTAGAGACTAACAAATTTATTTGAGCATAAGCTTTCGTGGGCTACAGCCCACTTCATCAGATGCATAGAATGGAACATATATTAAGGAGTTATATATACATACAGAACATGAAAAGGTGGAAGTAGCCATATCAACTCTAAGAGGCTAATTAATTAAGATGAGCAATTATCAGCAGGAGAAAAAAACCTTTGTAGTGATAATCAAGATGGCTCATTTCAGGCAGTTGACAAGAGGTGTCAGGATACTTAACATGGGGAAATAGATTCAATGACTCATTACACAGATTGAATCTATTTCTCTGCACTTAACTATCATAGTGATAGCTGCCTTCAAGATTAGACCTATTGCTACTAATTAAGGGCTGAGAATATGCTTGGTGCTGGACATGGCACAAAATAAAGCCAGCCCTTTCCCTAAAGAGCTTGCAAGCTAGCAAGCCAGACACCACCACAGAGAGACCACTGTTCTATAGTCTCTGTCATGTAGAGAAAGGACACTGTGTGACAAGGAAAAAGGCTGGATTATTGGAATTAAAGATGCAATGGAAATACAACAAGGCAGAAGACTCAAATTAAGTTACTGGGGCTAGTAAATATGAAAGACAAAAATGCATCTATAAGGAGAACCCCACTAAACTTTCATCTGGGCTCATCACATGTCCCATGAATGAGCACCCTCTCGCTGAATCTCTGGCATGGCTTCGCCTCTCTTTAATTAATCCAGGCTTCTAGGCTCAGCTGTGTGAGGGGATTGCTGTCTCTGTGCATCTTCCACAAAGGCTACATCCCGATGCTCTTAAAAGCTCACAATGCTGGAGCATGACACTCATGTGACAACGAGCTGGAAGAGAGAGGTTAAATGAATTGTCCCAAAGATCGCTTATTCCAGGGGAAAAGAAATGCACAGGAACTGGCAGTGAAAGGCTGTGGCTAGGAGATGGACTTGAAAGGAATTAAAATGCAAGAAGCGGCTTGATTCGCTCTGAATTGTAAGAATTTCAGTCTCCAAAGCGAAAACATTTTCAAATGATGCATGTCCTTGTAAGATAAGAGAAATGGCTTCAAACGACTACTTGGGGACTTATGAATGCTTTTCTCTTTGCAGAGGGAAGTTCTAGCTCTCAGCTCCCTTAGAAATGCAGCATGACAGCCTAAGAATTGCTACAGCTCTGAGAAGTTTAATGAAGAAAGCAGCAGCGGCAAGATCATTTTCACGGATTAAATCAGTGTCTCCTCAATGCTCTTCTCCTTTATTCCCCTAAAGGGCACAGTTTCAAATAAACTCCTTGCCACCTTCCCTTTGAGCCAAAGAAAAAACGCCCTTCCCTAGCAGAGAGTGAGTGAGGCTGAAGGTTCCCAACACAGCAACAGCGTTCCCCGGTTTCCAGCTAGATATCACTTGGTGTTGAATTCACTGAGGAAGTGGCGTTTGGTAAGAGAACTGTTTGTGGGTCTAGGGCTGTAAAACAATGCAATCCATAGACATTGTGAACCAGGAGCTGGCTACATTTCAACAGTGGGTAGAGATTACCCTTCTACAGAGTTTATTTAGAAAATCCCATGGACTTCATTCTTTAGTCTGTGCAGTCTTTAAAGCAGATTAAAGATGTCTCTTTCCAGCAGATATGCTCAACCAGAAGTTACAGGCTTGAGGCAGGAGTTACAGGGTGAAGTTCTGTGGTCTGCGTTATGCAGGAGGTCAGACTGGTTGATCACAATGTTCCCTTTTTACCTTAAAAATCTATGAATCTATGAAAATTCTCCTTGCATCCCAGTTTTATACCAGTGTATCTTTGCTAACCCGAACAGAGTCACGCCACATTTACACCAATGTGAAAGTAAAATCAGACCCTATATGTTGGCTTCCTTCTCTCATGTCCACCTCCAGGCCCTTCTTTCATAATGCCCCATTATCTGTGGAACACCCACCTGAAATCTGTCTGCCTAACGACCATCCTCTCCTTATCCACATCCCTCCTAAAAAACTCATATTTGCTGGGTTGCCTATGCAAAGTGAGTTCATACATTAAAAATATAAATCCGCTCCCGCAAAACTGCAAGGGAGCCATCAAGACATGCACATGTTGGAATGAGTAACCCCAAAGTCTTATTCTTGTGCCCGCCTCCTCCTCTCTCCCCCCTCCGTGGCTCGCGATTCTCACTTGGACCACCTGTGAACGTAGGCTATAAGCTTTTTGAGGAAAAGCCACTTCCCCTATAACAAGCCCTCTCTGTTGAAGGCATCTGCCCTCCGAGTGTTAATATGGTCTGTAGCTTTGGGGTCCTTTTGCAGTCCTCACTGCTACCAGATGTCCAAAGGGACGCGACAGTAAAAAGCAGCCAGCCTCATTCGCAGCTGAGCAGGAGTCTGCAGCTCATCCTTGGCCATGGTGATCCACACACTCGTAACCTCCAGCCTTGATTAATGCACCTCACTGTATCTCAGAATGGAGCCCCATACCCTGGAAAAGCTCCAACTGGTACAAAATGCTGCAGCCCATCTGCTTAATAACATGGGGTACCACAAGTACATCACCCCAGTGCTCTGCTCTGGCTCCCACAATGAAAACTGATTCCAGGCTAAGGTCTCTGCCCCGATATTCAAAGCCTTCCATGGGACTGGTCCTAGATACTTGATGTTTCACAGGAGAGTTGAAACTATCAGCCAGTTTGGGGAGACTCATGGGACCAGGAAACAGAACTTTGACAGAGTCAGGAATCGGGGCTGGCAGCAAAGCCAGTCTCCTGGCAACCTAATGAGTGCAGCTGGCCTGTAGTAGGATACCTGATTGATTGAAAGAATCTGCAAACCAGCTCCTATGTGTAGCAGCTGTGATAGATCCTGCTCCTGCCCTGTCCCCAGCCCTGATCCTGCCTGGCCTCACATCAAGAACCCCAGTCTCGAACCTCAGCTCCAGTTCCTGTCTTCTGACTCCGGCTCCGACCACTGGCCCTGGCACCAAGCCTCTGACTTCAATTCCCTGGCTACCATCCCCTGCTCTAACCACTAGCCATGACTCCTGTGCCAACCCCGAGGCACAACCGCTCACATCCCAGTCACAGACAGACAGGAGCTGAATTTAGACACTTGGGCTCCCTCTCCCAAGAGATGAGATTGATCACACCCCATTTAGAGCCAAATGCAGGACTCCTCTGGCCTAGCCTTCCCGCAACAAACTCCTATCTCCCAAACCCTCTCCCAAACCTGCACTCGGAGCTGAGACGCAGTTTCCACACTAGCTCCTCTATTCTGTCACTCACAACTTCCTCAAGCAAA
This sequence comes from Mauremys reevesii, assembly GCF_016161935.1. NCBI lineage: Eukaryota > Metazoa > Chordata > Testudines > Geoemydidae > Mauremys > Mauremys reevesii. The sequence continues at coordinate 8,177,956 of NC_052641.1, read as the reverse complement.
TTCCGTTGAGCTAAAATGATCAGTGCTTGGTCTCAGCCCCAAGGTAAGCTCTGCTGGGAGGTTTAAGTAAAATTGGCTGTCTTCAAGCTTGGAAGCACTAAAAATACCAAAACCGCTCTTCTAATTAAATTCCAGCTGAAATATTAGCATTTGCAGGGCTTAGAAATACCTAGCTTGTTTTATAACACTATTTGGCGGGGGGAAAATCAATTCAAGCTTTAAGAAAATGGGTGTAATTTATTTTTAAGTCAGCACATTTAAATCCAGCGCTTTCTATTTCTTTTCCTATCCTTTTGTTAAGAAAGCATTTGTTAAGTACTCCCTCAATGAAGGCTTCCTGTATTAAGTATACCTCATGAAAGCAGTCCCATATTAAGGATGTCACCATTAAGCACACCTTTGTTTCAGATGCCTCAACTAGATACGCCTCTGCCAAAGTTATAAACTCCTCCATTAAAGCAGCCTCAGGTAAGTCCATTTCTGCATCCATTAAAGGTACATTGCTTCGGTGATTTACCAGCAGTGAGCTGTCTCTAAGGTCTTTTAGTAATGCCAAGATTCTTACTTCTGCATTGCTTAAGTAGTCATGTGGGCTGGTTGGTCCAGGACTGTCCACAATATGTTTCTCTTACCTTCCTCTGAAGCAGCTTGTTCTGGCAAAATTTCCATTGACTTCACTGGGGCCAAGATTTCAAGACCTGACTTATGAGCACTTAATTTCTCAGCTTTAGCATAGCCTCCAATGCTACCTTTTGCATTTAATGATTTCCCAGCCTAGCTATTTTTTTTTCTGCTGCATGAAACTTCCTTCAGGCTGTACTAGGAGCCTGTATTACATTGCTATTGTATTTCCAACAATGCCTCAGTAGGAGTGTTTTATTATTCCCTGATTCAGCTACTTCCTTTAAGCTTTGCAGTTCTAAATGTCATATATCAGCGAGGTAGCCGTGTTAGTCTGGTTCTGTAGAAGCAGCAAAGAATCCTGTGGCACCTTATAGACTAACAGATGTTTTGCAGCATGAGCTTTCGTGGGTGAATACCCACTTCTTCGGATGCAAGCAGTGCATGCAAGCAGTGCTTGCATCCGAAGAAGTGGGTATTCACCCACGAAAGCTCATGCTGCAAAACATCTGTTAGTCTATAAGGTGCCACAGGATTCTTTGCTGCTTCTAAATGTCATATGTCATTCGATAAAATGGAAACGACAGGCATCTCACAGCATTTGTACCACACGCTCATGTGACATTTAGGGGCAAAGTGACACAGCAGCCAGACGTTCCCACAGAGAGGTTCCACAGTGGCGTGCAAATTTAAGGGAAGAGATTTCACTGTATGTTTTGCAACTTACGCATCTCAATTTTCAAGCAACCACTTCCAGTAATACCTGGCACTTGCACAGTTCCTTTCAGCAGAACATGTCAAAGCTCTTTAACCAATCAGAGTAACACCAGGCCACACCCTTGCAAGAACAGTGTGGTTATCTTCATTTTACCGATGGGGTAACCGAGGGTACCTCTACACTGGAGCTGGAGGTATAGCTTCTAGTTGGGGTAGACATACCTGCGCTAGCTTTGATTGAGCTATCATACTAAATATAGCCATGTAGCCAGAGTGGCGGGATGGGCTAGCCACCCAGAGTACCTACGTAGGATCTTCGATAGGGCAGTACTCAGGGTGGCCAGGCTGAGCCACTGCTTGTGCTGCTGTGAGCACATTGCTGTTTTTAGCATGCTGGATCCATCAACGCTAGCGCATACATTTTTATCTGAGCCGGAAATTACACCTCCGGCTACAGCTCAGCTCAGAGAGACCAAGTAGTCACAAGGGCCCCTAAAACAAGGCAGCTAGAGACGGGATTAGAACGGAGGCATCCTCTGCTTTAGCTACTAGATAAACCTTTAACTAATTTGAATCTGAAGTAGCACAAAGTTGTAAACAAATGGAGGGACAATTTATGAATAGAAAGCAATGTGAATGGTTCCTTTCTTCAATGCTAAGGAACCACAGAATTAAAAAGGGAGATAAAGTGTGGTTAATTAATTGAGGGTAGTTCCCGTTGAGCAGTTACATTCAATAAAGCTTGGTCAATACAACTGGCTTTTGATTGTCACTCTACAGAGTACAGTGTGAAATAATGGGTTCAGGTGACCATACAAACTGCTGCTGCTTCTTCCTCCTACTTAACATTTCAAAGCTTCAGCCTTTCCTCTCTGACCAGACTGTCAAAATTCTTGTCTCGGCAACGGTCATCTTCTGTCTTGACTGCTGCAATCTCCTCTTCAAATCCCAGCAAATGTTAATGCCTCGGAGGAATTCACAGAGGGGCAGAGCTATCCATGGATGGGTTTGCAGAGGGGGTAAAAGCCATCCAAGGAATAAAGGAAAAGAAATGAAGCCACTGGAGATACATAAGGTCCTTTTTTTTAAATACAGGCACCTATGCTGTGCATGGTAAAACACAGACACAGATGTTACCAGCATGAACAAAGAGACAGGTATGGGCACAGAATGAGTCACTGCAAGCACTTGTCCAGTTTGCATGTGCCACTGTCTATTTTGGACACACAGTTATCTGCTTGCAGAATCATATTTTGTGGGTGCAACTTAGGGAGCAGTGAGTGTCCCCTGCAGTATCAGTCAGGGTTTCAATGCTATTTAAAAGGGGGAGAGGCCTAATTTTTTCAACACAAGGTTGTTTCTTTAGCATCACAAGGTGGCCCAAGTCACAGCACACGCAAATCGAGACAAAGCAGAAGGAGGGTTCTGTCCTTACCTGCCTTGAAGATCCACTCCAAGTACCCGTTCAGTTCCCGTTCGATCTGCTGCTGCCTACGGAGCTTCAGGAAGGCCCGGCGGTTCTCCACCCTCTCGCGCTCTTTGGCGAACTCGCTGCAGAGAGAGCGAACGTGTATCACACAAGGTCAGGACAGCTTAACAACGCCTCCTTTCTCCTTCAAATTTACTTTCAAAACTCTCCTCTGCCGGGATGCCTACAAAACACTTGACAATGGTTAGGTAGCAGGTGTACTGACAAATATGGTCTCTTTGTTTCCTTTTGCTTCCCTAGCTGCCTGTCTCCACCTGCCGTCTCAGGCCTTATACTCAGATTGTAAGCTTTCTGTTCTGTGTTTGCCTAGCCCAATGGGGTCCCATCCAGGACTGAGGCACTGAGACACTATCACAATACAAATAAATAAAACAATAATAATACTGCTGCTACTACTACTAACACTACGTAATAAGGTGCATGTAAACAAAAACCTCTGCTCTTCCCAGAACCACAACTTAATAAAAATCAAAATATTATCCCACAGCGGAGCTCCCTGTAGGACTAGTCACACTGAACGCGATCAGGGCACAGCCAGCCTTTTAGAATTCGGAATGGGGAGTTTTAGCCCATCTCTGAACTTTCACGGGCCTGGGTGGAGGTTCACCAATGCAAGTCAAACTTGAATCAAGAGTGCTGGTGGGCACTTGGCAGTTATGGTCAATCACCTCACACAACCCTAGGCTGAGGATTCGGGAAGTCCCATTAGCTGCTAAAATGACATGGAAATCCATAGTCAAAACAGAACTATAAAGAGGAGTCTTCCAGAAAGTACCCGGAACACGGAGTCATCTAATGTATCCCCCAGCCAGAGCAGGAATCTCTTACACATTATATTGTAATCTGTTTTTAAATCACCCTAGTGATGGTGTATCCACCACTTCCCTCGTGAGGCTATTCTGCAGCCTAACACACATCACTGTTAGAAGCTTTTCCTAATACTTATCTGAAGTTCCTTTTGCAAATAGCGTAGCTGAAGTCGGCGTATCTTAGGTCGATTTACCTGACCGTGAGGATGACAGCGAGACAACCGCTGCCGCTCCCCCGTCGACTCCGCTTCCACCTCTCACCACAGTGGAGTTCCGGAGTCGACAGCAGAGCTATTGGGGATTGATTTTATCGCGTCTACACTAGACGCGAGAAATCGATCCCCAGTAGATCGATCACTACCCGCCGATCCGGCGGGTAGTGTAGACATACCCTCAGTTTCAATTCATTGACTCCCAGTAACACAGCTTTGAATTTCCCTGACCAGTCCCTCACTCACTTTGTGGCTGATTCTGATCTCACCTGGGGGTAAATCAGGAGTGACTACACTGAAGCCAATGGAGTTTACACTTGGGTAAAAGTGATGTGAGGGAGATCAGGATTGGATCTTTGGTGTCCACACCTTCCAAGTACTTACAGATGATCCTCTTATCCCCCAGTTAGTCATCACTGAGCCAAGCTTGGCCAGTCCCCGCAGCCTTCCAGTTAATTTTTGTTGTTCTTTTCTAGATTCCCATTCAAAGCATCCAATCCTGTTATCCAAACATGTGCTATGGTTAAAAACCAGCAAGGCTGGGGGTAAGGGATTAGAGGTGCCTGAGGCAGCTTCATGATTTTCATTTCATCTGTCAAAGCTGACACTTCAGCTTAGTCTGGAGACACTGTCTGACCCGTTTCGAAGGGACTGCAGTGAGAGCTTGATTCACTGCACAGCGCGACCGGCTACCAGCTGATACTTGCCATCAACCGTGCCGTTATTCTGCTCTTCAATCTCAAGCCTCTCCTCTCCCCTCCCACATCCAACAGCACAACTCATGACCCCATCCTTTGGGTGGAGGAGCAGCTGCGTCACTCCCGGTCTCAAGTGCCTGCCTTGGTATTCGCTGGGCGTCTAGCTTGCGATTCGCAAACCTGCACGTGTCAGCAGGGATACTGATTTTCCTCTCTGTCTTTTTTTAATGTTCTCCTTTCTGGTTCAGTGCCCATCGGTCCAGGCTGTGGGACCTCCAGTCAGTTTTGACTTCTTTCAGAGAGAGAAGGAATGAGATCTGACAGCGCCGGGGCAGTGACAGTACTCGTATACCACTGCCGGGTGTGGAGGCTCAGCTGGGCTATGATTGCTGCTATACAGTGTTGTTCCACTGCAAACGATGCAGGGCTAGATGGTGCCAGATAAGCACAGCCCCGAGTAGGAGGTGATGTGGTGCTGCAGAGCTCCAGGCAGAGTGTCATGAAGGACTGTGCTTACCCTGTGCCCTGTCCAAGATTTAGAGCAGTGGGGGGCACACAAGCGGCGCCAAAGTCTCCCCTGTCCCCTTCTGGGCAAGGTCCGCTGCAGTGGGCCCGGACAGAGCAGTCTTTGAGATCTCCTGAGTGCAGGGACTATGAATGTTCTTGGTTCTTGAGCAATGCACCTAAGATGTGGAGGGAGGTCCCTTGCACATACACATCCCCCCACCAGCACCACCAGTCATAATCTGGGCCCAGGGAAAAGTAAATCCTAGCTGGGGTTAAATATGTTCTTGGCTATTGACTAGTGGGTTTAGATCCTGCAGTGAATGAGTGTGCTAGGGCACAAGACTGTAGTACTGTAGCTCCTAACCAGGCTGACTGACACCCTGCTTGTAAGACGTGAGGTTGGATGCTGTGACAGGCTCCAGCCAACACTGACTAGCAGAGGAAGTTGCACGTAATCAACTATCACAGATACAGCCCCTGGAGACATGTTGCAGTGACCTCTGCCAGGTACAGCCACAAATGGAATATGTTTAATCCTAAGGTTATATGCTATAACACTGCCACATGCAAGAACAAGGCTGAATCCCAGGCCAGGTCTCTTGTTCTCCAATGCTGGCTGAGTTTGGACAAAGCTGTGGAGGAAGGAGCACCTCAATTCACTTCTCATTGACTCTCTGGTATGATTTAGCAGCTGCCACCCAAGCCACCTGGACTGCAGACAAGGGCACTTTGGGGAAGGGTTTTCCTGGTGGTGAAGTGTAGATGCTCTGGTGGAAACAGAGGACTATCCCCGTGCATCTGCTCACAGTGGGGGAGATAATTTTTCCCATCCATTAAATTTTTCAACAAAAATGCACCCTGCCTCACACACACACACACACATTTTCTTAAACATTTTTCTTTGGTGTTTTGTTTGTTTTGGCAGAAAACTGAAAACCAACAAATTCTCAAGTTTTCCAGTTTGGGGGTTTTTGACAACTGCCCTCCCTCCAAAATGTTCACAAATTTCTGTTAAATCCAAAAGCCATTTTCCATTAAAAATAATGTGTTAGAAAATTTTCATCCAGCTCTAGCTGAGAGCACAGAAGGACCCAGAGATGGGGGTGGTTGGCATTAAATAAACCTTCTGATTTATTTAGTAAAATTGTTATTTTCACACTAGTGACAACCAAAAATCCCTCACAGCGTCACAGAAGTGAAAGCAGGAAAGAGCTGTCCGGGCATCTCGCCACACAGTACAGCAGCTCTCAACCGACAGGACTATCCCTTGTCGGGTGATTCCCAGAATTGTGCCCCGTTCACACAGTGGGGCTAGTTCCCACAGACTGCGGCCTTCTACATTTCAGTGGGTGGATGCTCTGCAGCATGGTCTCACTCATACTTAGGGGAAGAGGTAGATGAAGCACAAGAGAGTGCTCTCACCGGGGAGCTATGAGGTGAGAAGCGAACAGCAGTGACTCATGCAGGCAGGGCTATCTAGCCTTTCACACACCAAGCTCTACCTTTAGGAGAGGAGATTTTTCCTCGCTCTTTTTCATTGTGAATTTAATGCTGCTGGTGAAGGATGCCAGACTGACAGCCCTGGAGACGGAAAGCCCTTATCTATCCACAGGACGGGCAGCAGCTTCTCCAATAACACTGCAAGCTGGAGCTGGAGACAACCATCTCCAGGGATCCCTCTTCTCTTTCTCCTACTGTTGTGCAAATGAGTTCAACGTGCTGGCACCAGAGACAGACTCAGAGTGGCTCAAGAAGATGGAACAAAATATCACAGGTGGTTTCATTGATCTACTCTTGTGAATAAGCTGGTATGTACAAAGGGAAAAGCACCCCACCCCACCCCGGGCATAAACTCCACCTAAGTCTGGTGATCCAAGACAGTACTAGGTTACCTAGGTGCTGATAGAGGCAGCCATCTACATAGCCCAATGCAGTTGGTTCTAAAAATTTCTCCCATCATACCCCACTTTTACCAAGGCAAACGACAGGATTGGGGCGAGGGGTAGTGGGAACATGGAGTCTTGGAATAATTTAACTCAGGCTACCTCAAATTCCCATCATCCCCTTCAGCCTCCCATCAACCTCCCTGTCCATGTATGTGCTCCCAGAAGCCAGACTGTCCCCCTACATGCTCCCTGATGGCTCCCTGCTGCTTCCTCCTCCACCTCACTCTCTCCTGTCCCAGGAGCTCCTTGCTGGCTGGGCACCAGCAAGGGGGAACAGTGAGACCATGGCACCAAAGAGGTTCTCCCCACACCATAGTTCACCATAGTGAGGCTGGCAGCCGGGAGGCCTCACTGTGGCGAAATCCATACTCAACTCTTTGCTTGGATACAAGACAATCAAACATTATAAGGACTACATAAGGAATATATCTGTAATAAATCACATGGAGACACCACACTCATGAACAGGTTGCAAACCCAGGACCTTTAGCATGAAAACCACTTGAGCTAAAGGAGTCACTTCTTTTGCTCAGAGCAGCCGGCTGTTCAAGTTGCTGGAGCCAGTCAGTAGGAAGAGACACAAAGGGTGGTCAACCCCTGGGTGGGTAGAAGATGAAAGTAAATCAGGGTGTAAAAAATTTCAGGATGGCCATTTTGAGGGAAATCATAGCTAAGGAAAAGAAGAGACCATTAAACTAATCTAATCACCACCAGGACCAATAGGGGATTATTGCCTGATGAAGGTCTTCCAAGTGGTTTATCCATGCTAGCTGTAAATATTTCAAGCAATGTGGTTTCCACTATTTCCTCTGGCAGTGACAAACTGTGTCACAGCATCCGCACCCTTGGCTTCCTTCTGTGGGTCTGCAGAGCAGGTCTCAGGGTTAGCTCTGCCACTTTAGAGCAAATCAGCTGATTTTATACAATCTGTTTTACTAAACCGGTTTATGTAAATTCGGAATAATCCCGTAGTGTAGACGTACCCTGAAATGCAAGTGTCGGACAATCTGGCCGTTGTTCTTGGGTTTTCTACCAGCCTCTCTGGGTCAGCTACTCCTGACTTCCTGTGTGACCTCAGCCACGTCCTTCAACCTCCCTGAGCCTCGTTTCCCCATCAGTAGAATGGGGACATTAACATTTACCCATCTCAGATGAAAGGTGCTATGTACTGTTTATTAATCATTATTATTATATACAATTACCTTCTTATACAGAGCCATATAACTGTGCTGTACATAAATTATCAGAACACAGTTCCTAAAATAGGATGGCAGCCATAGGCTATTGAATTGAAAGCCATGCTCAGTACAAGCAGAGAGAGAGAGAGAAACTGAAGCACAGACCTAGCAGAACAGCTTCATCACCATCCCGTGCCCAAAAAAGAGATGAGTTGGGTGCATGCAAACGCCCCTTTAGTTTGTGAAACAGAACCTAGTTCAGATGCCTAGAGCTCCGTCACCTCAGCTGGGAATTGACCTTCCACTGATGAAGAGCGGCACTGAATCTGCAGTGCACAGCATGCAGGAAGCTAACGGCACGCAGCACTGTGTGGGAAAACATAATCCCATCCAACTGAAGCCCAGCCGTATGAACACAACTGGTGAGAAGGCTATTCTTCCTTCTAGGGCTGGCAAGCCAGGCAGATGTTGCAGAGTCTGGGTTGGTCACTGGCTGAAGAGAATTCTCTCGGCGGAAAAATAAAGTAGGCTGAGCGAGATGGATGAGCCCTGCAGAGGCTAAATTTGGAAGCTATTGTTACTGAATGTAGGGCAGTGCCCAAGAACAGGCTTGCTAGGGAATAGCAAGCAGTATGTTAAACAGCCTAGTCATTCAACAGCCTAGAGAAAAGGACAGCTGACACCTCATTCAAGCTGAAAATAAGGTTTGGAATAAGGCAACATCTTTGGTTCCCTGGGATCCAGACCCCACAGTCAGAGGAAGAGGGAGTGCAGCAGTGAAGCTGTCAGCGTAGCATGTGGTGGTGCCAAGCTTGCCTGAGTGGTGCCAGACAGCCGCATGCTGGTTTGCCTCATTTGGCAGGAAAATTAAAGACTGAGGAGTGGGAGGAAGGCAAGAGCTGTTCATGGGGGGGGTGCCTGTGTGGGTGGGGGCTTTTGTCAGGGGAGAGGAGAAGAGGCGCCATTTTAAGGGGTTGGCGGTGTCCCAAAATTCTGGTGGATCAGGGCCCAACTTAGTTTTAATCTACCCTTGATGTGACCAGTGATGAAGGAACCTCAAAAGGCCCAGAGGTTTGGTGAAGATAGTTCTCCTAAATGTTGTATACTTCTCAGAGTCTTCTCCAAAACTTTCAGGAAATTAAAACTGGCCTAAAATCTCCCAAGGACCTGCTGCCTATTAATTTCATTTGGTGGCCCTAATTCTTATATTAGTAAGTAGTAAGTAAATAACACTTCCTTATTTACTTGCTCCACACCAGTCATGATTTTATAGACCTCAATCATATAGAATCATAGAATATCAGGGTTGGAAGGGACCTCAAGAGGTCATCTAGTCCAACCCCCTGCTCAAAGCAGGACCAACACCAACTAAGTCATCCCAGCCAGGGCTTTGTCAAGCTGGGCCTTAAAAACCTCTAAGGATGGAGATTCCACCACCTCTGTAGCTAATCCATTCCAGTGCTTCACCACCCTCCTAGTGAAACAGTCTTCCCTAATATCCAACCTAGACCTCCCCCACTGCAACTTGAGACCATTGCTGCTGCTTCTGTCCTCTGCCACCACTGAGAACAGCCGAGCTCCATCCTCTTTGGAACCCCCCTTCAGGTAATTGAAGGCTGCTATCAAATGCCCCCTCACTCTTCTCTTCTACAAACTAAATAACCCCAGTTCCCTCAGCCTCTCCTTGTAAGTCATGTGCCCCAGCCCCCTATTCATTTTCGTTGCCCTCTGCTGGACTCTCTCCAATTTGTCCACATTCCTTCTGTAGTGGGGGGACCAAAACTGGACGCAATACTCCAGGTATGGCCTCACCAGTGCCGAATAGAGGGGAATAATCACTTCCCTCGATCTGCTGGCAATGCTCCTACTTATACAGCCCAATATGCCATTGGCCTTCTCGGCAATGAGGGCACACAGCTGACTCATATCGAGTTTCTCATCCACTGTAACCCCTAGGTCCTTTTCAGCAGAACTGCTGCGTAGCCAGTCGGTCCCCAGCCTGTGGCGGTGCATGGGATTCTTCCTTCCTGCACTTGTCCTTGTTGAACCTCATCACATTTCTTTTGGCCCAATCCTCCAATTTGCCTAGGTCACTCTGGGCCCTATCCCTACCCTCCAGCATATCTACCTCTCCCCACAGCTTAGTGTCATCTGCAAACTTGCTGAGGGTGCGATTAATCCCATCATCCAGATCATTAATAAAAATGTTGAACAAAACTGGCCCCAGGGCCGACCGCTGGGGCACTCCGCTTGATACCAGCTGCCAACTAGACATCGAGCTGTTGATCACTACCCGTTGAGCCCGACAATCTAGCCAGCTTTCTATCCACCTTTTAGTACCCTTAGTCCACCTTATCCTACCTTAGTTATCTCTTTTCCAAACTGAAAAGTCCCAGCCTTATTAATCTCTCCTCAAATAGAAGTTGTTCCATACCCCTAATAATTTTTGTTGCCCTTCTCCATACCTTTTCCAATTCCAATATATCTTTGTGGGGTGACCACATTTGCACACAGTATTCAAGATGTGGGCGTATCATGGATTTATATAGAGGCAATATTATATTTTCTGTCTTATTATCTATCACTTTCTTAATGATTCCCAATATTCTGAATCGTTACATTCTAAGTGGCCATTCTTTGGCCAGGAAGGGAGCAAGGACAAAAATCTATATATCAGCAAAGAAACAGCACAGTTTCCTTTCTTCACTAGACTGCCTGTCACCTTGCTCCCAGCTGGAAATGCTTCTCCAAGGAGGGACAGTACTATAAAGACAAGAGGCAGACACCCCAAGACACCCCTTCCCCTCTCCCTGCCCGCTGCATTCTCTGCACCTGAGAAGACAAAAGGAAACAGCTGTTGGACTTTTGGGGCAGAGTTCTGACCTGAAGTGTCTGGTCAGAACCTTGCTGGAGGCACGTGGTGAGAAATTTTGCTTGAATCTAATACAGTTTGTTCAGTTAGACACCAGTAAACATTTTCTCTTTATTTTTCTTGTAACCATTTCTGACTTTTACGCCTAATTACTTGTACTCATGTAAAATCTCTCTTTGTAGTTAATAAACTTGTTTTACTGTTTTCTCTAATCCAGAGTGTTAAAGTTGAAGTGTCTGGATAACTATTTAAAATATTAAACTGTCCTATTATTCCCTTAAAGGAATAATGGACTGAATAGATTTGTACTTTCCAGGAGAGGGCTGGGCAGTAGACAACACACATCCTGAGGGGAAGATCTGGGTCTGGGGGCAAGCTGGGGTCACCCTGAAGTATAACCAAGGCTGGTGAGGGCCAGGGTGTAGCTGGCAGGCAGGAGCTACCCACGGACACTCAGGGTGTAGCTGGCATTGCATGCTGGCAGGTTGGTTCTGAGCATCCCAGGTGGGAGCTACTACAGCAAAGCATTGTAAGGCACCCAGCGTTGCATATCAGGGTGACACAGCCCCCCAGTAGTTTAGATTGTGCCCTGGTATGTCACGTAGGATCCAGCCTGGTTTGGTCTGGGGCACTGAATCATTGACAGGCCTAATCTTGGGGGCATTCAGTCTGCTTCTCCGCTCAGGGAATGGGGTGATATTCTAACCCTTTCCCCATGGCCTGACAGTGACTGTGTCTCCATCATCAAAAGCATCCACACATAAGCAGGAACACTTGGCTAGACTTAAAGGATGGTGGGAGGGAGCAGGTTCCTTAGACTTCTCTGGCTCATTCAGCTGTCCTGTGGGGTGGGAGAAGAGGAATGGTGGGTTTTGCTTAGCCTTCCCTTTCATTCTGTGGCCATCTTGCTTCTGATGAAGAAAGCCATTCCAGGGTGGGATGTGCCACATGTCTAAAGACAGCAGTGTCACAGCTGCATGGGTTACCAAGACGGCCATCTTGAGTCAGACCAATGGTCCATCTACCCAGTATCCTGTCTTTGGCCAGACTGTAGTTGGTACATCCCTCCATTGTTATCAATCCCTGCCAGCCCATGGAGCGCTTGTTCCTGAGGCTGCTCCATCTTGAATTTGGCCTCCTTTGTTGCACCATGCTGCTTCTCCTCAGGTGGTTGTCAGCTGCACCTGCCAGCCCACCCTTTCTGCAGCAAGTTCACATTCTCCCCTCCTACAAATCCCAGCTACAAAGTCCTTCAAAGCCCCTGCAGCTCGTCTCACTGGGAATCCGATCTTGTTAATGTCCTTACGCTTCCCTCAGTAACCACATTAGTGTTCCAGTGTTTATGAGAAGCAGATCCTTGCTCCAGGGGAAGAATTTATTCTGCAGGTTCATCTCTGCTGCGTCTTCCTGGAGCACAGTAAATCCATTGTAACATGCAATCCCTCCCGGCTGCAGCAAAAAGCAGCCACTTTGTGATTCTGTTTATACAGCTAAAAGACATATGGACACCAACCTTCGGTGACTCTAACATCCATTTAATCACTGCTAACCTACCCTAGGAGAGACAAAAAGCAATGAGCATGCCCTAAGGAGAAAAGAAAAGAAAAGAAAAGAAAAGAAAAGAAAAGAAAAGAAAAGAAAAAAGTTAGAAGACAGGGGACCAATCCTGCAAAGTGCAAAGCATTGCCAAATGCAGATGAATTTGCAAATGCAGATGCCATTCCATGCTGAGCATCTGTCAATCCCATTGACTTCTAAGGATGCTTAGGAATGGGTCCAGGAATTAAAATGGAGAGTGGTTAGGCAGCCATGAAGAGGAGGTAGAAAAAGACAGTGGAAAAAGAGGCAGGGGATTTGAGATACAGTAGCAAAGCTCAGGACCTGAGCAGGGTTAAACGTAGGCTTTCTTTCCTTTGATTCCTGCCTTGTTTAGCTCCAGATGGATGTATTTTCAGTGGGGAACTTTCACTTGAAACAGGGCCAGCAACCCTTTGAACTCTTTTGGAAGCTGAATAATTTAGGTAGAAGCCCACCAACTCGCCCTGCGATGCGGCAGACCTCTGGGAGCCTGAAATGGTAGGTCAGGGAGATGGCTGCAAGAGAACAGAGACCCCCATCGTGCCAACCTTCGCATGTCCCAGCATGCGGCCACAGCCCGACCACCTCAAAGATGCCAACCTTTGGTGTTGCTCAGAAAAGCTCCTCTGTGCAAAGAACAAAGGCAGGCTCAGCAGCAGCTGAATTATTCATACCAGCAGATCGGAGCCATGGGGGAGGGATGGGCGAGGCGAGGAGAGAACATCTTTATCTTCAATGCACTAACCAGAGCAGCTGCTGAGAGGTTACAAACACAGGTGGAAAATAAAATGAAATTTGTCTTTAGAAAAACAAAGGCAAGTAAATCTGGGGGGAAATAATCTGAAGCCTATGTATGGTGGGAGGGGAGAGAGACGCAGGCAGCCGCAAGTCAAGAGAGATCCAGGAGTGACAATGGGCCACAAATTAAAGAGGATTTTGCAATGCATCATGGTAGCAGCATAGGCCAACACAATTGGAGGCTGCATGCACAGAGATATCAGGGTGCAGAGCAGGAAAGACACAAGTCCATGGCTATCTGGCTCTGGTGTGACCATGTGGAGAATACTGTGTTTGTAGGGTGACCAGACAGCAAGTGTGAAAAATCGGGATGGGGTGGGGGGTAATAGGCACCTATAGAAGAAAAAGCCCCAAATATCGGGACTGTCCCTATAAAATAGGGACATCTGGTCACCCTATGTTTTTGGCACCTTGCTACCAAAAACACATAAACGAAGTGAAGAGAGATCAGTGAAGACTGAAGGACACACATTTATCTTAGTTATGTATAGGCCTGCTCCCCCCTTTCCCAATCAGATAGTACTATCTGAGTACCTCACTACTTTTAACACATTTAATCTTAACAATAGGCTTGTGAGGTAAGGTAGCACTATAACCCCCATTTCACAGATGGAGAATCGAGGCACAGACAGGCTAAGCGATTTACCCGTGGTCATGTACAAAGTCTGTAGCAGAGTAGAAAATTGAACGGAGTCTTTCCAAATCCCTGGCTAGCAGCATAACCACTGGGCCATCCTTCCTTTCTGTTTAGGAGGGAAAGAATTAAATGTGTCTAGCTTGGCTAGGAAATCACTTGGAAGGGAGGTGGTCACAATCTACGGGTGCAAGAAAGGTGTACACAACCAGACCAAGGAGGAATTGTTTAGAGCAAGACAAGGGGGTATAACTGGGCTGGGATGAGATGACATAAAATTAAGGAAGTGAAGCATTTGACAAAACATCACCAGGAAACTTCTAACAGAACTGAGATGGCTTTGGCTGCAGCACTGCCTCCCACGGGAAGGGCCGACTGCCCTGTCACTTTGGATGTATCAAACCGGAGAGCGGGTTCTGAGAGCCATGGAGAAGGAAGGGTATGTGTCTGCTCTCATGTGCCTTCCTTAGGAGCTGTGCACAGCTGGTGCCTTTCAGCCTCATTCCTGGGCATTCCCCTCCGAACGGAAGCAATTGCAGGGATGGCGTAACAGAAGCAGCAACCATGGCGCCCGATGCTGGGGCGAGGCGGCCCATCAACGCCAGCGCATGGAGCTGTGTGCCCATTGCAGGCACTGCTGCGCTAGCAGCATAGATCGGACCTGCTGATGGGGTTTGCACGGGGAGGTGCACAGCTGTTGGCAGGAAAGGAGGGCACGCTGTCATCCCTGGCCATGGAGCAATTCTGTGGCTGCTCCTGCACTGTGGAGAATACAGCTGATGGATCCTCCTGGCAGTGGCTATACCAGCTGTGTCTCTGCACTTCCCTCAGCCTGCAATAGCCCATCCCTCATCTCGCTAGGCTGACTGCCCCTGGAGAGGGTGTGGGAGCGCCCTGTCTGCCTACAGGTAGCCTGTGGGGTAACTACCATGGTGCCTAAAGTGAGCCCCCATAGCCTCGTGAACCTGGTGCGACTGCACTACTTGCACCATTGTAGCTATGCCCCTGAACGTAGCCCCCGTGGAGCTCAGCTTTGCAGTGCACTGGGGCTGCAGCCTCCCTGTTCAGGCTCTCCCCATCTCTCCCACCTCCACCACGCCGCAGAATCATGCCAGCACTGCTGCGTGCACAGCCTTCTGCAGCCCCTGCCTGGCCCAGTAGCTGCGCTGCCACTGCAGCGTTGACACTAATGGAAAAGTGGTAGCACCAGTAAACCGACGGGCTCGAGAGCCACCCAGGAAGCAGATGCCCCGAGTGAGAAGGTGCCTTTTTTCAGCGTCAGTTTCTGGAGCATAAAGGCACTCGTGTAACGACACCAGCATCTGAGCCAAAAGATTAAATTGCCAACATTTAAGCATACGCTTCGAGGAAGCATGAGGGAGGAGTAAGAGTTGATGATGATGCAGATGACAGAGCACATTGCTGCAGATCTGCCCTCAGTGCTCTCACTAGCTACATGAAATCCCCAGCATGCCCAGTGCTATCCAACTCCATCTGGCCTTCGGGCTGGCGTCTGGCGGTGTCATGCTGTGCGCAGGAGAGACAGCCCCCCCGTTGCTTCCTGACTGGACTCAGAGACGGGGCTACCTGGAGGGCAGGAGAAGCCCAGCTGGCAGAGACACCAGCCCTTGCTAATAGCTGCCATTTATCTCGGGAAGGGCCAAGGTCTAGGCTCGATCAATCCTGCACAGCCAGAGCTGCTGCTGCTTCCAGCTCATCACTTGCACAGAGGAAAAAAAACAGCTCTCCTCAGCTAGCTGAAAAGGGATGAAAGCATTACCGGGAGAGCGATGCTCACCATCAATCCAGGCTTTGCCACCATTTCTATCTCTTGAGCATGGAGTGAATCAAACGTGAATCGAGCAGAGAAAAGCGCCATGTATTCCCGGAGACGGGGAAGCGGAAAGGCCCAGAGACGAGCCCTTTCCTGCCCTTGCAGCCTCTTTGTCTTTACACCAGTTTCGATTTTATTTTCCTGGTCCAGGAAGCAACGCTGCCAATCCCATGTCAGTGCAGCTCTGAGACGGGGGCTTGGGGACAGCAGCCCCATTTATCCCACAGTGTCAAGGGCCATTTTCAACAGGGCCAGAAAATGAGAGGCAGTTCTGAGGGATGCTGGAACTAGATCCAGCAACTCTCCATCCCAGTGGGAAAGGACAGCCCCATGCAGCGTAACCTAATCTGGTCTCCCCCTTGGTTCCTACACTACAGGCTCTATCTTCCACCTCACTTCCAACAGGGGTAAGTGTGTAAAACACAGAGTGAGTGAATGACAAACAGCTCTTGATACCTTTTAGTGCTGTGGTTCTCAACCAGGGGTACGCGTGTCCCTGGGGGTACTCAGAGCTCTTCCAGGGGTCCATCAACTCATCTAGAGATTTGCCTACTTTTACAACAGGCAACAGAAAAAGCCCTAGCAAAGTCAGTACAAACTGAAATTTCATACAGACACTGACTTGTCTATACTGCTCTGTGTACTACACACTGAAAGGCAAGTACAAGATTTATATTCCAATTGATTTATTTTCTAATTACATGGTAAAAATGAGACAGTCAGCAATTGTTCAGTAACAGTGTGGCTGTGGCACTTTTGTATTTTTATGTCTGATTTTGTAAGCAAGGAGTTTTAAAATAAGGTAAAATTTGGGGTGTCCAAGACAAATCAGACTCCTGAAAGGGGCACAGTAGCCTGGAAAGTTTGAGAGCTGCTGTTTTACTGGACCACACACAGAATAAGGGACCAGCTACCTCAGCTGCAAACTAAGGGTCCCTGAGCTCAAGTGAGAGAGGCCTGTACTTTGGACCAGAATATGGTCCATGTATCATAGGCTGGGGGAGGCTGAGCCTCCCCAAACAGCCCAGTGTGGCCCTGCCCATGCTCCAGGGCTGGGACTGGGGGCACTGGGACTATGCTGCCTGCCCAGCGCTCCGAGGCTGGGATGGGGGGGTACTGTGGCCATGCCAACTACCCGGTGCTTGGGCTGGGGGTGCTGGGGCAGCCCGGGGCGGGAGCAGGGAGGCCAGCAGCTATGGTGGGGGTGCTCTGGGATCTGGGGTGGGGCTTCAGGAAAAAGGGGAGGGGCCAGGGACTAGCCTCCCCTAAGGCCCATGGACCAGAAGTTCTGCTCTCACCTCTGCAGGGACCACGTGGGAGTACGTAGCCTCTCTGCTGTTTACAGCAATGGGTCTACAGCCTATCCTGAAGGACGATCCCTCGCTCTCATAGACCTTGGGAGACGGACCAGTCCACGCTTACAGACAGCCCCCCCCAACCTGAAGCAAATACTCAGCAGCAACTACACACCACACAACACAAACACTAACCCAGGAACCAATCCCTGCAACAAACCCCAGTGCCAACTCTGTCCACATATCTATTCAAGGGACATCATCATAGGACCTAACCACATCAGCCACACCATCAGGGGCTCATTCACCTGCACGTCTACCAATGTGATATATGCCATCATGTACCAGCAATGCCCCTCTGCCATGTACATTGGCCAAGCCTGACAGTCTACACAAAAGAATAAATGGACACAAATCTGACATCAGGAATTATAACATTCAAAAATCAGTAGGAGAACACTTCAATCTCCCCGATCAATCAATAACAGACCTAAAAGTGGCAATTCTTCAACAAAAAACCCTTCAAAAACAGACTCCAACGTGAAACTGCAGAACTGGAATTAATTTGCAATCTGACACCATCAAATTAGGCCTGAATAAAGACTGGGAGTGGTTGGGTCATTACAAAACCTAAATCTAATTTCCCCCTACTGTTACTCACACCTTCTTGTCAACGGTTTGAAATGGGCCACTTTCATTACCACTACAAAAGTTATTTTTCCTCCTTTGGTATCCTGCTGTTAACTGAATTATCTCGTTAGACTGACCTCACACTTGGTAAGGCAACTCCCATCTTTTCATGTATTTATACCTGCTCCTGTATTTTCCACTCCATGCATCTGATGAAGTGGGTTCTAGCCCACAAAAACTTAATAAATTTGTTAGTCTCTAAGGTGCCACAAGGCTTCCTCGTTGTTTTTGCTGATACAGAATAACACAGCTACCACTCTAAAGCAGTGGGTTTGTGACCCACGTGGGGTGGCGGTGGGAAAGAAGGGAGAGTCAACACATCTTGGACTCTGTCTGCAGTTCTAATGCGGAGCAGAAGGTGGGCTAAGCCCCGTAATAAAGATCACCCAGAGTAAGAGAGCAGGAATCTGAAATTGATGCAAGATACATTTATCACACTGACATCCCTTTCCATTACGCAACATTTCTGAGGCAAATAATTGATAGCAGCCAAAGTGAGATCGCAGTAGGTAAGCGTGGGATGGAAGTAAATCTGGGTGGAAAATGAGCGATTGTCCCTCATAATGAGGGAAGAGGACGGGGGAATTCTTTGCCATTATGATACATTAATTAGCCTTTTACTCTACTCCAGTCTCCGCATCTCTCACAAGCTGAAGTTTTATGATCTCAGTCTAGCAGAATCCTCTGAAAGGGAAAAACCTGTCACGACACTTAACACATCGAGCCACTGAGACAGATGGCTCAATGAGGTTTGAACGGAGCTGGGGGCTCTCAGCCAATAGGCTGCACTAATCAGCACTGAAGCCACAGTTACCCAACACACCAGGGTAAGGAATGAAAAGCAGAATCCCCCAGGGATGCTGTAAGAGATGGGAAGCAATGATAATCTAGGACACACTACCTCACCACTGAGAAAACAGCAGCCGACGGGAGGAGGATGTATTGAAAGTTCGGTTCAGACGACACCGTGATAGGGCGCGACCTGCTCAAAATGAGCTGTGGCAGGAGAGGTTTAAGACGCGTTGTTACAGTGAACCATGAAAGCTGCAGTAGCTCTTCCAGGACAATCAACAGCTGCTAGTTCAAGCCAGAGACGAGCTCTTCAAATCCACTGAAATCCATTAAGCCTGGCACCTTGAAGCCAGAGTCATTCTCAGTGTTGAGAGATATCGAGCCGTACTCCCTCCGCAGAAGGAGCCTCCCTGCCTGGCCGCTCAGAGCCAGTGCTGTCGATCTGGCTGTGGCAGAGCACACAACACGCTTGGGGTGTTAAATATAAGCAAGGCTGCTGATGTTGTCTATCCCTGCACGTAGCCGGTCTAGACAACGCACAGGTATGTCTCCACCAGGACAAATAGATGCTAGCTACCACCTTGTGCATCGCCGCACTTCCTGGTTGCAGCTGGGACCAGAAGCCCCAAAAAGGCTGTTCCTGCTTCTTGGTTGGGCTGGAAATACCCCCAGGGTCACCATCAGTGTTGTGGAAAAGCTCGTTTTCAGGAAGTGGCCAGCACCATCCTTCACACTCAAGAGGTTCGGATGTAAAAGCATCCAGGGTTTTGGACGTACACCCGGAGTGAGCCACTTGCAACTACTCACTCCCCTCCCAGCAATGCTGAACGTGGTCTGAAAAGACTGCTGGTGCAGGGTGTCTCATCATTCACCCCCACATCTGCCCAGCAATTAATTCTGCTCCTCAGCCCCCAAATCAATCCAGTCCCCACATCAATTCTGCCCCCAGATCTGTTTGCACCCTCCAGCCCCCTCTTCAGTTCTGCCAGCCCTTCAGCCTCACCTCTTCCCCTCCCCAGGCCCAGTGTTGCAGGGAGAGAGAGAGGAAGTGGGAGGGGCAGAGGAGCTGTCAGTCATTGCTCACCGAGCTTCTGCTGCAGCTCTGATTGGCTGCTTGCCCCACTAGCCCACCTCATAGGGAAGAGCAGCCAATCGGTGGGGCGGTTTCCCCCAGGTGGCAACCCAGCTCAGTGTGTCCCCACTTCGACCCGGCACACTATAAGCGCTGCCCCACAGACCAGCCCTATGCACTGCTCCTGTGGGAGAAATGCTGGCAGACGCTGGATAGCGGGCAGCCTGGAGGAGACTCAGGAGGGCCTGAGAGCTGGACAGAGACACACCCACCTTGATGCCGGGAGGGGGACACGCTTTAGGCCACAGCAGGAGGACACAGAATTGCAGCCTGCTGCCAAGAGGATGGTGTACAAGGTTATAACTAGACCTGGTTATCTTGTAGACCCCTGGACTGGCCCCAGGGGCTGAGTTAGGAAGTATGGGCTGATCTCCTGTTCGTGTTATAAAAAAGCCTCGCCTAGCTCAACTGCCCCATTTATTCCTGGCAGGACCCTTTTATCAATTTGAGGCACACGAGTGTTTTGGGTTTGAGTGTTTGTATCCACACAGCATTGGAGCCTGAAGAGCCCAGTGGTTGCAGGATCTCTAGCACCCACGTCTGATCTCACAGCCTACCCCCAGCACACTGCCAACCATGTAGGGGACCACAGCACTCCGAGCCACACCCTGCAGTGTTGTCGGTTACAGCAGGGAGAGCACTTTTCAGCCATCCACACGGCAGCCCCTGACATACTCTATGAATGGTTTAACAACTAGCTAGGGCAGACGCCTTTCAGCGGGCTGAATAAAACCGTTAAAGCACAATCGGATTAGTGCCAACGTGGATGCAAATAAACGAAAACTGTTCAGCTAGGCCCTCTGCAACTGCCTCACAGTGCATTAGCGGCCTTGTGGCACCTCCTGGAAGGCACTGCTTCTAGGAGCTAAGGTGGGGATCGTGGGAGAGGTACCCAGAGGGCACTGCAACCGAAACAGTTTAGAACGGCACTACTACGGATGTAGGACAAAACGTAAACGGATTAAGCCAGGCTAGTATGGACACAAAGGCCTGTTTGTGGTTAAGTCGGATCAGTACAACCAGTCCAGTTCGCTAGCGTAAACGAAACCTGAGATACTCCTACTTTGGCTGGGCTCGCTGAATGGTGCCTGGGAAAGATTGGTCGGGTTGTTAATTCGGTTTCTTTGAGGTAAACATTTTCTTCTTTAAAAGGCTTTTGCTGTCTGTGTAACTGAAGAGTGCAGGCGGACACCGTAAGCCAGTTTGATGTGTTTTCTAGGGCACGGATGACTGGGTTGATGGATGGATGGCCAAACACACACTGCATCTGTCCAACTTGATCAAGTACACCATCCAATGATGTTTATGAGTGGGAGGTTAGCCCAGTAAAACAGATACCAGCCAGATGAATTATTGGCATCGGTCATCTCTGAAGGACGTCTCACCTCCTCATGCTCAGCTAGAAGGATAGTGCCTGTGATGGGGGATATCGGTATAGGTAAGGGAGGGAAGGAAGGAAGGGGAGTGGCGACCCCTAGGGGTTCAAAAGGAACATCGAAGACATCCTGTGAGTGGGAAAAATCAGATGACTCATTGCAGAGCAGAGAAGGGATGGGCATGCGCTGAATTTGAGAGGAATATCTGGCACTGAGGTCTACTAGTTTTACTCCTCCCTGACCAATGATTCCAAAGGATAATGGCATGCAATCTCCGAAAACCCAAAGTGAAGAACACGACTGCACACAGCTGTCACACTATGGTGAGTACGCAGCTTTCTTCCTGCTGCAGAGACTTGCGCCTTGTCTACACTAGCAAAATTAGGACCTTGATTTCAGCAACTGCTAGAATTCGGCTGCACGAGTTTTAAGCGACTAATGTAGACATGAAAACCCATGCCATGGGGCTAAAACATCTTAACCTTGTCTTGAGCAGTTTAAGACTGGTGAAGCTGCATTACCACTGGAAAACAGGTACTGAGTTTGTCCTTACAGACTCATCCTTAACGTCACAGTGAACTGATATGACAAGGCTATGTCTACACTACAATCTGGAGACCATGTGTAAGCATATCCAAGCTAGCTTTGAGCAAGCCAGCTCACTAAAAATTGCATCATAGCCACAGTGGCATGTGCTCCTTTGGAAAATCCGCCCATTTATTTTGGTGTCTCAAAGAGAGCTAAGCTCTTTTGACCATTTGATCCATGATATTTGCATTGGGGAAGAGAAAATCGCCACCCACTTCAGTGATGAGCATCAGATGAAAGAGAGCAGAAATCTGAGAAGGCCATTCTGAGAGGATATTTAAATATTAAGTGATTACAAGAGTGCTGGCAGCACTTTGATCAGCATGCATGGGGAGTGGGTGGGCCATTCCATACAGCAGGGAAAGCCTAATTTAATCTGAATGACAAAGCCAACATGCTTTAAATGACATCTTTAGCCATATACTCAAGGGACATCGTCACGGCAAGTGTGGTCTGAGGTTTAGGGTTACTTTTATATCACAATTTTACTAACACCTAAGAGCCAAACATTTTTCTCCAGTTTTTGTTGTTGTTGGTTGTTTATTTAACTTTAATTTCCACTGGAAATGATGGGGATGGAGGGGTTATGTGGCCTTCCTTTTAAAACAAATACCGCACCGGCAGTGTTTGCAACCCAAACATTGCCAGGTTTTACTAGTACATGAGAACCAGGAAGCAAACCAGGCTAGTTTATTTGCATTGCCCACCGAGAGAGGAAAAGAAACAAAACTCCCAGCATAGAGAAGGTACAGGAGCGTGGTAGAGAGAGCCCACGTGTTAAGTCCTGTCTACATTAGAGAACTGTGCACCGGTATTACATTATTGACACTCTACATCAGTGAAAAGCCCTAATGTAAACACACTGCACCAATGTTAAACGGGGTTTACCAATTCCCTCAGTAACTTGGGTATAAACCCAGCTTTATATGGGTTCAGGGCTTCTAAATGAGTCCAATTAGTGGTACAAATCTCTCTAACGTAGACGGGACCAGAAACAGTAGTAGCTGTTCAAACAACATAGCTTTGCCCGGTACTCAGACACTATATAGCAATGTTCCTAGATAAATGGTGAAAAGTAATTTGATTTTTTTTATTACTGCTCTTTTCATAATCTCCAGTGCTACTGGGAATGTAGGTAATTTCATTTGTGTTTAAAGTTATTTATTATTATTGATGATGGTTTTTGAGATGATGGCGTCTCTTTAAACAGGTCAGAAATCTATAGCATTTCCCTTGCCACTCTGGGAAAGAGGCCTAATCCAGGCATCAGGGAGGAATTAGTTAAAACCTAATCACAATGATAAATACCCAAGAGCTATTTAGTTAAAAGTCTATTCCATGTCACCAACGGTGGCAAGTGGAAGCTATACACGCAACTAGAAATCGAATTTTTTAAAAAGCCATATACATGCCAATGTAGTTTGCAAGGTTAAGGTTGTGACACTGTACCTCAGGGGAACACCCTACACCCCCATGTTCATCTTTATGATTGTGTGGTATCCAATGCAAAGTTTGTCATGTCGGGTGTCTTCAGAAGGCTCATGATGCACTGAGCATTGTTGTTATAGTAATGTAATAGGTTGTAATTTCATGTATGTAGTTATGAGGCTGAAAATGTGTCCTCATGGCTTAAAATAAGCCCAGGCAAAAACTCCCCAAGAGCAGAGGGGCAGTTCACACCTCATCAGGGCAGGTATGGGACAAACCCAGCCCAGCCTCACAGGAACAAAGGACACTGGCCTAGGCAGCAACAAAGGATCTGTTGGACTCTCAAGTGAGTCACCCCCCTTCCTTTGGTCAGTTTGGGACTATGATGAGGTAATGCTCACTTGACGCTGAAGGTGGAGGGGCAAAGCCAAGAGGGAAGAAAGAATATGATAAAAAGGAGAGATGTTTGCCATGCTCTCCTCTCTCTTCCACCTCCATCTACAAACATCACCACCAAGAGACTGAAGTGCTATCAAAGGGGAGATCCTGGCTGAAGAGCAACCAGCCAGCTTGGGGTGAAAAGCACCTACGTTTGTGAGGACACTGAAAGTGTTAAGATCAGCTTAGAATGCATTTTGCTTTTATTTCATTTGACCAAATCTGACTTCTTGTGCCTTGACTTATAATCACTTAAAATCTATCTTTGTAGTTAATAAATTTGTTTGTTTATTCTACCTGAAGCAGTGCATTTGGTTTGAAGTGGGTCAGAAACTCCCCTTGGGATAACAAGCCTGTTACATATCAATTTCTTTGTTAAATTGATGAACTCATATAAAGCGTCCAGCGGGTATAACCGGACACTATAAGACGGAGGTTCCTACGGTTGTGTCTGGGACTGGAGATATTGGCTAGTGTCATTCGGTTGCACAATCCAAGCAGTGGCTGGCCAAAAGTGCCCACTGGGAGCAGCTTACAGGCCAGAGGCTGTGCGTGAACATCCCGGGAGCGGGGGTTCTCACAGCGGAGCAGGGTAAGGCTGGCTCCCAGAGTCAAGGATTGGAGTGGCCTGGCAGATCACCAGTCCAGATAACACCAGGGGAACGTCACAAAGGTATTGGATGTATATCATCACCTGAGTAACACTCATGAGAGGACGGATGGTATATTGATTATGGGGCTTGTGAGACCAGCGTTCCATTCCTCACTCTGCTTCAGACATTTTGCGTGACCTCGAGCAAGCCAGCTAGCCTTTCTGTGCTTCAGTTCCTTGGGCGTACAATGCGGATCGCAGCACTGCCCTATCTCCCAGGGGCATACGGAATGAGATAATGATAATGGGGACCAGATAAAGACTGAAGACACGATTTCAGAGTGAACCCTTTTGGTGCTGGTCTCACTAGGCCCTCAGCCCCAAATTCATGTGTACCTCTGCTTTATAGGAAGCTGGTATATAGCTGGGGCTGTCCATGGCCGAGGGGGCTAGTGTCTGCTGGGTGCAGCCGGCACACTGAGCAGCTGTACTGCGGATTAATAAGAAGTCCTTGGGTGAAATCCTACCCTATCAAAGTCAATGGCAGTTCTGTCATAGACTTGACTTGGGTCATGATTTCACCCTTTGGCTCTCTTTTAATGATCAAATGCTCTGCAGGCAACGACTCTTCACATGAAATACAGAGTTTTTCCTATAATTTCAGCAGAAACACATTTCTTTGAAGTGATGCTCCGGAGCCCTCTCCCAGGGAAGGTAACGGCACTGGTCACTGCTTGCAGGAATGCAAGGCTTCGTCATCAGCACGTCTAAAATTAATAACAATAACCTGCCATTTTCTTCTATACTCGCCTCGTCACCATAATATTTAGTACTTTCCAGTAGGGCGGTAAGCAACGTGGCTAACATCGGCCACAGGTGTTTGGATCTTTCTCTTGGCCTCTCCTCAGGGGATCTTCCTCGTGAAGCTCTTTACAAATCTTAATGAATTCAGTCTTTCCCTGTGAGGTGGGTATTATTTCCCCTATAATACAGATGGGTAAACTGAGGCATGGAGTGGCAAAGTAACTTGCCCGAGGTCAGAAAAAGCATGTGGCAAAGCAAGAAACAGATCTCTCAAGTCCTTGCTTTGGTCACAAGATCACCCTTGAGTCCAAACGTAAGAGAACAGGAGCCTGCAACTTTTGTTCATTATTATTATTATTATTATTATTATTAAGCAACATCTTATTAACCGAGCTGGGATGAGACACTGGGGAACCATGCAGGTGAATTGTGCAAACACTGAACCATCCCCAGCTCCAGCCACTGTACAAGTGCTTTCGGTACGATATCACATGGGTATGGACACGAGCTTCCCCTCTGCCAACTCCTCTGAGATCAGACGATGCCTGGTCAATGGCCCTGACAAAACATCATTACCCCTAACACTCATCTAGGAATGAAGGGGAAGCAAAGCTCTTCAGCTGGCCAGACACCAGCCTGCTCTGTGACCAGGGCCAGCCCTAGACCAAATGGTGCTCCAGGCGAGAAGCATCTTCAGACCCTCCCGCTCCATTTGTTAAACTTTTGAATACCTTATGTGTTAGTGCATCTGAAGCCCATTTCACGACTTTGATGCACGATTTGCATGCGTGATTTATCCTTATCATATAAGAGGATAAATTTGCACACTAGGATCTGTAAATCAGTATTTATTCATGCCATATATAAGCAAGCCTGGAAGGTTCCATGAGAGTCAAAGATCCAGAACATTCTAGAAGGTTAGTGAAAAATGAACCTACATACAGAATACCTGAAACATTTTACTTCAAACATTCTACTTTCCCTTTTGTCATTAACAACAAAACCAGCGCCCTGAGCCCGGCACCCCGCAAGCCCAGCACCCCAGGCAGTCGCCTGGATCACCTGCCCCTAAATCCGACCCTGTCCGTGACCTTCTGACACAACTTATGCCAGCTGTGCCCTCCCTGCCCCAGGGCAGTGTTCCTGATCCTCACACAAAGCCGTTCCCTACTTTTCCCCCACACCTGCTTTGAACACAGGTGGATCTGTGGATGTTGAGGCTCTTTTAAAAATACTAGGCATAGATCTGTTCTTTGAAGAACGTTTTATTTCCCTGGCTACATAAGACAGAGAAAGAGCAAAGGCTGCAATATTAAAGGGCTTTTACATCTGAACAGCATTAACCTTTTCCTCCAACACAGCTGCACACTCCTCTCGTTACCAGAAGGGCAATCAGCAAACAAGGGATCGTTATGCCAGGGGCTGAGAACCATGCTGTGAGAGATAAATCTAGCCCAATACTGGTTTCTCGGAGGGGCTCCAGCACCCAGTTGCACACACTGTAAGAGCTTGTGTACTATTGAGATGGGTCTGGATGATAAACCCAGATCCAAACATCCACAGATGCTGGGAACATTCAGGTTAGGACCCAAATTTAGCAGCTCTCTCTCTCTCTAATGGGCTAAACCAAAGTCTCACATCCAAACTTAATGAACCCCTGGCTCAGTATTACCAACTTCATGCATTTAAATAATCTGAGTCCACACACTTCCCCCCCCCCCCCCACAAAACCAGGTGATTGGCTTAAACATCATGACATTTAAAAAAAATAAAGCTGAGTTATTTTTATTTGCCTTCTGGTTTTTGAGCCTTTACATTCCACATTTTCAAGCTTGCCTCCCTAACTACAAAGGCTAGAAATTTACTTTCACTTTTTAAATGGAGGCTGACATTCTCCTGTAATCACAGGACTCCAGGAGCTGAGGCGTGGCAGGTATGGCTGCTCCATAACGCCCCCTGTAGGGCCAAACCCTACCTTAACCCATAAGATTTGGCCACCTGCTTGGAGCAGATCGGTGTCACTCTCTCAACATTTAGATAACAAAATAAACTCAGGATTTGGTTGTCTGCACTTTTATGCAAAGAAGCCAAACTTAAAATGCAAACACTTAGTTGCAGCACTCGAAGGCAAGGGCCTGGCCCCGCCGTGGGGTCCAGGACTAGCACTGAGCAACACCTCCTCTGCTCCAGTCTCCCCATCTCTCTCCTGAGAAGAAGCAGGTAAGCCTTCTTAACAGGTCTGCTGGTTCTTGATTGGTCTGCATTTCCTCCAGGCCCTTCTAGACCTCCGGAGGACTGTGTTGTTGGCAGCCTGCTCTGAGTGGATTTTCCTTGAGCAGACAGGTGTCAGGGAGCCAATGGCTCCAGCAGGGGGCAGAAAAGGCCAGACAAACTCCATCACATGGGGCTTTAAGAACACAAAATATCGCAAGACATGAAATAGAATCGTAGGAGCTGGCAACACTGGGGTTTCATACAAACTGGTTACGTCTACACTGCACAAATGGCAGCATATAGAGTACATTCACTGCATGCCCCCTAGCATGGGTAAAAATAGCAGTGTAGGCAAGTAAAGACACCACTGAACCCCCAGGCTCTATGCCCTACTCGGCTCTCTAAACACCCAAGCAGTGTCTCCTCCATCTAGGTAGTGTAGTGACCCGCCCGCTCCCACTGCCAGAGCCTTTCCCCACAGCCTCTCCCCAGCCAGAACCTTCACTCACACCTGTAGCTATACACCACCGCATGGACACAGCCTGCTTTTCACTGCAACATGTAGCTACACATACCCTACACACTGCCCCAAGTTGTGTGTGGTGTAGATGTAGCCACAGATACCACCACACACCCAAGGCACAAGCCCCTACCACTGCATGAACTGACAAGGTAGCTCCATCATCTGGGAGTAAGTAGCAGGCTGTCACCATCACTGGAGGGAAATATACCCAAACACATTACAAACACGTACTCACATGCTTCATGTTAAGCATCAGAGTAGCCTCATTGACTTGAGTGGGGCTACTCATCTGCTTACAGTTCAGCACTTGAGTAAGTATTCGCTAGACAAGGCCTAAGTCAGTGTATTCCATGAAACTCCCTTAACCCTGGCAACTGGAGTCACACTTGACAATTCAGGACCATCTTGGCTACTGACTTTTCACCAGCCCTGCTGGTGTTCTCAGGTTACAGCTGTGTGGTGGCCTCATAGGGGCAGCTATTACGAGGAAGAGAAAGGGGGTAGGTAGGGCGTGAAACCAAAGCGATGTGCTGAGTCTGGTGTGTCACCCTCCCGTCCCAGTCCCCGCCCACCACACGCTGAAGCAGTTATTGCCCTGCACATCCAGGTGGAGATGGACAAGTCATCGGCGCCTTACCCTGATAAGACGCCCAGCACCAGGTTGAGCATGAAGAAAGAGCCAATGATGATGAGAGGGATGAAGTAAAGCCAGTTCCAGGTATTTCCTGCAGCATCATTGGTCTGGAAATAGAGAAGGGGAGAAAAAGCAATTTTTTATCAGTCCCCAGAAAAGCAAACATCTATCGTTGCAGGACAATGGATCCTTCCTTTAGACTCCCTATAGACTGTGCCAATATTAATTAGCATTGTTACATGTGCAGCAACTGAACTGAGGACTGAAATCCCAGGAACAGAATGAAGCAAATTTGGGTCTCAGTGTACTGTGCATGAGGTGTCCACATCACAAAGCTGCCACCAACTCCAGCAAGAATAGCAGTTTCTGGCTGAAAGGACTTAGTACTGGGCCCCTCCAACCTCCGGCTGGCCTGTCGGCATTCCATCCCGACACACGCTTTCAGATATCCGATCCAGTCATCCACCTTGTTACAAATATAGCCCCTCCATTCCAAAATCCCTGCCTACCTACGGTCTGAGCTACCATGTGCTTATATCTGTGTTGAGTTTATATCTGAACCAAGACACAAAGCACATAAGGGAGATGCAGTCTTCTTTTTGTGTGTGTTGCAATTAATGCAGCACTTGGCGGCATGCCCAGAATTCTCACACACACACACACACACCCCAAAGAGAAAAAGAGGAAAAACAAATCCTTTAGCGTGATGCCAACTTTACATCTGCTTATTCCACACTTTGGAAGTCTGTCATCGAAACCAGTACCTAAAACTTTCTGAGTAAGCAACTGTGCGTACTGGGGGGGAAGACTGGGTTTTAGTTTCTGACAAAGTTTCTGCATTCTTTAACCACAAGGGAGCTCTTCAAGTAATTGCTGAAAAGTAAAATGCCATGTGGCCACTACCCAAGCCAAGTGCCTTAGAGAGTTCAGATTCTTCTCTTGTGGAAGAAAAATGCATCAACTTTTGAACCAGCTGATTTGAAGACTCTGGGGAAAAAAACAAGGGAAATTTACATCTCTCCTTTTGCAATGGTGAAAGAATGACATAGTTCCTCCATCCCTACCTAATACAGGCCTGAAATGCCTGATCGACTGCAAACAGAACTTGGCAAATACTGCAAGAAAATAGTTGTGAGCTTTGGCTTGAACAAAATCCATTAACTCACTTTGACACAGAGTCTTTTATTCACAATGTGTCATGCCTTATATTCACCGTTCCCCAACATTTGTGCAAGTGAAATTTTGCTCACAACTGTATTCACATAGGAAGAGGAAGTGTCAAATGTGTTGACAAGTATTTGAACCACATGCGTTCTTGAAGCCATCTTGAAAGCTCCTCGTGTTGTTTGGGAGTCATCCAATCAGGGAGCAAAAACACATACCATGTGACTTAGATGACCAGTTCTGCAGTATGAATTACAGATAACAAACACTTGCAGTATTAATTGTGGCAAATAGCTCATGAGTCACCGCTGGAGTATACATTGATACAAACCATTCCTTGAATGACTGAGACGAAGGAGCAGATTCATGAGGAACGTTTCTCTGAATAATTAATGTATTTATAATGTGATAGACCCAGGCCAGTTGGGTACAGCAGAATAGCAGAAGGCAGATATACTGGCCACTGGATTAACAGTTTTCTGTTCCCTGACTGACCAGAGCAGGGGCTGCTCCAGGCTAATGAGCACATCTGACTCTAATTAACCTGCAGAGAGTCAGGTGAGGCCATTCAGTCAATGCGACCACCTGACTCTAATTAAGGCCCTGCTGATACTATAAAAAGGGCTCACTCCACTCAGACAAGAGAGAGCCAGGGAGCCAGAGGAGAGGAAGTGCGGCTGAAGGGCTGGTTAATGAAGACACCCTCAAACCATCGTTAAAGGAGCCCTAAGGTAAGGGTGAAGAAGGGAGAAGCAGGAGAGCTGTGGGGAAGTGGCCCAGGGAAATGTAGCAACTCTGGCAGTGAAAAGTAGGCTGCCAACAACTGCTACCATTAGGGTCCCTGGGCTGGAACCAGGAGTAGAGGGCGGGCCCGGGTTCCCCCCCAACCCACCACTACAGGAACAGCTCCTGGGAGGGGAAGTCAGGTCCCTGTCAGGACAGGAGGCTGAACAGAGACTGTGGGAGTTCTCTCACCAACCTCCTTGCAGCCTATGATGAAAAGGGCTCAGTAAACTGTAACCCTGGCCCTAGAGAGAGAAGGGCTCCATGGAGGGTCACAGTGAGCCACTGAGGCTAAGCATAAACCGCCTAGAAGCGCAGGACCCACGGGAGCAAGGTCAGAGCTCTGCCACAATAAATATCTACTGCAGCTCACTGGTGATTCGCCAACAATAAGAAGGGCTAACAAATTGTGCCTGCCAGCATTTCATGCTGTCCTAGTTACAAACCTCTGGAAAGAAAGAAAGAAAGAAAGAAAGAAAGAACAGGCACAGAGAGACTAAAGGAGGGAAAATAGGTTGTCCCACACCCGGTCCATTCCCTGCTCCCACAAAATACCTTAAAAAAAGAAAAGCCACCACCACCAATATATTTCAGCCTTCCCCCATCCCATATTTTTCCTTCTTTTGAAGTTTTTTCTGTCTTTCTGTTCTCTTCTTTCCTCCTGCTCTTAGTTTCCCTCCCTTCCACTCTTCCTCTCCTTTTCTGCCCTGCCCCTTCTCCACGGGATGGTGCTGAACACACAAGGATGAACTGTGAGTGTCACCTTTAATGCCTCTTTCCCCACGTGCTCTGGCTCCGCCGATAGTGCTGATGCTCAGCGGTAAGCCAATGGTGAATGTGTGCTACCGGTGCCCCTCCTTGCCTGATCCACGGAGGAGGTGAGTCTGTTACAGCACCAGGGAGCGAACCAGGGTCTGTTTGCTCAAGCGGCACAGGCTTTTAGTCCTGGAGAACCCCATTCAATTCCCACTCTGTTGGCCAAGAGCACAGCTTGCACAGTGGCACATGGATGAAGCGCTCCCTCCGTGGCAGACCACATTTACCAATACTGGGAACTGCAGTCTGGCCTGCCCTGATCAGGCTGATGGGACAAAGGGGTCTAGAAAAGGTCATGGGGGAGCACAGGGGAAGGGCATAGATGGGAGAAGAGAATTCATATAAACATGCCCTGCTTTAGAGGTTAAAATGTTGCCGAGTGATCATTTGTTTATCATTTACTTATTCATCTGAAGCCCAAACTTGGTGACCCATCCATGATTCAATTCCACGATCAAAGCCTTTAGAACAGAATGGGCAGAAAGGTGTCTCGTTGAACACTTTCCTTTGAGCGTCTGCAGGGTCGCCTTGTGTTTGGGGCAGGCAAGGGCCTTGCTCTGTTTGTTCTTCGCATGCACAAAGGGGTCAAGGTGTAGGCAGCATTCAGCAGGAAGGGAGAAGGGGCCACAGGTATCTTTGGGGTGTGTGTGTCTTGTGTCCACACAAGAGGGGGATCTTTTTTCCACAGCCCTAAAAACTTGTGTCTGGACACCGTTTATGGCTCCAATCCTGCCCCAGGGAGATGCTTTTGTGAAACAACCTGTGAGCTGCCAGGAAAAAGGAACTCCCAACCCTCGGCAGCAGAGCCCTGCAGCCGTATCATGATATGCTGAGCCACAGAGGGCAGTGCTCCATGGGCTTCACTCCCACATCCCGACTCCAGTCCTGCTCATTAAGTGGGGGAAGCCAAGAGATCAAATCAATTTTTATGCTTCCAGTTAATGCTCGGCTGACTGTGCTGCCCACTCCCAATCGCAGGACTAACCGGATAGGGAAGGGATGGAAATAAAACACTCTTAATGAGGTGACAGCATTGTATCAAGATGCAGAAGGCGCTTACGGGCAGCTTCACAACTGCTGCACTCACATCAGTAACAATAGTGAGATGGCACCTTACAAGCCCCACAGGTATATCCAGCTAAGGGTTTATACACGACCCCCCGTCACCACCGTATCTGCGCACCTCACAATCTTTCAGGCGTTTTTCCCTACAAACAGAGCTCGGTGCAACTTTTCATTTGACTTTGCTGAAATCAAAACGCTTTGCGAATTCAGGTCAAATCTGGCGAATACTTTCGGCTGAATAAACAATGAGGAGTTAGGACAGGATTGTACTTGGGTGGCTAGCCCAACCCGCCACCCACGCCACTACAGCAGGGGCGGGCAAACTTTTTGGCCTGAGGGCTGCATCAGGTTTCCAAAATTGTATGGAGGGCCGGTCAGTGGAGGCTGTTCCTCCCCAAAGAGCCAGGCGTAGTCCGGCCCCGCCCCCATCTGACCCCTCCTGCTTTTCCCCCCCGATGGCCCCCCAGGACCCCCACCCCATCCAACCACCCCTTCTCCCAGTCCCCTGACAGCCCCTGGAACCTCTGCCCCTGACTTCCCCCCCACCTCATGCAACCCCCCGCTCCTTCCTGACTGCCCCCCAGGACCCCTGCCCCATCCAACCACTCTGTTCTCCCCCCAATCGCCCCACCCCTATCCAAACCCCCACCCCTGACCACCACCCTGAACTCCCCTGCCCTCTATCCAACCACTCCTTCTCCCTGTCTCTGACTGCTCCCGGAACGCCTGCCCCTGACTGTCCCCGCCGTCCTGTCCAACCCCCTCTCCTTCCTGACTGCCCCCAGGATCCCTGCCCCATCCAACCACCCTGTTCCCCTGACCGCCCCACCCCTATCCAAACCCCCACCCCCTGACCACCACCCTGAACTCCCCTGCCCTCTATCCAACCCCCCCACTCCCTGCCCCCTGACCGTGCTGCCTGGAGCACCGGTGGCTGGCGGCACTACAGCCGCGCCGCCTGGCTGGAGCCAGCCACGCCATCGCCGTGCAGCACAGAGACTGGATCAGGCCAGGCTCTGCAGCTGTGCTGCCCCAAGAGCTCGCAGCCCCACAGCCCAGAGCACTGCGCCGGCCGCAGAGCAAGCTGAGGCTGCGGGGGGAGGAGGAACCACAGGGGAGGGGCCAGGGACTAGCCTCCCGGGCCAGGAGCTCAGGGGCCGGGCAGGAGGGTCCCGCGGGCCATATGTGGCCTGCAGGCCATAGTTTGCCCACCTCTTTGCTACAGCCACGTTGCTCGTAAGCACTAGCTCGAGTGGAACCAGCATGTGTACATCACCTGAGCTGGGAATCACACCTCCCAGACCAGGGATGGACAAACTACGGCCCGGGACCGCATCCGGCCCTCCAGACATTTTAATCCGGCCCTCGAGCTCGCTCCGGGGAGCGGGGTCCTGGGCTTGCCCTGCTCCGGTGCTCCAGCCGGGGAGCGGGGTCAGGGGCTTGCCCCGCTCTGCACAGCTCCTGGAAGCAGCGGCATGTCCCTCCTCCAGCTTCTACCTGTAGGGACAGTAAGGGGGCTCTGTATGCTGCCCCTGCCCCAAACGCTGCCCCCGCAGCTCCCATTGGCTGGGAACCGTGGCCAATGGGAGCTGTAGGGGCAGCGCCTGCAGACGGGGCAGCACGCAGAGCTGTATTGGGAGACATGCCGCTGCTTCTGAGAGCTGCTTGAAGTAAGCAACGCCCGGAACCTGCACCCCTGATCCCCTGCTGCGCCCCAACCCCCTGCCCCAGCCCTGATACCTTTCCTGCCTTCGAACCCCTCGGTGCCAGCCCAGGGCACCCTCCTGCACCCCAACCCCTCATCCCCAGCCCCACCCCAGAGCCCACACCCCCAGATGGAGCCCTCACCCCTTCCTGCACACCAACCCCCAGTTATGTGAGCATTCATGGCCTGCCATACAATTTCCACACCCAGCTGTGGCCCTCCGGCCAAAAAGTTTGCCCACCCCTGGCCCAGATGCTGTACAGCCAAACCCTCAGGCATTCTCGTTGCCCTAAACCATGCTAAAGCCTTAGGCTACCTTGCCTTGTTGCACTAGCAAAATGGCAGCCTCTGCCTCATTGTGGATTCTTTTAAAATGATGCTTTCAGACAATCTGCTTGACAGCAATTCACTCCTGCCTGCAATCGGCTGCACTGACCAGAAACCCTTTTGTGCCACCCTGCCGCTTTCCCTTCTCTCGCCCTATTCTTGGCTGCAGCTTCATTGGTGGTTCTTTGGCCCCGAAAATGCCAGGGGACAGAGCCCTTTTGCCCTGTTAAACCGGGAGGAGGAGGCTGTCTTTGTTTTCAGAGCTTCGCGCCACTGGAAGAGAAGGAGCGACCGCCGCACTCAGCTCGACCCAATTCCATCAAACACGAGATGGGATTTCTGCTCCAGCCAGCACAGATCAATGGAGACCTGCCAGCTCAGTCAAATCTCCCCAACCCCGTGTACCTCACGGCAGCGGAAAGTTCTACCTCCAGGGACCCTACCTACTTTCAGTTCCACACTCCCTCCGGCTGGGGGAATCACCAGGGGAGCTTCATGAATCATGGGCATAGCTGCTGAATTCCACATTCCACCGACTTCAAAGGGCGCTGATCAAAGGGGCCACATCCCAGCATTCGGTATGAAAAAGGAAGCATGTAAATACTCCTGAAGACTTTGCCTCCATTGTCAGCTACATCTCCACTAATGATGAGAGGCGGGCTGGGAGGAAACCTGTGATGTTCCCTGCAGAACCAGACCAAGCAGCAAACAGCAAGGGGAGGTTGCAGTGGTTTCTGTACAGACTAGTGTAAAACAATTTGCATTAACAGAGAGCCTCTGTTCTAGTAATTCCCAGGTGCCTAACACACAATAGCTAGTTTAGCATCACACGTACCCTTTTAGGTAGACAAGTATTAACAGATGATTAAATTGACCTATTGAACAGACGAGCAGTCGGAGGCACAGAGAGATTAAGAGGCTTGCATCAGGTCATAAAATGAGTTGGTGCCAGAGGAGGGAGCAGAATCCAGGAGCCCTGACTCAGGGATGCCGGGGGGAGGGGGGGGAGGGCAAGTGGGGCAATTTGCCCCAGGCCTCGCAGGGGCCCCCACAAGAATATAGTATTCTATAGTATTGCAACTTTTTTTTTTTTTTTAATAAAGGGGCCCCTGAAATTGCTTTGCCCCAGGCCCCCTGAATCCTCTGGGCGGCCCTGCCCTGACTCCACATTTCCCTTACTTTAACCAGACTACAACCCTCCCACCTGTTGTTGCATCTCTCCTTTTTTCAGAAGTGTCTCTGTGCACTTTCATATAGTGACGCTAACCCAACATTCTGGACAAGAAAAGGACCATGGAAATGTGTCCAGTCATCTGGTTAGTCCAAAGGGATCAGCTGATAACACTGAGATGAGGCATTGTCGTCAAAGGCATGCTCCCTCGCTGGGAATGGCCAGTGCTAATGTTCCAAGGGAGAAAAATTCCACAGGAGAAAATGGCTCCTGGAATCTTACAATCACTCCATCCTCCACCCCTTTTGGGTTTCTAATGATGTACTTTTTCTAATGAGCGAAAGAACTCCCAAAGACTGAGAGGCACATTGTCTGCACTCCACCCAGCAGAAGCCAGAGAGCTGAAATCTAGCACATGCCTGCAGGGGCTTCTCTAGGCTCTAAGGGTATGTCTAGACTGCAATTAGACACCCGCCGCCCGAGCCCGAACATCTGCACCACAGTTACACAGCCCCTGAGCCCTGCAAGCCTGAATCAGCTGACGTGGGCCAGCCCCGGGTGTCTGACTGCAGTGTAGACATACACTAAGGGACTAAGCATGGTCTAAAGCCTGGAGTTTACAGCTGCTTGCAACCCGAGCAAACAATATGCCCACCGCCTCCTGCTCCGCAGCTCAGGTTCACACGTGTCAAGGACCGAATGGCGCGAGCAGAATGGCAACGTGTGTTTAAATGACCTGTTCAAATAACCCATTAAACGTGCTGAGAGCGATGAAATCCGTTTTGGGGACAACAACAAAAGCAGTAGAACAAAAGAGGCCTCCCCGCAGGAAGATGCTGGGTGGCACATGGCAGATCCTTTGAATTCCCCTTCCTGGGACCGTCATGCTGCAGTGGACTTTAAACAATAAACAGAATCATTGAACAAAACACTATTTATCTTCCATTTCGCCTCCTGCCTTCCAGGTTTTTAGCTGAAAACTGAACGTTCTCCAGGCCCTCCCTCAAAATCTCGCTATCACCTTTGGCAGTCCCTCAACTCCTGTCTCTGGGGTCCACAAAAAACAATAGGAGTTGCCTATGTGCAAATTCGCACCAGTTTAGTTGAACAACTGCAAACCCCTGTGTGGATGCTCTGATTTCGGTGTAAGTAGGTAATTCCATTTTAGTTTTAACCTGCTCCTAATCCATTTAAATTAAACAGAAAGTAAACCAAAGTAAGAGCGCCCACA
This sequence comes from Mauremys reevesii, assembly GCF_016161935.1. Lineage (NCBI taxonomy): Eukaryota > Metazoa > Chordata > Testudines > Geoemydidae > Mauremys > Mauremys reevesii. The sequence goes on along the minus strand of NC_052641.1, from coordinate 8,141,295 downwards.
CGGCCTTTTGCAATGTTTTAACTAGGTTTCAAATCACGCTAAGTTCGACCAGTACAAGTTTGCATGAAGACAAGTCCTTGGTGGAGTTTCACTGGCCTTTTCTCACTCAGATATTAAGTTCAGGCTACAACACTGTGCGATTGATAATGTTTCCCCGCACTGCCTGTTCAGTGATGGGGTAGCTTACCAGTCAAGACATTACATTTGATGGCCCTCTAGAATAACCAGCTCAAAAAAGCCCTTCATAACTCTGAGACAGACATGTTTAATTTCACATATGGCTATTTTGGTAGAACCTAGATGCACCAGGGTGCTAGGTGCTGTATGCAACCCTTCTGCCCGTTGGAATTGGCAGCAACCAGGGCCGGGTTCAATATCTAGTGGTTTCTCTTCAACAATACAACACAAAACCAGCTCAAGCCCCCATCCAGTATCCTGGGACAATTCCACATCGCTCCCTGGGCACCTCTAAGAGACAATACTTCCCCTCTCGCAAACACAGAGTCTGAGTGTAGAAAAGGAACTTTTAATAAAAGGAGGGAAATAACCTGGCATTAATTTGGGAAAACACCGGAAGCAGGGTTCATAAAACTAAACCATGAGCAAAAGACCAACCCCCAAGTAAGTTGGGCAGTGTCCTTTTCCATCAGGTTCTTAAGTCCAGCAACCAAAAGCCCCTTTAATGTGCCCATCCCTTCTCTGCACCCCACTCTCAGTTGTTGTCCTTGGTCAGTGCAGACCCAGAGGTGCATCTGCAGGGTTCACCTCCCACCCTGGGTGGAGGGGGGTAAAGAAGGCACTTTATTCACTCCACTGCTTGAGCATTCGCTGACCGTTCCTCCTTGCCAGCTGCCTGGCCGATCACTGCACCTCTCCGCCAGCCACCATGCTGGCCAATCACTGAGCCTCTCCGCCCGTCACCTTGCTGACCGATCTCCACACCTCTCTGCTGACCACCCTGTCAGCTGCTCACCCATCCACTGGGATGTCTTCAGGTCCCACCACTTAACACAGTGCTCAGTGATTTCAGCTGTTAGTGGGGGAGCCTTATTGCTGGTGCACACTGGGCAGGCTCTTGCCTCAGAGACACTGTCCCAAAGCAGGTCTACTGCTTAGACCCAGGTATCAATGATTTCAGCTCTGCAGTGTGTAACAAGGCTCTCAACTGAGTCTAAATTAGCTAATTATTACGCAGTGGAGAGAGTAAGGATCAAATGGTGTCTGGGGCCCTTAGGCAAGGCCCATACCACCAGATACAAGTACCTGTCCCCACCCTCTCTCAACTCACTGGCCTTTGCAACCCAGCTCACTGAAGTCCCAGCGCTTTATCCCATTGGCCACAATGGCTCTTCTACTATCACAGAGGGATGAGACTTTGTTTTTAAAGGTCCTGTCAGCTTGGACTGGACATTAAAGCTTTCATGGCACTTTTCACAGAGCAGGGGCTTATTCTCGATCAAAATTTCCATCACCTTTGTTCTTGAGTAGAATAATGCGTGTCATTTGGTTACCTCATGCCACCCAAAGTGGGTGCTGTATGCACATAGGTTGGGAATCTTTGGGATGAATGTAAAATATTGTCATTAGGGACTTGGAAGTTCAGGCTGTGATAAGCATCCAAACTGCTGAGGTGCTTATTTGAACAGCTAGAATTTGCAAAATTTGGAAATCCAACCAGGTGTTTCTGGTTGAGCCAGCAATGCCACAAGAGTCATTTCTGATTGTGTCTGTTTCTGGTCCCAGTCAAAACCAGGAACTAAAGAATGGCGTAGCAGTGGAGAGGTGATAAGGACCTGAAGCATCTTTTATGGTAAGGTGATCAGACAGGACCGGACTGTAATGCCCAAGTGTTGATTCTTTATGGGGGCTGTTGGAGACACACAGATCTTGTGGCTCCCTCCGGCTCTCCACCTCTCAGCCTAACAAATGCTGTCTGTGTTGCTGTCTAGGATCAGCACCCAGAGTCTCTTTATGGGTGTGTCTACAGTGCAATCGGAGGTGTGACTCCAGCCCGTGTGGCCATACCCTAGCTCAGGTACCAATAGCAGTGAATCCATGGCAGCACAGGCTAGCTGCTGGAGTACGTACCACCATGGTTAAAGTCCATCAGGGTTGGTTCTGCCCATAGGTCCAGAACTGAAGGTCTCTGTGAATAGTGGCCTTGGTTGTCTTCTCTCAGTAGCACAATCCATTTATTTTAGCAGGATTACTCTTGGTTTACACCAACGAGAGAGAAGAATCAATTCATTTGTCTCTGCACAGGAAACCACAGAGCTGTCTAAATAAGTTTCCCCTCTTGACTGGGGTGGGAGACGTGACTTGAATGCCCCTGCCTCTTTTAGGGAAGAAGTACAGCCATTATGGTGACACAGCACGTTCTGTCCGTATGAAATGCAGCCCATGCAGAAGTTAACAAAGAAATGTTTATATGTGTTTTGGAGTTCTGGCGTTCACTAGAGAAGAGATTTAATTTGACAGAGGTATCCGAGGTGGAAATAAACAGACCATTAGTCCTTTAGTATGTCTTTTACAAAAATGCACAGTTCACTCTATCTTAGTTAATTTAGCTACTGGCAGAATCTGACTTATTTGGGGCAATTAAATTATAATCTTCCCTTAAAGAAGCACTTTCACTCTCAGCTAGATCACTGAGCTAGATCATTTACCTTTCATCTGATTTTCACAATTCTCCGTGCCACTTCTGCTAATTAGCCAAGCCATTTGTGCTTTATTTATTTCCATTTCTTCCTACTCATAGCTCTGGGTGCACATATACACTGCCATAATCAACACAAGCAACAGAGTAGAATTTGGATCAATTTCCACCTGGAGCCCTCCTCTACCCACCCAAACAAACGTCTCCCAGCACCTGCTCCCATCCGCTTAGCCCTCCACCCTAGAAAAAGTGATAGACTTTGTAACAGGACACCTATGGGCTCCAGGGGACCAATGGGAAGAAGCGAATTCCGGACCCTACACTGAGAATGGCCAGTTTCTAGCCACCTCCCATTTCAGTTTGAGGGGCCTTTAGCAATTTCACACAGAGAGGCAACTGCTGAACCAACCAGAACAAGTTATTTATCTCTCTACGGTATTTAAATGTGCCCCCACCCCCCCGTACTGTACTATCATTTCAGTGCTGAGAGATGACATGATTTGCCCAAGGTCACAGTCTGTGACACAGGAAGGAACTGAAGCCACGTCTACCACATCCCAAGCTAGCCCCCTAATCCCTGGACTAGAGCCCTGCACAGGACCATTTTTAAGCCTGCTCCCATCCTGCCCCGCAATACCCATTCCCACCTGCTCCCGCTATTATAGCAGCCGGTCCTGTGGGAGCCGTGGGATCCCAGTCCCGCTGCATGGCTCTACACTAGTCCCGTGCAGGGCTCTATCCTGGCCCATTCATCCTCCTACGCACTAGAGTTCTATACGCGAACACTAACACCCTGAGCTGCACCCACAAATAACTTAGAAGCCAGCCCAGCCCCACAGGTGTCACACACACCCTGTGAATTCAGCAGATGGGGGCGCACTCTGCACTAGCTAAAGGTTTTGAATGGTCTTCAGCTGAGGCACGACCAGGCAGCCGGCCATGGGCAAGTGTGTTGCTTGCAAAGTGGTTATTAAGGGGGACTTTATTTTATTTTTATTTTTTTTGCAAAATGTTCTTTTTTGAGCATTTTGTCCCCCTTGGCTAGGCAAGAAGCATGTGTACAAAGCCTTTCATTAGAGCTTTTGTTCCCTCTATTATCTTTGTTCCTGAAACTGGCCTGCACAATAATCTGTTCTTCCTTTTAATAGGCCCTCTAGATAGTTCACTGGGTTTGCAGCAAAATTTTGATTAGATGCAAATTTCTGGCATCCTGTTAACTCTTCATCAACTGTAACACTAATGAAAATAACCAGCATCCCCCTTCTCCCCATCCTCTTCCACAGTCTGAGATGCCTGAGAGTGCCAAATCCCTCTGACTAATATATATATATATATATATATATGGAGATATGCCCATCTCATAGAGCTGGAAGGGACCCTGAAGGGTCATTGAGCCCAGCCTTCACTAGCAGGACCAAGTATGGATTTTGCCCCAGATCCCTAAGTGGCCCCCTCAAGGATTGAACTCACAATGCTGGGTTTAGCAGGCCAATGCTCAAACTACTGAGCTATCCCTCCCCTCCAGAAACAAGTCCTATACAATGCAGAAATTATTATTTGTAATATGGTAGTACCTCAGAGCCCCAGTCATGAACTTGGAGCATACTACATCTTTCTCTAGATTGAAGAGCTCATTATTAAATACTTGTTCCCAAGCAGATACCTAAAGACTGTAATCAAGTCACCCCTTAACCCCTTGATCCCTTTGCATCATTTAGGGTTAGATGGCCCATGCCTCCCTAGCATGGTTTCAGCTGACAATGGCGTTTCTATGTGAATAGAGCTCTGATTAGCACTTGATTCACTTTAAGTATCACAGGGGTAGCCGTGTTAGTCTGGATCTGTAAAAGCAGCAAAGAATCCTGTGGCACCTTATAGACTAACAGACGTTTTGGAGCGTGAGCTTTCGTGGGTGAATACCCACTGCTTTTTGATTCACTTTGTCTCATCTATGCCAAAGAACTCAGATGCCTAAACTAGGCACAGGTAGTAGAATATTAATTAGGCACTACATGTCACGTGCTTTATTTTTCAAAGGTTCAAAGCAGAGCTGGTCACAAACTGAGGGGGGAAATTGTGAAAAGATTCAAAAAAGTTGCAGTCCTTTCATTCGGCAGGTTTCGACGGGAAACAGGTTTTTGCTTATTCTAGTTTTTTCCCTCGATTACAAACATTTGGTTTTGAAATTTTTAAAGTTTTTCCTTTTTTTTTTCCTGTTACCATTTCCCCCCTTTATTCTTTCCCCCTTCCCCACACACCTTTTATTTTATTTTATTTTATTTTGCTGCTCGGGAAAAAGGATATGCGGAGGAGGTAAAGCAATCAAACAAAAATGCTCCTTTTTTGTTTTTCAATTTCATCGGAACAGAAAATGTAAACAACAACAATAATTGGGTGAGAATTTCCAATTTTGGAAAAAAGGGCCATTTTTCAACTAAAATTTTTTTTGGGAAAAAACTGAACCTTGGAATATGCCTTTTAAGTAGTAAAGGGAACAACTACAGTCTGCGTCAGTGATGGGCATATTAGCAATATGCACAGGTAGGCTATGCTGTTACGATGTCTATTTGAGATTTTCCTCCTGCTCTGTGCTTTATAGAAACACACTTTAATTGCATTCCTGTGTGAACTGTAGGGTCAGTGCTTTCTTTCAACTAAACAATGGACAATACACCATAATGACTCGTTTAACAATAGGAAGTGCTCGTGTCTGTGGATGTAAGATGCTGTCATGGGTCACGAGGCAGAGAACTCCACTGAACAACCATTGGTCTACAAAAGGCTCTGAAAAGCCACTGGGCGCTGCCTAGTGGAATTCTGCCCCATCAGATGAGTCACAGTCAAAGAGATTTAATCTCACCATCTCCTGTTTCCACAGACACGTGAATTAGCCGGTGTTAGCAAACGGATGTGACTTTGACTTTCAATGGCATAGTAATGACAATAGCATCCAGCTCTTCTACAGCACTTTTCAGCAGTCGGTTTAGCAGCACTCTACAAAGGAGGTCAGTATCATTACCCGCATTTTACAGATGTGGAAACTGAGGCGCAGAGGCCTAGCTACTACCACCAGTAGTATAAAATCACATAGTAGCTACTTGCAAACTTTCTTTTTCAGTCCATTTTAACTTTGGCATAAACATAGACCCAGTCCACACTTAACACTTACATCAGCCTTATAAAATCACATCCCTGAGCACCATAGTTAAGCCGATCTAACCCTCTCTGGTGCAGACACGGCTAGGATGATGAAGAAAATCTTCCATTGACCTAGCTACTATTGCTTGGAGAAGTAGACTGCCTACGTCGATGGAAAACCCCTTCCATCAGTGTAGGAAGTGTCTACACTACAGCAGCATAGCAGCAGTGCTGCAGCCACGCCACCATAGTGCTTGTAGTGTAGACACAGCATGCGTCAAATAACTCTGGTTATTGTTTTTCAGATGCTCAGTTCCATTGATCGAGTGGATCTGGTGCTTAGCTCTACACTGGCATGACACTTTGGGTAGAAGCAATACCAGCAGACCTTTCCCAGCAAAATAAACCTGGCAGGGGGATAGCCTAAATATTAGAAGACACACCCCAATAGTGAGGATTCTGTAGCCTGGAAAGGAGAAGCGGTAGAGGGGTTTGACAGAGGTATTCAACACTGTGAAGGATACAATGAAAACTGATCAGTCTTTGAAATTAATGGGCAATAAACACAAGTCAAAACCATACTCTGTATTCCCCAGCCCATGTCCTTTGCTACGACAGGAAATCGTGGAGTGAAAAAATGCCAGGAAACCTAGCCCTGACCCAAAACTTCACATCTAAACCACTCTCAACTCGGATCCCGATTCAGATCCAATTCAGAGCAGGCTCCTTTATCTTCAAAAGGGGCTGAGTGAAAATGGCAGATGCAAACAGCTCTGAACTTTAAGGAAATTTGCATCGGCTGGAGCCCCGGGCCCTTTAAATTGCCACCAGAGCCCTGTTGCCAGAGCCTCCGGGTAGTGGAGGTGGCTAGGACCCCCAGGGCTCTGGCAGGAATTTAAAGGGCCCGGGGCTGTAGCCGGAGCATCAGGCCCTTTAAATCGCCGCCCGAGCCCCACTGCCGGAGCCCTGGGGTAGCAGCAGCGGGGCTCCGGTGGCAATTTAAAGAGCCCGTGGCTCCAGCTGCCACTACTGCCCCTGGCCCTTTAAATCACCCTGGAGCCCCCGTCGCCATTGCTACCCCGGGGCTCCGGCAGCAGGGCTCAGGCAGTGATTTAAAGGGCCCAGGGCTCCACTGCAGTACTGGCAGCCAGAGCCCTGGGCCCCTTAAATGGCCCTCAAGTCCCGGAGCTCCCAGCCGCTTCTCCAGCTGGTAGCTCTGGCAGTGATTTAAAGGGCCTGGGGCTCTAAAGGCCCCGCCTCTTCCAGTTGAGGCCACGCCCCTTCAGGTTGAGGCCCTGCCCCCTGCTCAGGACTCCGGAGTACCCGTAAATCCTTTAAGTTACCTTCACCCCGACAAAAGGTCTCAGGTAACCAAATGTTTTGGAGCTGCAGCTCAGTGGCAAGGCCAGATAGTGAGCTCAAAAACAGGCAGGTTTGGTGGGTCAATAGAATTGCCCTCCCCACTTTTCCTCTCCTCACCCCAAATCCTTCTGCATCACTTTTCTTATACAACATTGCATCTATTTATCTTCAGAACTTAGATAACTCCTGGCACCACAGAATCCAAGTGCCTCATAGTCTTAAATGTATTTATTCTCCCAGCACACCGTGAGGTAGGTCGGTACTATTAAACCTATTTTACAGATGGGAAACTGAGGCACAATGAGACTAAGTGACTTGCATGAGGTCACACCCAAAGTATGTGGGAGATCAGGGAACTGAACGCAGGTTTCCTAAAGCCTAGGCTAGTGCCCTAACAACCGGACCGTCCTTTCTCTCCAGCATGCATGCCCGTTTTGATATTTGTATCATCTCTGGACCAGCACTGGTTAAAAAGAGAGGGTTACGTCCCTCTGTAATCTCCTACCATGCAAACAGGAATTCTGCCCATCTACACGGCTTCTGATCTCAAGATTACCTTGAGTATTGCTACAGCTCAAAGGACTACAGGCCTCTAGAGCCACATCTGCTGACAGGCTGAAAGCAGAAGGGGGCTAGTGAGATGACCCTCTCTCCAAGAGAGCAGCTCTTTGATTCATCTTTTACACCCTCTGCTGGCACAAACGAAACCTGGGCTGTTAGAGTTATTGCTTTAATGATATAAGGGACCAGACAACTCAAATCTCCCTTCCTCCTCCTCCTCAGATCCTTTCACGGCTCCTGCTTCCTAACTGGGCAGCGGATTGAGAATCAGCCCAGCTCTGCAATTCTTTCGATTCTCACAAACTCTCCAAATTCAGCAATATTTAAAAACAAGTAAAAAAAAGTCATTAAGCTCCAATCTCTCAGTCATTTTATGCTTAAGAGAGCAAAGCACACAGCTGTTTGCTAATTGGATCAAAAATGAATCCAGCATAGAATCAACATGGCATTTGATATTAAATGATTAAAATACAAACAAGCCCAAACCCTTAATAGATTTTTTTATTGGCTCAAATGAAAAGCCAATCTGGTCCCCTGAGAATTCACTACTTCTAGGCATATTTTTATAAATATTGCTGGGCAAAAGGATGCTGCTAGACTCCGCCATGCTAGCTACAAGACTATAGGTCACAGTTCACATTTCACATGGCCAACACCAGGACTTGCTTTGAGAGAGACTCAGAGCATTGTTATGGCACATCTGGCCAGGTGCATGATGGGGATTTTTATGCTTCTCTCTTCAGCTTCCAATATAGGCCAGTATCAGAAGCTGGCCTCCACATTTATATAGACCATGTGCCTGTTCCATTGACGCCAATGTTTTCCAAAGTGTGGAATATGTTTAGTACCACCCATGATAGTTCCAAGCACATCAGCAGAAGGTATCTGTAACACCTTCTACGCATGTGTTAACACGCTTATCACAGCTATCAAACATTTATCAATGGAATCATGGAATCAATGGAACCCAATCCTTTTGATAAGGAAATTTGGACTCTGATAATATAGCCTCGTGTGGTGGCAAGAAACATCAGGTGTGAGGAGAGGGGCACAGTACATGTGTCCATTAAGATTGGTAGGCCTCTGACAACACATCGTGGGGTTGAGGCGTGATAGGACTGAGAATGGTTTCATTTTCCTGAAGCGGGGCTCTAATGTCAGATGTTTGGGAAACGCTGAGGCAGGCGATTCCTATTTTCCTCCTAAAGTGAGGGGCTGAAAATAAAGCCAAGCCCTCGCCCCCTAGTTTGGCATTGGTCACTCACACCTAACAGAGATGCAAAGAACCACAACGCTCACTCTGAGCTGAGAGGTGGGAAGATGAGGATGTGAGTGAAGGATCTTTCACGTCACTCCATCATGATCTATTCTTCTCATGCCCATGTCTCAGAGGAACGTGAGCAGTGATGCACTTGATGCTAATTTTTAACAAATCTCAGAATGGCTGAAAAGAAGGGAGATAAAAACAGAAGCGGCGGGAGGGGTGGGAGGGCACAAGGGGAGAGCCCTCCCCAGGCCTAAGCAAAGCAGCACAGCATGGGATGTGCAGATGCCGATACACAGAAGAACAAAGCTACTGCAATGGCACCAGGGCATTTGAATGCCAGGCAGAGGGAGAGCAGGTGTTCTGTCCCCAAAGGCCCTGCTGAGAAGAGCTAAGTCTCAGATGGCCAAGCAGGCAGTATGAGACATGAGCACACGGATGCAAAGGGGCTATTTGCTCCATCCGGACAGAAACTGAAATGGAACCAGGCTCCAATGCAGGGAAAACATGGTCTGGCAGCCTTGAGGTGGCTGGGCTAAGGGAGGCTCTCGGCAGGGGTGAGCTGAGGTGCCCTGAGTTCTCTTTTTCTCATGGACTCAGAGCCCAGCTGAGCCCATAGTAGCTTTGTGGAGTTACCCATGCTGCACCCGCCATGTGCCCCTCCAAGCCGGGGACTTAGAGATCTGCAGAGAGGTGTGACACTTTCTCAGGGCACGAGAACTATGGGTGACCTTGCTACACCTCTGCCTTAGCAAAAGAGAGATTTGTTGGTGCTAAGCTGAGTGGCAGCTCCTTGCCACCCCCGTCCATTAGCCACCCCAAGCAAATTTCTCAGGACTCTGCCAGCCCTTACTTGGCCTTGCAGGTAAAGCTTGGTGCACCCCAGTGCCTGAACCTCCTTGAAGAGCTTTCCTCTGCAATCCCCAGCCCCTGTTACTGGACACTCGCAGAAATTACCAGCTCCACTGTCTCCAAAGAGACAGTGAACACAACAGCCTGCTAGCACAGCGGAGGATGCACGCTTTACTTTAATATTACAGCACTGACATGAATTTAGGATAAAACAAAGAGAAGTTCATTAATAAAGATAGATCTTTAAGTGATACCATGCCAAGATAGTGGAAACAGATATCATTACAAATAAAATAGAAGTATAATATGCTTCTAAGAGACTAAATATAGTTTTGGTGCTTAAAATGGAAACCTCACAACATGAAGAAGAAGGAAGCCAGACTAATCAGTGACATCCACTTCCTGAGCAAATGCAATAAAAAAAAAGTCATCCCCAGAGGACTTACAACTTATAACCCTCTGACCACTACATACAACTCCAAATATGCTGAATGGCTGTGCAGGAGAACTACAGGAAAACCGAGGAACCATCTCCTGCACCTTAGATACTCCAGAAGGGACCATCTCAATAAAGAAATCATCACATGTTCCCACACACTGGAATTTAGAAAAAACAGGAAACCTACCTGAAGATCATGCAGGACACCCAAAACAACTATCTAAAAAACACCCTGATGACAGCCACCCAACACAAAAACTAAAAAGTGGAACCAACTACAGTAATTCCACAACCAACAGAACACCACTTCTGGGATAACCCAAGCCACTAGGACCCACCACCTGGGCACTACACAACACTCCAACATCATCAACCTATCAAGACTACCCCTAACCAGAAGGGAAGTATCTGTATTCTCCAAAAGATTGAATTTCTGACCCACACAGAACCTGATACCATGTTAGCATGTGGAGAGCTAGAAGAATTCTTCCGTTGGTTCTGCCTCAAGGAATTCTTTTACAACAAAGATGACACCATCCACAATTACCACATCCCCACCAACAGTCACAAGAAAAAATAATAATCTGACTGGACACCCCCACAATGGACGAAACCACACACTTGATCATTATGTCAACTGCTCCAGGAAAAAAATTGACTATGAAATCCTCAACAAACATTAGATCTACCACAGTCTCTCTCCCACCAACAGGACAGCCATACAGTCCCTGAAATCCAACCACTGGATAGTGATCAAAACAGCCAACAAAGGGGGCACTATTATAGTCCTTAATTGCAATGACTACTTCAATGAGGCCAACAGAATATTCTTTGACACCACCTACTATAAAGAACTAAAAGACAAGCCCACACCACAATTACACAGGAATTTAAAGATATTATCAAATTCTGCTCCACGCCACTCCAAGAAAAACTCTACAACCTCATCCCCCATGAACACTCCCCAGAGACCTTTCCCCTGTTTCTCAAGATACACAAATAAGGGACCCAGGCAGACCCATCGTATCTTGCCAGCGCACTCTTACTAAAGGAATACCAGGACTCATAATATACACCATCGTCAAACCACTCGCCACACAGAAAACTGTCATTGCCACCATGGATGTCACATCCTATACATCAACATCCCTCACTACGACAGCATCACTGCCTGTCTCAAATACCTACAAAATAACTTGCAACAGTCAGAAATCCACTCAAAACACATTGCCAAACTCATCCATTTAATCCTCACCCTTAACAACTTTACATTTAACAACAAACGCTTTGTCCAAACCATGGGAACACCTCGGGGTAGTAGGATTACTCCCCAGTATATTTGTCTCTTTATTGGCCATCTCGAGGAAGAATTTCTGGAAAAATGCACCATGAAACCAACAATATACCTGAGATATATTGATGATATTTTCCTCCTCTGAACAGGCGTTCTAAATTCCTATATAGATTTCCACCACAACTTCAACAACCACCACCCAGCCATCAAACTCTCTCTAGAACACACTCACACCAGAATCAACTTCCTGGACAACATGATTAGCTTCAACAATGGAACTCTACCAATGAAAATATACAAGAAAGCCATGGATCACTTCATTTTCCTTCACAGATTCAGTAACTACCCAAACATACCAAGAAATTGGCTATCTATAGCCAGGCACTCACATAGCACAGAACATGCTATGAGGAGAAAGTCCAGGATATACACCTAAACACACTTACCACCATCTTCACTAAACAAGGACACTCCACCAGAGAAGTAGATCACATCATGGAAAGAGCCACCCAAATACTACAGGAAAACCTGCTTCAGTACAGGAAAAACCCAAACCAAACAACCCTGACTGCACACCCTTAGTTGTCACCTACTAAACTACAGTATATATGGAACCCATATAGGATATCATTGAACAGTTACAACCCATATTTGATGGGGACTACTTCCTGAAAGATATCTCCCCCCCCCCGCCCCTTTTAGCCTCCAAACAACCTCATAACGTTGCCAAACTCATCATCAGAAGCAAGCTCCCAACAGGCCAGATTAACTCAAAGCATCACCAAACCCTGCCAGAACAACAGACTCAAAACCTACAGACATACCTCCCGTTGCTATGATAAATACCCCCACCATACACCTTTCAAGATTCATGGGTCCTACACATGCCTATCACAGCATGTGGTATGCCTCATCCAGTGCATCAAATGCCCCAACAACAACCAGGTGGATGAAACCAGACAATCATCATCCTCTGGAATGAAATCACACAGAAAAATGATAAAAGACAAGAAACCATGCCATCAGTGGGTGAACACTTTTCACAAAGTGATCACTCCATAGCTGACCTTTCAATATTTGTCCTCAAAGAAAACTTGCACAACACCTTCCAGAGGGGAGCCCGGGGACCTTAAATTCATAATCCCGCTAGACACTAAATACCATGGACTGAACAGGAACATTGGTTTCATGGCTCACTACAACAACCTGGAACACTCCTCACCGCTAACCCTTAGCCCACTTCAAAACTCTTTTGCATAACAATCCAACTTTATTGCCCGCTCCATCTCAAGTGCCCTCCTTCATGTTACTCCTTATGCTTAACTATCTGTCCCAACTTGTATTTAGCTCAGATCTTGTCTGCACTACAGGTTACTTCGGTATAACTTGTCACTCAGGGGTGTGAATAATCTGCACCACAAAACATAAACTGGCCCATGCTCTCCCCAAACTTGGACCAGATTCATCTAGAATGTAACCCAAGTTCAACACAGCTGGCCCATCTCTCAGGATTGTAAGGGAACTTACAGTTCAGTCCAGGGGAAATCCACCTCGGCACACTGGGCAGTCAAAATTGGGTGGGGAAGTCATTCTGGATGATATCTTGGCCCCCACTGAAGTCAATGGCAAAACTACCATTGCCTTCAAAGGGGCTAGGGTTTCACCCTTGATTTTCACACTTCCAGTAGAGTTTTCCAAACAACGGAGAACCAAACAAAATAAAATATGGGAAAAACATACTGGACAGCATTCTTATTAACTGTAAAACTGGTACCTAGTCCAAGTCTCTTTATAATCATGATTGAGATACTTTATAGCAAAGTTCCATTTATAAATGTTCCATAGAGGTTATAAGCACGTTGCAGACTTGAATAGGAGATGGTATGGATGTTTCTAAGCACAGCAGCTGCAGGTGTCATGGATGGCTGTAACTCATGGTAATAAGAAACTCATTGCCCTGTTGGTCTCTCACAATCTATAACAACTGACTGACCATTTATTGAAAACACCAATTTCTCTTTTATTAGCCCTTTATTAACTGTTTATAAATGGAACCTTGGGATTATCTTATTTTTATTAGAAGCTGCCCACTCAGATGGATAGCTTTGCTGGTTCTGTTGTATCAGTGTTTAAACACAGTTGCTGCTAGCATAGTTCTCCTGACCACCAGTCTCTCTCTAACACACACTGGTTATGACACACTCCTGCACGGTGGGAGATCCAAGTTTAAAATTCCTTCTTCGCATCAGGCAGAGCGGGGAATCAAACCTGAGTCTCCCATATCCCTGGGGAGTGTTCTGACCAGTGAGCTACAAGCCAGAATGGCAGCCTCCTCCTTCTCCACAGCTGCAAAAGATCAGTTGCAGGTTGAGTCATTCATCTGAAAATGATTTTTTTTTATTCATCAACATTTTTTGCAATTTCTGGATTTAATGCGGGTCAAATCAATTCTTTTTTCAATTTTTCAGAACTGCCAGGAAATCAAAAAATCAGTTACTTGCCCACCCTGTTCTATTGCCAATCCACAACGTTTTAAAAATCATCAGATTTCTACACTACGCCTTTTGATTTTTGTGCTCTTAGGGTCCACACTTTCAAACTTCTCTCTGCAGTCATGAGGGCTAGAAAATTCCTTAAGAAAACAGAAAGAAGATAAAAACAGAGATTCTCACGATCACATGACTCCAGGAGCTTGGGGTTTAAGAAAAAATTCGTGCTAAATTTCACAAGACTCAGGATAAAATCCTGAGAGCTAGCAGCACTGAAATTGTGCTTGGACCTTGCTAGCAGTGTATGTGTTTAAATCCAGTCATTGCAAATCATGATGCAGTTAATTCAGCCGGAGTGTGAACAGGACCTAAGTCTTTATTTTGTTATTTCCCCCCCCCCCCCCGCGCCCCTCCTCTGGCCCTACCCTTTTCCCAGAAGCTCAGACTTAGAGAGAGGGAACTGGAATGTTTTCTGCACCGATCTGAAGGCTTATGGCAGCAATAAATCAATCAATCAATATGCTAACAGGATCAAGTGATAAAAAATTCATTCAGTCCTGTGCTACTGTGCACTCACTAAGCTGCCGCATTCATGAGAGTGCTCAGCTGCCCGCCTGCCTGGCACTGTTAAAAGTTTAATTCACTGACAAGAATTACAATTTGGCCCAGGAACTCTTACTTCAGCTAATCGTTCCCCTCCCCGCAATTTTTAAAACAGCTTTAGACTTTAATTATTCATCTAAACGAGGTCCAAGCAAATCACAATGCCTGCTGGTAATGCAAGAGCTGGGTCGGACCCTTAGTGTGGACAGTATTGAGCTGGTAGCATTAACCCAACATCTACATGATTGTCAGTGCCAACCACATCCAATGAATGTGACATGAAGGTTGTATGAAGCACGCATTTAGAGAAGAAGCTTCTCCAAAGTCACACAGCAATTCAGTGGCACAGCTGTGTATAGAACTCAGGAACCCCAAAGCTTTAACCACTAGACAACACTCTCTCTACACATCCCCCAAGAGAGGAATACTTACTAGGAATTCGAGTGCACTGGTTGTTATGACAGACTGTTCAGGGGAAACCATACCTCACGGTAAAGTACTTGGTGCACATGAATGCTTAATTTTGTACATTTTTAGGGCTGTCAATTAATTGCAGTTAACTCACACAATTAATTCAAAAAATTAATTGCAATAAAAAATTGTGATTAATCGCAGTTTTAATCGCATTGTTAAATAGAATACCAATTGAAATTTATTGAATATTTTTGGATTTTTTCTATGTTTTCAAATATATTGGTTTAAATTACAAAACAGAATACAAAGTGTACATTGCTCACTTTATATTATTATTTTTATTACAAATATTTGCACTGTAAAAATGATAAAAGAAATAGTATTTTTCAATTCACCTCATACAAGTACTGTAGTGCAATCTCTTTATTTTGAAAGATTTTTTGGTTACATAACTGCGCTCCAAAAACAAAACAATGCAAAACTTTAGCGCCTACAAGTCCACTCAGTCCTATTTCTCATTCAGACAGTCTCTAAAACAAACAAGTTTGTTTACATTTACGGGAGATAATGCTGCCCACTTCTTATTTACAATGTCACCAGAAAGTGAGAACAGGCGTTCAGATGGGACTTTTGTAGCCGGCATTGCAAGGTATTTACATGCCAGATATGGTAAACATTCATATGCCCCTTCATGCTTCGGCCAAAATTCCAGAGGACATGCTTCCATACTGATGACGCTCATTAAAAAAATAATGCATTAATTAAATTTCTGACTGAACTCCTTGGGGGAGAATTGTATGTCTCTGGCTCTATTTTACCCACATTCTGCCATATATTTTGAGTTATAGTAGTCTCGGATGATCACTCAGCACATGTTGTTCATTTTAAGAACACTTTCGCTGCAGATTTGACAAAATGCAAAGAAGGCACCAATGTGAGATTTCTAAAGATAGCTACAGCACTTGATCCAAGGTTTAAGAATCTGAAGTGCCTTCCAAAATCTGAGAGGGATGAGGTGTGGAACATGCTTTCAGAAGTCTTAAAAGAGCAACACTCTGATGCAGAAACTACAGAACACGAACCACCAAAAAAGAAAATTTACCTTCTGCTGGTGGCATCTGACTCAGATGATGAAAATGAACATCCATCGTTCTGCTCTGCTTTGGATCGTTATCGAGCAGAACCCATCATCAGCATGGAGGTATGTCCTCTGGAATGGTGGTTGAAGCATGAAGGGACATAATAATCTTTAGCGCATCTGGCATGTAAATATCTTGCGACACCAGCTACAACAGTGCCATGCAAACACCTGTTCTCACTTTCAGGTGACATTGTGAACAAGAAGCAGACAGCATTATCTCCTGCAAATGTAAACAAACTTGTTTGTCTGAGTGATTGGCTGAACAAGTAATAGGACTGATTGGACTTGTAGGCTCTAAAGTTTTACAGTTTTATTTTTGAATGCAGTTTTTTTTGTACATAATTCTACATTTGTAAGTTCAACTTTCATGATACAGAGATTGCACTCCAGTACTTGTATTAGGTGAATTGAAAAATACTATCTCTTTTGTTTTTTACAGTGCAAATATTTGTAACAAAAAATAAAGTGAGCACTTTACACTTTGTATTCTGCGTTATAATTGAAATCAATATATTTGAAAATGTAGAAAACATCCAAAAATATTTAAATAAATGGCATTCTATTATTGTTTAACAGTACGATTAATCACGATTAATTTTTTTAATCGTTTGACAGCCCTAATTTTTTTCCAAATTAATAATATGTAAGTCAGCAATTAAAAACTCTGAATAGTAATCCTTCCCCTACATTCATTCAATATTCATTGTAAATCTAAATACTTAATACTAGTAACCCTTTAGGAATCAGATTGGTTGACTAGAACATGACTGTGCTAACTTGAGAGTTTCAAGGGGTAGTCAATTGATTTATCATTTAGCAAAACTCCAGAATATTTGTACAGGGGCACCGGAATGGGGAGGCCAAGGCCCACCCACTTTTTGAAAGTGGCCAGGCCTGGCCCGGCCATTTTTTTGCCACAGGACTGGCCCCCTACCCCTCCTCATCCCCTGAGCCCCACCCCCACCCCGCCCCCAATAGGCTGGAAGCTGGAGCCCGTCCCAGGAAGTCTGGGCAGCTGTGGGGAGCTGCAGACCCTCCACCTGCCTGAGGGAGGGGGCCCCTGTCCCCTGCCAAGGTGCTGCAAGTTATTCCTTGTAGCCGATGGAGCAGTTCATCCAAGAAATGATCAGCATATGATGTTTCATCCTGCAACAGACCATTGGGTCTGACCCACTATGGCCATTCTTACGTTGGGGAGAAAACTGGTTGCCTTAAATGTCTGCAATGGCCTTCCACAAGGGTCAGTTTTGGCCTCTCTTTTATGCAATATATACACATACAACCTTCCTGAAATGCAGGCCCAAAAATACGTGTGCATATCCCTATTGCTGACACTGGAAATGACTTCCACAGGATGGAAGGGATTCTCAGCCGAGACCTGGATACTTTGACCACTTACTTTCCCAATTCCCTTGTTTTAAAGTTAGTCTTTTCCTCTCTGAGAGAAAAACCTGCTAGCAGAGCTCCTCAAAATTTCCCAAATTTAAAGATTTCAACAAAATTGTGTGTAGAAATTTCTGATTAAAAGTTAAGGGAGGGTCTTCTCATAACATTTTTTAAGAAAAATAAATCCAGGTTTTCAACATGCTGTAGAACTGGTCAAAATTTTCCAAATGTAGATGAACGTTTTTGTCAAAATTTCAAATCTAATTTGAAATTGGGAGGTGGCTGAAAATGCTAATCCAGGAGAAGTCAGTGAAAATTCTGGCACCAGGCCAAGATACCCGATTACCTTGTTCCATGTTTGCAGAGTGGTAAAGGATATTGCCTGAACCCCTGAAGGCACAGGTCTGGCCACACATCATGCTGAAAAGATAAATGGTGAATGATATGCTGCACGACTGCTTTGCAATGTGTGGCTGCGGTTTTGGGTGTCTGTAAAACATAATCAATTTCAAACATACCAAATTACAACTGCCCAGCTAAGAAATTTCCAGTCCAGGAGATTACTAATATCTGCTTTGCTTTTCTGTCTGGGTAGCTCTCTGCCATCAGCCCTCTATCGGCACACTTGTATCTGTTCTGGTTTATGTCCTCCTGCATCAGTCCCACATGCATTCAGCACTAACCTGTCTGGTAAAAGTTTTGAACTCAGCTGCCCAGGGATCAGAATGACTGGACCATTTAAAATTCCCAATGCATTGTTTGTAGCTGCATCTGTTCCTGTTACCAGCTACCTTTCACACAAGTGCGGCATGCATGGCTCCAGCTCGCCCTCTTCTATTTTAGACCAAGTAAGTCAAAGCAACGGGACAATATGTAGGAAGAGTCACAACTAGAAAAGGCCATTCATTGTTCTCAAGATGACTTGGCTACACACAACGGTAAGTTGCACCATTTCTGAAGGGGTTACACATTTCAAATGACTGGATTTGTTAAACTGGGTGAGTTCTGTAACCCCTGGTATTTGGATACCTCAAGGGGCCCATCGACATGGAAAATTAAAGAGACTTTTCCTGGAGTCTGGTCTCAAGACATTGCCTTTGACTTACCAGATTTACACTAAAAAGCAGATATAGTGCTGAAGGCCTCTAAGACTCTTTAAGGCACTGAATGGAGGATTGCGTTACACTGAGATAAGCAGGATGCCATCTGTGAAGAGAGCAATTTTATGTTCTTTATCATGGATTGCAATGCCCTGAAACTCTGGAGCATCTGAGAGCTACTGTAAGTGGTTCAGTGGAGACAGCAAACAGGAGAGGTGACAAAAAATGAACAAAATAAAAAACAGTGCCTTGTACATCATCTTTTAAAGAGAAATTCACTAACTGGGAGCCATTCAAATAAAAGGTGGCGGACCGAGAATTGCAGAACAGTCTGATGGAGGTTATGAATCAATGCTTGAAAGTCTGCAACTCCAGCAATGTTAAAAGATAGTCAGCAAACAATCTTCTCTGTCTTCAAGGCTAGAAGAAGGCTGATATTATGTTTGTTTAATGGCATAAATGGTGCTTAGCTTTCACAGAATATTATGGCAGTTTGTGGCACCCCTTGGAATAAGATGGGTCAGAGTGACTCAGCAGTTAGCCAAATTGGTAATGCAGGTTTTGTACCATTTAATTAAATTGGTCTAGAAACAAATATATTTGAATCAGTATAACCTCCTTGTGTGGATGCAGTAATACCCGTGTTTATAGCTGTATACCGTATTTCAGTAAATCTATGGGAATAAACTATACCAATACCTTTATACTGGTTTAATTGCATCCACATTAGGAGATTGTCACTATAACTATATCAGTTGCTAGACCACTACAGTTAAATTGGTACAAAATCTGCTTGTGGACAAGCCAGAAGCTTTTCGCCAGTATGTTATTGTCTAGATTCATTAGTGATATCGGTCAGTATGATCTACGGTGCCTTTTTTTCAAGAGTAGCTATGCTGACTTCCAAACAGGAGCTGGGCAATTTTCCCTGTGCAATGGAGTGACAGAACATTTGACAAATTTGAGGCATTAGAAACTCTGAGAAGATTTAGAGAAGTTGCTGCTAAAACTATCCGGCCCTGGAGATTTGCCACTTGCAAGGCCCAGTACAGCACTTTGAACTTCCTCTGCTGAATGTTAGGTTCGCCAAAAAAACCCGCTATGGGCTGAAATCTCGAGATCAGTCCCGAGATCTGCTTGGGCCCAGGGGAGGCAGTCCCAGTATGGAGCTGTTTGCAATTCTTTGATCCCACACAGCCCAGCCCCAGCTTAAGTTAGAGCTGCCAAGGGGTTCACAATATTTCTCAGGGAGCTACCCAAATAGAAGATTGGGTGTAGTGGAACTCTGTTCCGCTGTGCCCTTCCTTTCTCTGACCCTATCCCAACACTCCCGACACCAGAGATGCAGGTGACAGATAGCACAGGAGGCAGCTAGGATACCTCCATCATCTTGACAACACTGGAGAGTTCTTCAATGGTCTAGCAAAAGGGAATTCTGCTCTGGGTGCCTCTGGCCAGAACACATCCACTTTGCTTTGCACGGAGAATCAAGCCCTATTTATTTGTTTGCATTAGGAATTCCTGAGGGTGAATAAAGTTTCTGGCAGACCATTCAAATGTGTATTGTCTTGCTTTTTATTGTTAATAAGTGTCCTGTTATTTTGTTCCACTATAACCGCAGATGCATCAGTCGCGGCATTAACAGGATGGCATATTTTTGAAAGCATACAGCTGGCTTTATTTCCTTATGCAGGACACCAATGGTTGGACACATGAGAGAGCTGCTTGTACCCTAACTGTGATAATATTGTCACGCTGCAAGTTAATTTCTTCAGCTTCAGCTTTCATTTCTTGGCAAGCACCAATGATTAAGTTGCTGTTTGGAGAGATTTTAGATTCTTTTCCAAAGTCAATTGCTTTGCTAAAAGGGCTCTTCGGGTGGGCATGATGGATGTCACTCCTTTACTGTGCATCTTAAGTGCCTCTCATAAAACCTGTGAAGAAGCTGCCCCATTGTCATTTGTTCCAACCTACTGCTGAATATATGATAACTGGTAAACTAAATAAGACCCTGAAGATTCAGCAAAGCACACAGACATTTGCTTAACTTAAAGCATTTGCTCAAGTGCTTTCCTGAAGAGGGATAATTTGCTATCTCATGACTTTTGGGGGGTTGGGGGTGGCTTACACAAGATGAATTTTCATCTCAGCACTAGGTCTTTGACAGTTTGTGCTTCCAGCCAGGTACATATTGGTGCATGATCAGTGATACGTATCAGACAGATCATAGAAGCTAAATATACCATTGCCAAGATTGTTTCAGCCTTAAGCAAAATCCAAATCTATTATTATTATGTCTTTAGAGTTATTCAATTAGTTCTGGATGAGGAACCATGAACTTTGGAATGGAAAGCAATGTTTTATTTCAGCCGGAAGTGAGAGTCCCAGCATCTCTGAAAATGAGCCCATCTGGGTCTCACGTTGACCATCCCAAATTAGGGGATGCTTTGGATAATTTGGACCGTTGGGCGGGGGTAGGCAAATGGGATCAGGTAAAATAAGTCCCAGCCTGAACCTTTGCCCTAAAGTAAAAATGAACCCACGGTTTTAATGAGATGATAAAAACTGCAGTTAACTTTTAAAGTTATAGGTTAAATCCTCGCCCTATTGAAGCCAAATAGTATTTTGCCATTGACTTAATAGGGCCAGAATTTCACCCTTTGACTTCAGTGGGGTTTCTCCCACTTAAACCAACAGAGAAGTTTTGATAAGCAGGTGATTAGTGATGCTAGGTAGTGAGGGACGGATCTCAAAGGGGTTCTGAACATTTAACAGTAATCATCCAAATAACTGGAAGCCATGTTTGACCTAACCTGAATTAGAAGCCAAAGTGTGGATAGTGCAATTAGATACGTGTGTTGTATACATTGATTAGCTTTCGTTACCAGCAGCTGTCTGTGTCTGAGCTATTTCCAGGGCCAATAAATATTTGATGATTAAAAAGAAAAATCAGATTTTTTAAATTTAAATTGGATTTTTCCAATTAGATTAAATACAGATTTCTTTTTAAAAATAAACCTATTTGAAATTACAACAATCTATGTAAAGGCCTAAACTTAGTCTAATCTATTAAACTCATTTAAAGTAAATAAAAATAGGCTTATATGTTTACTGCCAAAGTTTTAAAGAATGTAAAACCAGGGAACCGATAAAGTCACTGGCTAAGCACCCGGAACTAGAGTAGGTTAATATGCTAAACCACATTTTCACCATAGTAGCCTCTTCTGTAGTGCAGAGAGAATATTTTCTTCATTTCAGTTTATTTAGCTAGTTCAGTTCAATGATTCAAAGTTAGAAATGAATAGGACTTTGAAAATCAGAAAAGCTTATTTTCCTCCTCCAATCTCTGTATAAAAACTTGGTGTGAGAGTGAGGACTACTAGTTCTAAAATCTTGCAGGACATGGTGACCAGAAACAACCAGTTCAGTTTAGGAACTGCAGAAAATACCTTTCTTAGTTTATTAAAACCGTTTTAAATGCAAAACATGTATCCAGCACAGTTAAGGTAGTTTTATTTAAAATGCTGGGAGAGGGTTGCATTTTTAATTGGATTCAAATTGCCATCCAACTATAAAGCCTGACACAAACCACAAGTAAAAAATTAATCCGGGAACTAAGTGCATTATTCACCATTTTCTAACATGATAAAAAATAAAACATCTGAATAAATGCAGCTTCAGCTATATAACTGCTTAATTCAAGTCAGCTAACTTGCCACGACTGACTTCACAACCGCCTTTTGTGTGACCGTTCACGTCCAGTGCCCCGGTGCCGTGCCAATTTTGGATGAACAACGGCATACGAGGGCCAACGTGTCCTCGCTGAGTGACAGTAACTCTGAGATAGAGAGACAGGCACCTTGACAAACTTCAGAAGCCCTAATTTACACTTACCAGTTTGCAAATTGAGATACAGATCCGGCTTAAGAGACTTTCTGACAGGAACAGCCAGAGCCACTGCCACAATGCAGAATTTGGCTGAGCCCAACCTTCATAGTCTGACTGAGGGGCAGCGACACAGACGGTCAGATATGTGGTAGAGGAGTGCACAATTAGAAGACTGGAGAGCGGACTGCCACACCTTGCTACCTTTGATGATGCGGCAGTTCGACGGCTGAATAATCTAGATAGTGACTTGTGATGCACACAAAAGAAGAAGATTGCTTAAATAAATGTGCACAGATATAGTGTATCCTCTTGGTTTTCAGAAAGAAGCACCAAATTTAGTGTAAAGGCTGCATTTAGTTTCAAATCAACATGTTGTAATGGCTAACCAGTCAAATCAACCTTTTTTTAGGAAAATAATTAAAAAGCACAAATGCAAAACAATTAAAATTAAATATTTAAAAATCAAGGTTTTCCGCTTGCTGATGTAAATCATGATTTAAATCAGTGATTTCAATCACTGATTTAAATCAGTCCACCCTGGGTGTTTCTAAAGTGCCTAGCACTAAGCACATAGATAGCCAACTGCAGGATTTGGCTGTATCTGCACGGAAAAAAAACTTCAGCCACTACCAAAAGCTGGTCATCCTCACAACCTCACAAAACAAAGCCCACTTCTGTTATTGCCTTCCTTATATTTTGTTAATCATTTGCTATTCTTAAAAAAACAAACAAAACAAACAGCCCACTGCACGCAGAATCTCTCCTTTGGATGAAGCAGGTGTACAAGGATTTCCATACCAAACCATTGGTCACAATTAAACAGGTTGTTTAATCACATTTTCTAGGAAGACATTTTTGGCAATTAAAAATTAAAAATGTGCTTCTGCCTTGTACTACATGATTAATGATTTCTGTTGCTGCAAACTAAAGCAGACCAACGAGCACTCAAAAGATTAAAGAATTTTATTTTGCTTCTGTGTTACTGCTGACTACTCATCTTGGTCCATAACAGTTTGACAGGGTTGGCCTTCAGTGCCTACTGGAAGGTCCATATTTAAGCAATCAGAGATGGATTGGGCATGGTAGCAGTCATGTGGAATGGGACTGCGTGCAGAGTTTAATTATTTTTTGTTACATGTCTGTTGCTGGTAGATAGGGTCAAAATATTTTAGCCAAAACATTTTTGGAGGAAAAAAATGCAGATTTGGTGGCACTGAAGTGTTTCGTGAATTCATGTTGATTTTGCCAAATTGTTTCAGGTGAATAAAACCTGAAAAGCTTTAAATGTTTTGTTCTGATATTTTGCAAACGTAATGTTTTCATTTTTCAGTTCAAAAACAAACTTTTCATTTCCTTCAAATTTATTAAAAACAACTGAAAAACATTAATGATTGCTCAAAACAAAACTTTTTATTTCCGGTCTAACAAAATTAATTTAAAATCAAAATGACAATTTTTTCCCACTTTTCAATTAGCTGAACATTTTGAAAACCTCATTTTCACATCTGCCTGAAATTATTTTATTTTTCCTTGATTTTTTTGGAATTGCCAGTAAATTGAAAAATCCATTACTCGTCTAGCTTTATTCACTGGGTTGGATTTGATGTGGGGGTAACTGATGAGTTTGTTTATTTATACATGTATTTTTACAAGGTTGTGAAGGGTGCCCAGAGTGTTGGATGGGTGCTTTTTAATAAAGAGTAGCAAACAGCTAAATTAATAAATATTGAGCCAAAGTCTTGGGATGTAATGAGATTCCTGAGACACACTGAAGCAAAACATCTGTAGCTTAGGGTTAAGATAGATAGAGAATGTGGGTAAAACTCACCCTTGTGCAAAAAGCCAGCACTATGCCTCTCTAAAGTTCCATTCAAGACCTCAAAAGATGATTGAAATGGGGTAAATGGTGCACAAGCCTTATGCTGACTCTCTGCTCTGAGCCAAATCTCACACATTTCAACACTACAGCCAGCAGGGCTCCTGGGTTCAGTTTGTGTTTCAGGCAAAAGAGCCGGACCCTTCTTTATTCTTCTTTTTGCTGAACTGGCTCGCTCATCCCCAAGGGTTTCCCCCATTGAACCATCTGAAGATCCTCCACTGGCAATTCTGCGTGAGCTCTGATCTATAGTTGCCACCACTGGGCAGAGCAAAGAGGGGCTCATCCTTCCTCCCACCCAACTTTTCATTATCCTGCAGATGTGCCATTCAAAGCAGCTGCCAGCCTCCTGCATTTTTGCTCCCAGTCCTCCTGCCACCACTCCATTTTACTGTATGTGGTTGTAGCTCTGGGTTTATATGGAAATGCAACGCAAGCAAGTGAAAGATTAACGAGGGCGAAGTGCAAACCTGTGTCCTAAGGAAGAGGGCTACCCAGTCTCTCTTATTACTAAGAGCATAAGAACGGCCACACTGGGTCAGACCAAAGGTCCAACTAGCCCAGTATCTGTCTTCTGACAGCAGCTAATACCAGGTGCCCCAGAGGCAATGAAAAGACCAGGCAATCACCAAGTGATTAGCCCCTGCCACCCTCTCCCAGCCTCTGGCAAACAGAGGTTAGGGACACCATTCCTGCCCATTCTGACCAATAGCCATTGATGGACCTATCCTCCATCAATTTATCTAGTTCTTTTTTGAACCCTGTTATAGTCTTGATCTTCACAACATCCTCTGGCAAGGAGTTCCACAGGTTGACTGTGCCTTGTGTGAAAAAATACTTCCTTTTGTTTGTTTCAAACCTGCTGCCTATTAATTTCATTTGGTGACCCCTAGCTCTTGTTATTTGCACCTCATAATACATGTCCTTATTTACTTTCTCCACACCAGTCATGATTTTATAGATCTCAATCATATCGCCTCTTAGTCGTCTCTTTTCCAAGTTCCAATTTTATTAATCTCTCCTCAGATGGAAGCTGTTTCATGCCCCTAATGATTTTTGTTGCCCTTTTCTGTACCTTTTCCAATTCCAATAGCTCTTTTTTGAGAAGGGGCAACCACATCTGCACGCAGTATTCAAGATGTGGGCGTACCATGGATTTATATACAGGTAATATGATATTTTCTGTCTTATTATCTATCCCTTTCCTAATGGTTACTAACAATCTCATTGCTTTTTTGACTGCTGCTGCACATTGAACAGATGTTTTCAGAGAACCATCCATGATGACTCCAAGATCTCTTTCTTGAGTGGTAACAGCTAATTTAGACATCAATTGTATATGTATAGCTGGGATTATGTTTTCCAATGTGCAGTACCTTGCATTTATCAACATTGAATTTCATCTGCCATTTTGTTGCCCAGTCATCCAATTTTATGAGATCCCCTTTGTAACTCTGTGTTGGACTTAACTAACTTGAGTAGTTTTGTATCATCTGCAAATTTTGCCACCTCATTGTTACCCCTTTTCCAGATCATTTATGAATATGTTGAACAGTACTGGTCCCTGTACAGACCGCTGCAGGACACGACTATTTACCTCTCTCCATTCTGAAAACTGACCATTTATTCCTATCCTTTGTTTTCTCTCTCTTAACCAGGTCTCAGAGTAGCAGCCATGTTAGTCTGTATCTGCAAAAAGAACAGGAGTACTTGTGGCACCTTAGAGACTAACAAATTTATTTGAGCATGAGCTTTCATGGGCTACAGCCTACTCTATCGGATGCATAGACTGGAACATACAGCAAGAAGATATTTATACATACAGAGAACATGAAAAGGTGGAAGTAGCCAGACCGACTGTAAGAGGCCAATCAATTGAGATGAGCTATCAGCAGCAGGAGAAAAAAAAACTTTTTTTGCTGTATGTTCCATTCTATGCATCCGATGAAGTGGGCTGTAGCCCATGAAAGCTTATGCTCAAATAAATGTGTTAGTCTCTAAGGTGCCACGAGTCCTCCTGTTCTTTTTCTCTCTTAACCAGTTACCAATCCATGAGACGACCTTCCCTCTTACCCCAGGACAGCTTGCTTTGCTTAAGAGCCTTTGGTGAGGGACCTCGTCAAAGGCTTTCTGAAAATCTAAGTACACTACATCCACTGGATCACCCTTGTCCACATGCTTGTTGACCCCCTCAAAGAATTCTAGTAGATGGGTGAGGCGCGATTTCCCTTTACAAAAGGCATGTTGACGCTTCCTCAACAAATCATGTTCATCGATGTATCTGACAATTCTCTTCTTTACTATAGTTTCAACCAGTTTTCCTGGTACTGAAATTAAGCTTATCAGCCTCCACCTTGCAGTCTCCATTCACTGTCAATTAGCTAATCCAGCTGCACTCATGGCAGCAGTCACTCCTCATACTGTGGGTGGGCACTGTCCGTACCGAACCCACGACTGCCTAGGCTTACACAATCCAAAGGCTTCCTCTGTCGGTGGTAGCAGCTGGACCCATCGCCGCTGCATCTGTGAGAGAGAGGGCTGCTTCTCATTAGCAGGTGAAAGTAACCCTGATCAAATAGAGGATGATATTTGACACTAATAATTTTAGAGGCTGAGGAGGCTGGTAAATTTCTCATTGTGCTGCAGGGACGAAAAGGAGAAGGCTATTATAGATGTGTCTCATTTCTGCCGCAGATGGGCTCCCCCATTACAGACAGCATGTTCTGGTATCCACACACAACCCACTATACCCCCACTATACACATGAGCATCTGTGCAAATGGCATAAGCTACACTGGTCCCTTAATGCAACTCCTGTGTTTGCTGCTGCTCTGTTCCTTGCCACATCTCTCAGCGTTCAGAACATTTAGCTAATCAGAGCTACTTCAGTGACAATAACTTAGGCCTGGGTGAACACGGGAGGCCATGAGGACACCTTCCCCCAGACAACAGAGGAAAGGGGCAGCTCTCCGATAGGACTGATTACTCTTGCTTTCTTTGCCTTTTGCATCCATGCCCTGCAGGGAGGTTGGGGGTGCTTTTGAGCAAGAGGAGGCTGCACGGAAGCCTCGTCTCAGAAAATTCAGCGATCGCACGTTTCTTAGCTCCTCCGAGCTTCTGACATTTTATCCTCCCCACTCCTTATTTCCTGCAACTGGCTGCACCATGAAGTCACCAGCCTCCGGTGGGGTTTGCCAATGGGTTTGTCTATGCTGCAATTGCAGGTGTGATTGCAGCTCAGGTAGGCACTCCCAAGAGAGCTGTAATCTAGCTAGCATGGCTAAAAATATCGGTGAAGATGCAGCGGTGTAGACAGTACCAACCCACCTAGACCTCTGTGTCCCACGCCCTCGCATCTTCACTTCTATTGTTA
The DNA here is from genome assembly GCF_016161935.1 of Mauremys reevesii. Taxonomy (NCBI): domain Eukaryota; kingdom Metazoa; phylum Chordata; order Testudines; family Geoemydidae; genus Mauremys; species Mauremys reevesii. Next base: position 8,113,459 of record NC_052641.1, on the reverse strand, counting down.
GCCGTACTAGCTAGATCTAACCTAGTGCAGGTACGGTTACCAGAGCTGCAATGACATATCCGACTGCAGTGCAGATACCCTATGTATCTGAAGCCTCTGTCCGTCCTCTGGCTCCCAACAGTGTGAATCATGCTGAGTCCCAGGCCCCACAAGAAAGCACTGCAGCTTCAGATTAACGAGCCTGACATCAACACACCTGCAGCTGGGCAGGTATCTATCTTCTCACCTGGTAGTTATTCCTATGACTAGGGCTCTACTAAATTCACAGCCAAGAACAACACGTCATGGACCTTGAAATCTGGTCTTTTGTGTGCTTTAACCCTCTCCTTTACAGATTCCACGGGGGACACCAGCATTTCTCAAGTTGGGTGTCCTGACCCAAAAGGGAGTTGCAAGATCACAAGGTTATTTTGGGGGTCGTGGTATTGCCACCCTTACTTTTGCGCTGCCTTCAGGGCTGGGCAGCCAGAGAGTGGTGGCTGTTGGCTGGGCAACCAGCTCTGAAGGCAGCGCCTCACCAGCAGCAGTGCAAAAGTAAGGGTGGCAATACCAGAGCAATACTTCTGTGCCACTGCTAGCCGTGGTTCTGCCTTCAGAGCTAGGTGCCCGGCCAGCAGCTGCCACTCTCCATCTGCCCAGCTCTGACGGCAGCGTCACCACTAGCAGCAGCACAGAAGTAAGGGTAGCATTACCACAACCCCCCCTACAATAACCTTGCAAACTCCCCTCCCCCCGCCCCCCCCGACACACAAAATTGCTTTTTGGGTCAGGACCCTACAATTACAGTGAAATTTACTGAAAACATGAAATTTACTATTTTAAAAATCTTATGACCATAAAATTGACCAAAATGGACCGTGAATTTGGTAGGGCCCTTACCTATGACTAAGCAACCACCCACAAAGGAATCCAGCATCCTGGCCCACAGTATCCCAGGGAAGGGATTTCCAAAACCTTGGTTGCACAGTCCATTTTGTGGGTGCTGGTGCCCTCTGCAATCTGGATTCATGGTACCCCACTTTCAAATAGTGCAAATTCTACCTGTTGGACAGAACGGAGAATGCAGCTTAAAAAAAAAAAAGTCACCCTGGAAACTTGACGTGTGGCCAGGGTGAAAAAAATAAAATTTTTACTTGTCCTTTTTCCTCCTCCTTTGTGGCTTCATTAAAAGCCACATTTTTGCCAAGTGATTTCTTTTCCCTTTGGCTGCCCATGCTTTTGCTGGCTAAACAGTTTTTATTCCTCAGCATGTTCATTGAGAGCAACGAGAGCTGATACACACACACACACGAGCGAGAGATATCGAACCCACCATAAATCCCTTCAGCCAGTGACACTGCAGACAGCTAGCTTCAGGCTCACATAAATATCAAGTGCAAATGAGCCCTCATTTATTGAGGCCGATGCTGGTGCCTAACATTTATGGATTTGGGCTGGCAGTTAAAATCACGTCTAATTGATGATAGATGGTGGGATGGTAGGTGCGTTCTGAGAAAACAGTGATTTCAAAGCCACCTCCTTGGATCCCCGTGGGCTTTGCCGGCTTATTCCACAGCTAAGGCAGAGTAGGTGAGACATGCAAGCACAGGGAGATAACCTCAGGGTGAAAACCGCCCCTGGGCAAAATGCCAGCAAAAGCCATTCAAACCCTAAACGGAGAACGTAAGTACTGCCTCGACTTGTATTGGCCTCTGCACAGAGATTAATCTCACGAACAGAAACTACCTATCTTAGCTACTTATCAGACACCACCACTGTAGTATCTGAGCATCTCACAGTCTTTAATGTGTGATCTCAACACCCCTCCAAGGCAGGGTTGTGTTATTATACAAACCCTTCTACAAACAGAGAGACTAAGTGGTTTGCCCACGGTCACTTCAGATGTTTGTGGGGGAGAAGGAATTGAACACGGGTCTCCTAGAGCGAAAGTAAGTTCTCTAACCACTGACTCATCCTTCCATTAAGTAACCAAGGGTGAATCCTATCTATGAGAGTGAGGGCTGCATTACTTCATCCTATTTATTTTTCTCCTGCTTTTTGCTCCATATCAAGCTTCAAGCCACTTCTACCTTCTTTTGAGGGTAGTTTTTCTTTTCTCAGCTAAAAATCTGACGGCTCTCGTAGCCTAGGCTGGTCATGCTCAAATCCTCCCTGACAGACATCCCAGCAACACCCGCAGACTCTAGGACTCACAGTTTGGTTTAGTGACGGACAAACCTCAAACAATGCATCTTTGAGGTTCATCTGAAAGAAGTATCCAAAAGTCTGGAGATGCTTATCTGAGCTATCAAAACATAACTGGGTCTAACGTCTCATGAGCACAGATTCTCTCCCCAAATTCCGGGGACTTCTGCCTTCCTTGGGCTGGAAATAGAGTGAGAACAAATTTTCTCATTGTATTTTGATCCTTCCACTTCCATTTCTAACATGAACCAGGAAATTCAGAGATACAGGGAGAAATGAAAAATAGGACCAAGTTAATCAAAAGCCATTCTCAAGCCTGCTAAAGGTGGGGTTCAAATTAGGCTCAAGTTTTGGGTCAATTCTGATTTTTATTTTTATTTTTTTTTGAACCACAAAGCACATATTAGCATAGCAGTTTAGCCCTAGTAGTTCACAGATACGAAATATCCATTGACCACTGGTATTAGACAGGAGAAACATGTTTCACTTTCAAGAAATATTACAATCTCTCCTTATTGAGAGAGAGAGAGAGAGAGAGAGAGAGAAATTTGAAATTTTGTGTGTTCTGCAGGACATTCCATATCTCGCAAGGTAAATTCCCTCGAATAGCTTTGAGTGCCTGTAAAAAAAAAAAAGATCCTACGTGAAATCCTGGCCCTACTGAAGTCAATGGCAAAACTCACATAGACTTCAATGGGGCCAGGATTTCACCCAGGATGCGTGAATGTACTAAGCTCCAGGACTTGCACACCTCAGTTCTCCTCCAACTCAGTGTTGCTGCTTATTTCCTGCTAAGTGTAGCACAGGGATTTCTCAACCTGAAGCTCGTGGGCAGGTGGCAGGGGAGTTGCAACCACCTGGCCTTTGCGAAATGAGAGTGGGGTCTGGCTAGATCCCGGAAAGAGGGGAGGTTGTATCAGCACCTAGCATGGAGGAAGGAGTCCTAGTATGGAAGAGAGCAAGAACCACTGACGTTGCACAAGAGAAGGAGAAAAACAGAAATGACTCTCCTACTCCTGGTGGAAAACATACACCATAGAATCATAGAATTGTAGGACTGGAAGATACCTTGAGAGGTCACCTCGTCCAGTCCCCTGCACTCATGGCAGGACTAAGTATTATCTAGACCATCCCTGACTGGTGTTTGTCTAACCTCCCCAGGCAATTTATTCCAGTGCTTAACCACCCTGACAGGAAGTTTTTCCAAATGTCCAATCTAAACCTCCCTTGCTTCAATTTAAGCCCATTGCTTCTTGTCCCATCCTCAAAAGGTTAAGAACAATTCTTCTCCCACCTCCTTAGAATCATAGAATATCTGGGTTGGAAGGGACCTCAGGAGGTCATCTAGTCCAACCCCCTGCTCAAATCAGGACCAATCCCCAACTAAATCAAACCCTTGTAACAACCTTTTATATACCTGAAACTGTTATGTCCCCCCTCAGTCTTCTCTTCTCCACACTAAACAAATCCAATTTTTTCAATCTAGATCATGTTTTCTAGACCTTTAATCATTTTTGTTGCTCTTTTCCGGACTTTCTCCAATTTGTCCACATCTTTCCTGAAATGTGGTGCCCAAAACGGGACACAATACTCCAGTTGAGGCCTAATCAGCACAGAGGAGAGCTTCATAGAATCATACACTTTAAGATCAGAAGGGACCATTATGATCATCTAGTCTGATCTCCTGCACAATGCAGGCCACAGAATCTCACCCACCCACTCCTGTATCAAACCTGTGTCTGAGCCATTGAAGTCCTCAAATCATGGTTTAAAGACTTCAAGGTGCAGAGAACCTTCCAGCAAGTGACTCCTGCTAACACATCCCAGAATGATGTTTGCTTTTTTTGCAACAGTGTTACACATATTTAACTTGTGATCTACTATGACCCCCAGATTCCTTTCTGCAGTACTCTTTTCTAGGCAGTCATTTCCCATTTTGTATGGAAAAGTCTTATAGAATTTGACAGGGAGGAAGGAAATAGGATTCTGTAGAAATGTAATTGGATGCTATAAACCCCATAGTATTTAGTAGAAGATGATATCCCTTTGAATAGTAGGTGCTTTTTAAATATCCTATAGAATTTTATAGCAGGGACAGAATGCTCTATTGTACTCTCCAGAATGGTTCAAAAATTTGACAGAAAGATTACTAGACGGAGGTTTTGAATCAAGGTTGGATTTTTTTTTCCTAAACAATTTGTTCTAGGAATTATTTTGGGGCAGTTCTCTGGCCTGTGTTGTACAGGAGGTCAGACTAGATGATCACAATGGTCCCTTCTGGCCTTTCAATCTGTGAATTCACTATGGCCCATTAAGTGCTGCAGGACTTTTCTATGAGAGCCTATATTGAGCCCACAAGCTCATTTCATATGGAGGCCACTGAACATATGGTAAAAAAGTCCCACATAATGTCTGTGTGCCATACCATATTATATTTGTGACATGGAGTAGAAGACAATGACCTCTTGAGGTCCCTTCCACCCTACATTTCTATGATTCTATACCATACACATTTTAAAGAGGTAAAGAACTGTACCCAAGGATACTGTAACTAATTCTAGAACTAGGGGTGGAGAAAGACCTGATAAGAACAATCCTGCATGAGCAGGATGACCTGAGTATTTTGTCTAGTCTAGTTTGAAATAACTCCAGCAATAGAGCTCCTGTGTTTCTCAGGGGACACTATTCTACTGTCTACTGAACCTTACAGCTAAAAAGTTTTTTTTTCCCTGATATTCAACCTCAGTTTTCCTTTCCCCAGTCTCATCGCATTGTTCTTATTTGCATCCCCTTCATCCTTCTTTGGTTTCCTTCTGGGCTCTCAGAATAATCCACTTATAGCAAAACAATATCCTCTTCTGTCTTGGGGAGTAATTTATTCAACCTAGTTCAGCTCCCCGAAGTGAGGTCCTTCTCACCCACCCCCCTAGGTTCAGGGTTTCACAGCCCTCCTTCTGGGGCTGAGAGAGTCCTGACCTCCTCTGCCAGCCCACAAACTAACCCTTCAAGGTTTCACAGCCCTCCTTCTGGGAACCATGGGCTAGCCGACTTCCTCCTCCTTGATAGGGCTTGGAGCATCCTTTTGAGATTCTCCCACTCAGTCATCTCACCACCACCATAATCCTCTTCAGGCGGATCTAATAACCCCAAACCTTTATCTGGGCCAGCTGAAAGAGAGGGGGGGGGAACTTTGCCCTGCCACTCTACAAGACTCCTGGTCCCAGGCCCTTAAAGGAACAGTGGTTTTGGTTTCGCCCTCACCTTCCCTCTGCCAGACAAACTATAACCCAGGACTGCTTCACTTCCTTCCCTGGATACATGGAACAGGATAACTGGCATCTCAAACTACCACCCCTCTGGCCTTATAGGGTCAGTATCCCATTACAATCCCCCTTTTACAGATGGGGAAACCAAGGCAGAGAGTTTGCCCCAAGACACACAGTTATTTGGGAGCAGAACCCAGGGCACCTGCTGTGTACTCACTCCTCTATGCTGCACTTCAATAAGAGTCTTCGACAGAAATTAAACCTCAGTCCACAGGATCAAATTTAGGTCCCCCACAACTCACTTTCCATAGAAGAGACCTTGAAAAGCAAGGCCTTGTCCGCCCTGCAAATTGTCTCTTGTGCTGCCCCTCATCCTTGGCAGGAGCTCCCTCTAAACATGTGCACTCCCTGTAAACACTGGCACAACTAACTCATTCTCCTTAAAACTTTCCTTCATTGTGGTGCCAACAAAAAGCTTGACAACCGTGAGGCTGCTGGTGCGGCAAGATCACTGTCCATCATGCTGACCAATATTGTCTCAAAATGTTCCCCCGTGGTCCCCCCGGATCTGCCTCCCTGTATCCACCCCACTGCCTTGTCTTATTCTTACATTGTAAGCTCTTTGGGCAGGGGCCATCTTCTTAGCTGGCATTTGTACAGAGCCTAGCTCAGTGGGGTCCTTTGGCCATGACTAGGACTCCTGGGTGCTATGGTGGGTAATAATTTTACAGGAGGAGGAGGCGGCAGTGGTGGTAATAATTTTAATCTAAAGATCCTTTGGAACATTTAGCAAGAATAGAGGTTTGCTCTGATGTCCTTGGTCAAAACTCCCCACCCCTCACTGTTTGCTGGTTGGTTTCCAATCCCCACCCCACAGGAGGCTTACTTCAGCGGTGCTGTATGGCGTGCACCCGTATATAATTTGTAAAGCACTTTAGGATGAAAGGAGCCATGTAAATTATTATAAACACTTCTAGGCAGTTATCTTAATCCTCTTGAGCAATCATTTAGCCAAGCTATACACATTAAGTTCTTTTAATCTTCAGTCCCTCCAGCCTCTTAATTCTCATTCTCCAAGTTTCCTCCAATGTAATGATGTGTATCTAGTATCAAGGTGCCCAGAACAGTAGGCAGTATTCTACTGGGAGATACAGTCACATCTGTGCTGTACAGAGAAAAGCTATGACTTCCAGAGTCCAGGGAACAATGTTATTTGGTATTTCAGCAGGCTACTCTCACAGTAAGGATGAGTAAAGGTTTCAAAATCTGGCCATATGTTCTGGCCACAGGAATCTCTGTGGTCCCATCTGTACTCTATCTTCTTCCCACAATTGTTCTCAGCCTTCTACCTAATGTGACCCTGTGCTACAACAGAGAAAAGTTTCAGGTCCATCTTCTCAAGGAGCCACAAAGAAAAGGCGGCGGGCTGTGACAAAGGAAACTGGTTCCCGAGTCCATGTTGAGAACACATGTTCTGCCACGGTGAGGAAAACAGTTACGGCACGTTAGTCTTCCAACACATTTAAAACGGTGTAATGGTGGTGTAGATGGGCTCAGTCTATGCTTCTCAGATTATGCTGAGGCCCTGGGGTTCTCTCAGGACAAGAGAATTTTGGCTTTGCTCTTTGCGGGAGAAAAGATGGTTCCCTGTCATTAGCACAAGACAAAGGGACTGTTTCTAAATCATCTGTTGCTCTCTAAACTCACAGCAGGTTTCTGGCTGGGTGCAGGCCACAGCTGGTGAGCCTGCAGTATGCAGAAGGGCTTGTTTGGAGCGATTACTCTGCTGTTATTGTGCTACTGTTTCAGAAATGAGCTTCCCCCAGCTTATTCTTAAAGCATTTTACCTGATTGATGCTTTAATCTCTTTGCCTCAAGCATAAATCACTTTCCACATAAAGTCTTGCTAGAAAGCTTTCATTGACTCCAGTTAAAGGGAAACTCCCATAAAAGCATAACCGGCAGATGAGTGAGGCAAAGAGGGAAGGACATTTTTGCAGTCCATGAAAACCTGAGCTCCACCTCCTTGCCTTTATAACTCCTCCGTTTATTATCATGGAGAAGGGTTTAAGGATTTCCAAGCCAGTCTTATCTATCATGAAGCCCTGCCTTCTGCCTGCTGCGTTACTCCCGAATAACCCATGGGAGGGTCATGTCCGTATCAGATGTGAAGTCAGCACAATCCTTCAGAAACACTTACACAGTCCACAGAACGATCGCTGCTACTAAAAAGACCCTTTGTGAAAGAGCTGAGCCCAACTGGCAAACCAGACCCAGAGTGCCCTCCTTGGCTGGCGAAGTTTGTGCCTGGATTTGATCTCTGCAGGTCGGCTATCTCCAGAACAGGAAGAATCAGATCCAACCCCCCCGTCCCCTCCCCCGCAAACTTTGGGGAACTTCAGGTCGAAATCCCAATGCTACAGCTCAGGTCCATCTTCCCAATGGGCTGAATCACAGCACTCAGCCTAAACAGGCCAGAACTCTGGGGTTTAGTTGCCAGCCTAGACCTGAGCTCTAGGGCTTGGGCGCCAACAGGACCACTCAGGATTGGTGATTTCCATCAGCCCAAAGTTGCTTTTGAGGGGGAAACCACTCCTATTCCCTGGTGCCGTTAATGAGGAACTGGCTAAGCAGCTAGGATGCGAGCGCTGCTCTTCTGAGTTTATGAGTGACCCTAACGATGACTTACATAGGGAAAAAGCAGCACCTCCTTCCACTGCCCTCATGGTAGAGCGCAGCAGCAGCGCTGGCGGTAGCAGAGAAATATGAACAGCGACAGAGTGCTATTGATCCAAAGCAAACAAACAATCAATCGGCTCATTTTTCAGGAGGAAATGGCCCTCCAAGCTCATTGCAACCTCAACTTCCCCATAATGGCCTTGGGCTCCAGACTGCCCGGCAGGATAACCCACTTTCAGTCCCTACGATGGACCCCGCTCCATGGGAGCCCATTTTAACAGTGGAAAGTGAGAGGTAAGCCCAAGTAAAACCAACATCTAGCAGGAGCTGGAGAGTGTTCACTCAAAGGCAGGGGAATAGGAACAGCACTGCTGGGAACTGGGAGATGACCTTTTCACTGGCTCCTGGGCAGTTAACAGCATGAGAAATCTCAGCCCTGACTTCTTACAAAAGCATACTCCTACTTGTACCTCCCTGGAGGCTCATCTCAGGATCTCACAGCACTTTGCAAATATTAATTAAGCATCACAACAAAAAGTGGATCCATGACTTGGCCAAGGTGAAAGACCTGCATCCAGGGGCTGGCAGGTTCACCTGGGGAAAGCAGAACACACCAGAGGGTCGGTCTCCTATCAGGACTTGCTCCACCCTTTTAAAGTCCTAATCCACCCTCACCTGTCCCAGCCCAGAAACCTTCTCCTCCCTGGCAGAATGCCCCAAGAGCAAACTCCTTAACCAACAACCAGGCCCTCAATGAGTTCCGGGGGAGGGGAGAAGAGAGGGGGAGACTAGGCTTTGCAAGGTAGAAGCCACATCTTACTCTGCTTCGTAAAGTTTTGGATAGATTATGGAGCTATGTACTGCAAACAAACCAGAGAAAATATCCAGGCTTCTCCTATTTTGCATTTTAGGCACACGGGCAGGGAAGACTGGGTCACAATATGGGGCTGGCAGTCCAGAGACATGGCTTCAGTCCCTGAGCTTGGACTCTGCCTTAGAGGTAGCTGTAGTCTAATGGACTGAGCATGGGGCCATGAGTCAGCATGATCTAGATTCTGCTATTGAGTCATCTTGGACAACTCATTTTCTCGCTCTATACTTCATTTTCCCTCCTCTATCTAGTGAGGCTCACGACCCTTGCACCCTTCCTTTGTAACGTGCTTGTAGAGCGATGGATAGAAAATACAGTGTCCTTCTGGCTCACTTCCAAACTCTAGACTCAGCCAGCACAGGCAGCAAAGTCTACAGAATAGCTGGCACGCAGCTGGGTTGGTTGGAGCCGCAGGCTTTGATGGGCTGGGTACTCTCTGTTGTGCACAGTCTGACAGTTGCATCACTGCACATTTGCTCTGATGAGCTTACAGGCGCTGTTGTATGTTTCTAAATGATATGCGTAGGCACAGGGGGAAACAAGAGGAAAACTTTGCCATTACAAAAACAAGGAAGGAGACCGGTGGCACCTGAAAAAGTGGGGGTTTTACCCACAAAAGCTTATGCCCAAATAAATCTGTTAGTCTTTAAGGTGCCACCAGACTCCTCATTATATTCATGGATACAGACTAATCCGGCTACCCCTCTGATACTAAGCAATTACAAAACAACAAACCAGATGGATCTTCCCTTCTCTTCTCCCTTCTCTCCCCTTTTCACTCTGCTGCTACCCTGTGAACAGCACAGCTCACTAGTAAGTGATAGGAGTGCACCATCAGAGGGATATGGGGATGAAGCTGGCAGAGGGACAGGTACAGTAACTCCTCACTTAACGTTGTATTTATGTTCCTGAAAAATGCAACTTTAAGTGAAACAATGTTAAACGAATCCAATTTTCCTATAAGATTTAATGTAAATGCGGGGGGTTAGGTTCCAAGGAAATTGGGGGGGGGGGGCAGACAAAAGGCATTATATACTGTACAGTAATGTACTGTGGTTAGGAAGTGCCCCGGCTTACCCCACACAGGCACAGCCTACAGCAGGCAAGGACGCTAGGAAACACCTTTGCAGCAGCAGCGGCCGCTTCCCTGGAGAAGAACAGGCTTGTACTTTGCCGGGAATGCTCCAGGCCCGCCTCTTCCTGTCCCCGCTCCATTCCAGGCCCGCCTCTTCCCATCCCCACTCCACCTCCTCTCCGGAGCACGCCACATCCCACCCCCCCAAAGTCCTAAGCACTGCTAAACAGCTGTTTGGCAGCGCGTAGGACTTTCTGGGATGGAGGGGGAGGAGCGGAGATGCAGCGCTGCCCCGCTCCTGCCCCGCCTTCCCAGAAAGTCCTACGCGTGACGTGCTGGGAGGGAGTGGGAGAAGCCTTGCATCTCCACTCCTCCCCCTCCCTCCCAGAAAATCCTAAACGCCGCCAAACAGCGGGGGAAGTGCTGGGAGGAGGCAGAGAAGCCGAACTTGAGCAGTGACTGTACAAGGGAGCATTGCACTTCCACAGAATCTTACAAGCAGGCAGCCAAAGGACGTTATAAGGGAGCATTGCACAACTTTAAACGAGCATGTTCCCTAATTGAGCAGGGACGTAACATTGAAACAACGTTAAGTATGATGACGTTAAATGAGGAGTTACTGTAATATGGAAACCAATAGACCGGGCTACCATCTATCTAACTCTGCTTTAGTTGAATCTAGATGGCTAGGTGACTCTTTGGCCACGATTCTCAATGGTACTTAGTCACATGCACAGAGTTAAGCATGTGAGCATTCCTGCTGAAGTCAAAGGGGTATTGGATACCATGGTGATAGGCAGATGCTTAAAGTTACACACATGCTCATCAGCTTAAAGTTACACACATACTTAAGAACCTTCCTGAAGTGGGGCTTCTAATATCATGGAAACAGGCAGATCAGAAATAGGATAGAATTGTTGGAAAGAAAAACAATCCTCCATTTTTGAACTGTCCATGGTTGCATTTGTGCTCCCACAGGAATGACAGCTTCACAGCCTATGAAACATTGTCCTCAGCCATTCCCAGAGCCTCCCACTTGTAGGTGATGGGAAATCCACCTGACATCTAAGGTTTAACCAGGGATAAGCGGCTGGGGCTTACTGCTCCACAGACAAGATCTGCAGAGTCAGAATCACGTTTGCACAGCCAATCCTTGCTGCCCCAGATCAATGTATCGGTTTCCAATTAGGTTAATGGTACTGCAATAACTTCAAAGCAACCCCGAATCAATTCCAAGAGCCTGCATGCTCAACAAAAGGCAGGCTGGAGGAAGATGATCTAATATGCCATTTATTGATTAATCAGTCAAAACCGGGACTCTAATGGGCTTTTCGCATGATTGTTGATTGTGGAGAGAAGAGAAAGGGTCAGTGAATGGGTCTGGGGGGACTGGTTGTGTGATGAAATAGGCAGGGAGTGGAGGGGGGAACACGGCTGGGAAATGAGGCCTTCCCTCCCCCTCGCGGTTGCAGACTTCTGCGACCAATCTAAATGGGCCAGCGATTGTCAAGAAATGAAGACTTGTGCAATGAAGAGAGAAGGGAATAAATGGGATGTAGTGGCTTCCACTAAAGCAGGATTGCACCTTACAGTTCACCGTGCTTGCTGCTAACCATGCTGTCCTGCTGTCACAGAAATATCCAGAGGGAAGGGGTCCCGTAGCCCAGAATTCAATGGGTTTTAAAACACTGAGCACAACTAAAGTCTTCTCATAGGTCACAGGCTGTGCCCATTCCAATAATGCTCAGTAAACGCAATCGTCTGACTCTTTTCCTTTCCATTCCGTGGTAAGCAATAAAGCCCATTAGACCTGTAAAGCGGGAGGTTACAGCACTTCTGGAGTGGTTCTAAGTCACATCGCTTTTGGTCTCGTGCTTTATAGCACTACTCAAGGCAACCTATAAATGTCTCCCTGCCCCGAAGTGTGCTGCTGCGTTGGCTATTATCACACAAACCCCTCATTTAAATACAAACCATTTTGGTGTCACTAGCGCTCACGAGCGTGTTCTACAGCCAGCGTGCTCTACTCCCTTGTGCCGAGTGCAGTCACTTACATGGCACAAAGAGGGTGCAAAACCGCTGGAAAATGCTCACCGATCTAAACTGGAGCCTTTTGGACCCACTTTGCACACGTGTAAATGACTAAACAAAGTGCAAGGCAATGAAGGTTCAGACCCAACAGACCATATTCATCCTGGGTGCAGCTCCACCCCAGTCAGTGGAGATATGGCAGGTAAGAATGAGGCTTGCAGAATAACCCAAACCAGCACTCCATTTGAGATCATCATCTCCCTATGTTCCTTCAAGCACGTTACAATACACAGCACTGGGTGTGAACCTAGGCTGTAGGGAAAGCCCTTAGATACAAGAGACGAATGTGAAGGAGTCACTGATTGTGTCACTTCTATTCGGCCTTTGATGAAATATATTCTATAAGAAATAGTGAGGATGGACTCAACGCTTGTTGAGTAGTATGTTCCTACAACGGGATAAACCCATTTGGTGTGAAACTGCATCGGTACCTTGCAATGTAACCTGATGACATTTTGGCATGGTATCATCATGCTGCATCAGAAGTCACTACATAGGTATGCAGATACAAGGAATGCTGCCTCAAAATGCCATCTCTCTGGACTGCGATAATGATTTGTGGGACCCGTAAAGGATTATAAGGCACCAAGGAATGTCCTACAAAGCACAGAGCTCGGAGGCCACAGGCCTGCCTTAAGAAAACTGGGACAGTCCCAAAAAAGCCTGGGCTGGGGGCTACTGATGGAAAAACACCAACCAGCTGATGTGTTTTGCAGTTCAAGGCAGAATTCGAATCCTATCGCAGTAAGAATGAACCACTGACACGTTCCTCCTCGTTTTGTTCTCCACCCTGGGAATCTGTGCGACGCCTGCCCCCGCAGTGGAATAGAAAAACGCAATTCACACATCGCCCGGAGAACTCTATGGATATTGTCTGTGATACTCACATTGTAGAGGATGTCAGTCCAGCCCTCCATGGTGATGCACTGGAAGACAGTTAGCACAGCAAACAGAATATTGTCAAAGTTGGTGATTCCATAGTTGGGGCCTGGCCAGTATTTCCTGCATGTGGTTCCATTCTCACATTGCCTGGCCGGGGGATCCTCTCCACAAGGAAAATCTCCCACCTCCTCACCTACAGAGACAAGAGGGGTGAGGGGAGTGAAACACAGTTACTGATCAAAGCCTCCCAACGGTATCACTGAACTCTCACCAAACTGCCTCCAGGAGAAGCAGGGTCTGATTCTCATTTACACTAAGGTTCCTTTATGCTACTTTGGGATCTTAAAGTGGGTGTAGCTACAATGTCTGCCCACGTAAGGCCCTTTACATTGCCAGGGGTGTGCGATAGGGGCTTTAGTGACAGTGGAAATGAAAATCAGGCCCCATGTATCCAAAACCTACAGTTCACAACAGTGTTAGTGCCATGTCTGGGGCCCCCACACCATAGCATTAATAGTCAGAGTAGACCAAGGAGATGCCCTCGGTTTAAAGCAGAGTGAATCCTGTGATTCAGTGACGTAGTGTAAGGTGTAGAAAAGTCCTAAGTATTAACATTACTGCTATTGTATTAGGCCTATTGCGTCAGAGTGATGATGGACAGAAACAAAAAGATTATGAGGCAGGTTCTCCGGTCTGCTAAGGCCACTGAGCGCGGCAGCTGTCCCAGCATCAGGGGCGGGAGGGCGAATGCTGAGGGTGTTCCAAGGGCGAGGACATGAAGGGAGGGGCAGAGCAAAGCTAAACCCAACCCTATATAGTATATGTGTAACACTTCTCGACCTGGGAATCACTCCCCAAGCTCGGAGACATACCCACGCTAGCTCCGATCTACCTAGGGTGCTGAAACCAGACGTGTAGCCATGGCAGTGGGAGGGCCTAGCAGCCCCGAGTCTGACCCCGCCCAGGAGAGGGGCTACGCACTCAGACGGCTAAGCCCGTCCCATCGCTCACGCTGCCCGCTAACTTGATCAGAGCTAGTGTGGGCACGTCTACTCAAGCTGGAAATAGATCTCCAGCGTGAAGTGAAACCACACCCATAGGTACAGGGAGTGCCTAATGCCGGCGGTGAAAGTTAGAACTGCACCTAAACAGCTCTAACTTTTCTCTGGGACCAGACAGTAGGACAGAGTGGAGAACTCAGCCCTGTAACTTCAGCAATGCAGGCCAGAGGCTCATGATACCATAGTCTGTGCAGCACAACTGAGAGCATGCTAACTTCTGGGACAGAAGGCAGTGGGTTCATGTCTCTTAGCAAGTTTTGTGCTCCCCCCCAGTGCAAAGAAGGCAATGCTGAACTGCTGTAGGGGCCATCTAGCAGGGAAATATTCCACCGAGGCTCTGGGGCCAGGGCATACCAATTCCTTCCTGGCCCATGCTGGAGAGTGTAGAGGAGGAGGCTGGCATGCCCTTGCCAATGCGACTTCTCTCATTGAAACAGGTTTTCATGTCCATGGCGGCCAAGCGCTGAACACGGAATGGACTGTAAGCCCTTGGGGATGGGACTGTCACTGTGTTACATGTTTGTACAGAGCCTAGCGCAGTGGGAGCCTGGCCTCCAGGCACCACCACAATACAAATAATTAATGAACAACTACTACTACTGACTGCTCTGCTGGTCCTACACAATCACTGCAGTAGTCGTCCGTATTTAATTCATTTGTAAAGCCACCCTGAGTATGAAACAGTCTCTGTTCTATGGTGGTCGTCCTCCAGCCCCACTGAAGGCGAAGTTAAAGACTTCTACCACTCAGGAAGGCCATAGAGGATGTGCGGAAAGGGTGAGTTAACTCATCCGAGACAAGACCAGAAATATCCACTCAGTGTCGTGAATAAGCAAAGAACGATTGATTCCCCCATCTCGCTGGCTCTAAGCAAGGTCAGAAATAGCAATTTGTTGTCATGACTGAGCAAAGATCGATCACCTGACACTCAAACTCCCGCCTCTCCCACCAAAAATTAAAGTAACTTTATATCCATATTCCTCTTGATTTCCATGCTCACTGTTATCCAGGGTAGTTATTACTCTGCCGCCTTGCAGCTGATGGAGAAGCTTTGGGAGCCCAGGGCTGGATTCTCAAAGTAAATAAACTCACCAGGCCACGTTTTTCATTTACACAAAGGCCCCTTTATATCACGCCGGCAGAGGAAAAGGTCCTTACGGAAAGACACTGCGAGGGCAGGGGCAATAAGAATCAGACTTTACTAAATCAAATTCACCAAAGGGGGGGGAAATCAGTAATAACAATAATAAAGTAATAATAATAATAATAATTACACAGAAAGATGCCTGCAGAGGAAAGTCTGGCAGCCTGACTCTGTGGTATTTATATATACGGTGTGTGCAAGCAACCTCTTCCCACCTCACCAGCCCCTCACTACAAGGTTTTGCCCTCAGGCTCCCGTGTGGGTCGCTTTGGCGCTTGTAATGAATGTTGAAGGGTTTACTGAGGCAAGGCAGTGAGAAGAAAGAAGAAAATAAAGTCTTTGAGGACAATTCTCCAAGGACCCCTTGGAAAAGTGCAGCCGGCTTTCTGACGTTTGGCCTTTTGGTACAAGGTAATCCTTTCTAAAGGCAATGAACATCTATTACTACATGTATTGATTACCTTATGAGCAGGAGACATGACAAGCAAGTCGGGTCTTCTAAAGTCCGTGTGAAAAAGAGAGTGCAGGGGAGGGAATCGACAGTGGCTATTCCACTTACTATTTTTTTTTTAAAGTTTGCAAAGTGATGCGGCCAAATGATCATCGTTTGCATCCCAGTCATGACTTACCGGCTACAACTGAGATTAGGGCCCCATTGTGCAAGGTGCTGTCCATGCGCAGCCTAGGGCTCAGCAAGTGACTGAATATGCTTGTTTCAGACATGCTGAGATGAAGAGTTTTGACATTTCTGAAGACATTTCCTTTTTTTTTTTTTTCCTGGCAAACAATTTGGCAAAATCAGTCCAAATTCTCAAATTGTTTCAGTCAACCTGAATCTGCATTGTTTGGTGAAAAAAGGGATCACAAGAAATATTTTCACCCAGCTCAAGTCTAGAGTTCTTGTAACTGAATACTAGTTAACTCGAGTTTTTAAATACTAACCTGTTTTTAAATCCATGCCACAAAGGTTTGTCCCAGGATACAACTAAACCATAAAGGTTTGCATCACAGAACAATTGTTTGGGTCACATCTAGATTAGTCTTTTAGCAACTCAAGTTAACAAATCAATCAATTAACTCAAGTTTAAAAAAAAGAACCTCTAGTCTACACAAACTCAAAGGGAGAGACTCCGAAGCGTTCTCAATCTGATCTCAGTTATAAATCCAGGATAACACCATTGATTTCAGTGGGATTATTCTGGATTTTTACACTGGTGTAACAATGCAGAATTGGCCCATAATCTCTAGTGCATGTTTCAAAGGACTAGGTAGGCGTCTCAAGGAAAATTCAGAAATGGGTGTGGTGTCTTCTTCTCTCGAGACGATTTTGAAGCCATAACTTCTGAAGTCTGGTAAGCAGGGAATGGTGAATGAGAATATGTGCAAATGGGTGTGAATAAAAGAATTCTGTGTCAGCCACCCATGAGTGCATGGAAGATTATGGAGAGTGGAAAATATATCACATATTGACTGAAAATCACACACTAATGTGTGGGTCTGTCTTAGACTTTTGCCTGGTTTTCATCAAAACAAAAAGCGTCTTTTCCATAACCTCAGAACAGCCCACTGTGCCATATTACTAATGCTGTGTCGAGGTGAGCCACTCATACACCATGAGCTCACCAGCTTTCTGAATTACTGCTCTTTGCTTCTTGGTTTCCATAAGAATCCCAAGTGACTGTTTCATTTGGGGACTGGGAACAAGGCCAGGCCTGAATCCCCCTAACTCCCGAGATCCCCAGCCCTACTACTGTTGTAGGGATGCAGCTCCTTGAGGAGGTTCATATTTCCACCCTGAAGTCAATGTTCAGAGCAAATGGACCTGAGCTTGTTAATGCACCTCTTCTGAGATTAGGCATTTAGGTTTAAAATGCTGGGTTGATTAGATTAGCGGGATGCTTTGCTTTCCCTGCACACGAGGGATTCCAGATCCAGGAAACCCCGCCCGCTGCCTTTTCAGAAACGCCATTGCTCCGTTTCCGATCGGAGGGAGCGAGCGAGGAGGGGAGGAGAGGGAACTGGGTAGAATCAATTTCTGTAATTCATCTGCAGATGAACACATTAACCACAGAGCAGAGAGCTGCATGGTGCCCTTTAACAGAGACTCCTTCATATGCTGGTAAGGTGGAGGCTTTAAGGAGGTCGTAACCTTCATTCTGGAGCTGGCCCTGCTTCCCTCCTGTCGAGATGCCAGATGCCATGAGGTATGGTACTCACAAGCTTCTGGCTGGGTTCCCAGGTCCATACTTGTGTGCTAAGTAACATACCCAGCAGTGCTAAGCTGGGTATCTTACATCACATGCCACACACAGGGCTCAGCCTTCCGCTTGGCCTAGAGATCTGTCAGTCATAACAACATCGTGATGTTGCTCACCAAGATGGCTCCCAAATGACCATGGATGGGACTGTGGCTTTTTTTTTTTAAAAAAAGAAGCTACAAACATTAAACGGAAAAAACCCCAGCAACTACCTAACACTTTCCCTCCTTTGCCCCACCCACCGAACCCGTCAAAGGCTGAGAATTCTAAGTGGCGCTCTGCCAAGGGCATAAAGAAGAATATTACGTGATGCTTAGACCAACACCTGGTCACTTGAACCTTCTGTTCCCTGGGCCCCCTGGTTCTCACCTCTCCCCATCTCCAATCTACTGCAAAACACCACCACTCTAGCCATCTTCTTTAGCCAGGGCTCTTCCCTCCTCATGCTCACTCGTTGGCAGTCTCCTAGTGTAACCCACCAGTGTAGACATGCTACAGGTCTCCCTCTATTCCAATCCACCTAGGATGTGAGTTGTTACAGCTCCCCCTCAGGGCGTGCTGGCTCTTTAGCCACTCATGATTTCCACTCTGGAGGTTCCCAGTTCAAGCCCCAGTGCGTCAGCCCAGACAACGGCTGTCTCACTACCACATCAGATCCTCCTCCTCACCTGCGAGGCCCCAAACAGTCTGACTCCCACCTTTGTCTCTGCTCCCATATCCTTGC
The DNA here is from genome assembly GCF_016161935.1 of Mauremys reevesii. Taxonomy (NCBI): domain Eukaryota; kingdom Metazoa; phylum Chordata; order Testudines; family Geoemydidae; genus Mauremys; species Mauremys reevesii. Next base: position 8,095,224 of record NC_052641.1, on the reverse strand, counting down.
AATTGTCTGTCATCTCACATCTCCCCAGTTGCATCCCCTCAGTCACCCTGGAGAGCTAGGGCCAGACTGTCCGCTGCCCTGACCCCATGCTGCCACTTGCACCCCAGTCATTCCCAGGTGGATTCAGGAGTTTTTCACACTCCGTTTGCAATGGCATATATGACTCCACACGGCATAAGGGAATGGAGAAACCGGCCCCTGAAACCTCAGCCCCTTTTCTATCACGTGAGCTGCAGGGTAAGCTTGGGCAAGTTACTTCCCTTCTCTGTGCCTCTATTTCCTCAGCTAGAAAATGGGGGTAAAATAGGAACAATCCTAGCTGTTATCTAGCACTTCTCTTCGGGAGATCCCCAAGCACCTTACCCAGAAGGACAGTATCATTACTCCCATTGTACAGATGGGGAAACAGACACAAAGGGAAGTGATTTGCTGAGGTCAGCCAGTCACACACTGACAGAGCAGGGAACAAGAAATCATGTCTCCTGAGTCCCAGTCCAGTGCTCTAACCACCAGGGAACACTGCCTCCCATGCTGCTGCTCAGTGGCCTTGTGCGTGTGGTCGATGGAAGTGATTTCTGAGCCCAGAACAGAGCTGAAAGCCCCACATCATTCAATGGCCAGGCAGCCTTTTTAAACCTATTTAAATAGCTACCCAGCTCACAAGGGGGGGGGGGGGTTGTAAGGATCATTTAACTAATAGCCATAAAGCTCTTTGAAAAGGCAAAGCTCTATAGAACTGCTTACACTGCCATCTCCACTTGGGAAAGATCTTCCACTCCCTGTCCAGCAATATTGTTGTTATTACCCTTTTGAATTGTGGTCGCATCTCTGAGCCCTAGTCCTGGACCAGAACCCCACTGGGCTGTTGTACAAACACAGAACGAAAAGACAGGTATCCCCTTCCCCCACAAGAGCTGTTCATTTAAATAGCCCTCTTCCCCTCCTACAAATCCTTTCTTGAAATCCATTTCTTCCAGGAATCTTCTTGCTTTCCTCTGGAGTCAGCTCTCTGCAAACCCCCTTACCTGGATCATTGTGCCAGGTTTCGTTTACCTTACCCAGTAAGTGTCCGGAACAAGAAAAGTATCTCACTCTGGGTTTGCAAAGCCCTGTGTCAATGTAAGATACTATTGTAATAGAGTTTTTACAGAATTGCCAAGGGCCTCCCAGAGCATTGGATGGGACACTCTTATTACGCTTCATATAAATCTAAATAAATAAATGCAACAGATGGTTAATGATAATCATTGAGAAGGTTTTTTGGATTGCAAGCTCCTTGGGGTAGGAACTCTTTCCCTGTGTGATTCCACACCATCTAATACAACTGGACACCATGTTAATGAAAAGATTAAAAACTGATGCGGGGAGGGAGGGGAGGAGAGAAGAAAACGTTCTGCATTTTTCACAGTTAAATTGCACCTCAAGCAGCTATTCTGATGTTGCACCTGCCCTTAGTTAAGGGTCTCTGGGTGTCCGGGCCCTACTCCTCTATTTTCTAGGGTTTATTACACAGCGGTGGGTAGACACATGTCATTTTCACTGCAGGGTCCAATTTCCCATTTCCAGGCCACAACATTTCTTATGGCAATTGCCAGGTTTTATCCTTATCCTTGATCTGGCCTTTTATTAACACGCTGTGAGGGCTTTCTCTCTCTCTAACCACAGGTGCTGCATGGCTGATCGGACTGCGTGTAATGGCAGGGCTGCCCCGGGGGACTATGGAGTCAGTGCAGCAGATGGGAGGGGTCAGCGTGTGGACACTTTTCACAGCCCTAGCTGTGGGCACACCGCCCGGACACAGGGTATGCTGGGCAGACTGTACACTCTGTAACACAGCATCCTAAGGGCCCAGCCATGTCGCCCTTACAAGACACTGGTACTTCAACATCCCCAGCCATGCTCCGGCAGCCTGCCTCACACTCTCCCCAAACCCCATGCAAATGCTTCCCTAGCCACCTCCTTCTTAGGCCTCTCTGTTTCCTACACGACTGTGGTCATGCCATAGATTCCTCCTTCCTCTCATCTGCCATGGCCCCTCATTCTTTCCCTTCCTTCTCAGCTTCGGCCTGCTCACACTCTACTCCCTCCTTCGTCTCTCCCTCAGCCGGGTTCTGAACCATCCCTCTGGCCCTTTTTTCCTCTCTGACTGATTTTTCCATCTGTCCCTGTCTCTCCTCATTCACAGGGACTTCAACCATCACATCGATGGCCAGTCATAGCTGGTGACCTTCTAGTTCCTCTTTCTCCCCAACTCTGGACTGTCCCTCTCACTCACCTTCATGGTCACGCCTTTGGCCTGCCCTTCTCAAAGCTCCATCCAGTTCTGACTTCCCTCTCTGTGAAGTCCTTCACCCTTGTGTCCTCCTCCCAGAATTTTCATTTGTCTCTCTCTCTGACTTCTCTGCTGCTCGCTGTCTGTCCCAACCCATGCTTCATGCTATGGTGTTGTCTCTTACCCCAGAAACCTCTAGAGATCTCACAAATAAACAGCTGCACATCAGAACCCCAATCATCTTGAAATCAAGACTCACTGCATCCAGCCAGCGCCATGAGTGCCTGGCTGCCAGTTACAATGCAAAAGTGACACACACACAAACACTGAGGGCCTGAGCTGCCTCTGACACACGCTGGTGTAAACTGGGAGTAAATCCATCCAAGCCAGTGGAGCTACAGCACTGTGAATGAGAGGAAAATCTATCTGGTTGCCAGTGCGCATGTGTGCACCCAGGCGTTCTGCGGCACTGAGAGAAGGTGGGCTGGGAGAGAGACAAGGAGTGGAAGGGGAAAAAAGAAAACAGAGCAGGATGAGAAATACTAATATAGAAGGCTGTGGTTTAATCAGCTAGAAAAAAGCCAGAAAACACTGAGAGGAAAATAAGAATCAGAAAACTAACTTGAATGGAGAAGAGAAATTGAAGAAGACTGAATGAACGTAGAGACAAACCTGGAAATTGTATTCATCATCAAATGTTACACACAAATTAGCCTGGAAAAAACAGAAACAGACTCAGTACACAACAGTTTAGGACAGGAAGTGAAGAGTTCTGGGCCAGTGAAGTTGCACAGACTTATACCAGCAGAAAACTGGCCCACTACCTCCAAGTCAAACTGCAGGGTGAATAAAGGAGACAGAAGGTAATTATGCCAGCTGGAATTTTGCCAGGATACCTCCGGGTGAAGGGGTCATCACTAGACAAGCTCCTGGACTTTGGCTTTAAGTCTCATCACAAAAAACCCTGTGGAATTCAACTGTCCTTACGTAGGTCACTTCTCTGAGAGACGACACTAGGCCCTCAAACGGATAACGTGTGCCCTGCTGACTTACTGAGGGAACAGCAGCAGCTCACTCACCTGTTTCATTCGAGAAGCAGGTTTTATGAAACTTCCCCATGTAGAACTCCAGCCCAATGATGGCGAACATCACAATAGCAAAGAAGAGAAGCAGCCCGATCTGGAGCAAGGGCACCATGGCCTTCATGATGGATTTGAGGACAACCTGCAAACCTGTAGGAAGCAAGGAAATTATTGTAGTCAGTGACTGGAGGAAAAGGAGGTTTTTTTGGAGGGCAGGGGAGTTTGAATTTTTAATAAAATGCTCTGGATTGGCAATGTCCTGCAATGCCTCTTTCTTCTAGGTCATCGATTCAAAGCTCTCCCTGCTCAGTAAGGATTAAGGCTCCGAACCAGATCCCATCAAAATCTTCCAATTAGCATCAGTGGGAGCCAGGCCAGGTCCTAAAAGCTGTTCAGTGGCTCATGTGAAACGTGTCGGTGGTCTCAAGCCAGTGCCCAGAGCATGGGTCCAAATACCCAAAAAAACTACAGCCACAATTGGCGTGAATTTAGCACTCTCGTTTCCCACAGAGGCCAAGGAGTCAGTGGGTCAGAGAGAGCATCGTGGCAAGTCATAGGCACTGGGGCAGGTGGGGAAAAGCGAGAATGCTTTACAGCCTGGTAGGCAGCACACTCGCCAGGGAGGTGGGAGACCCAACTTCAAGGCTCTACTCCAGAGACTATAATTATCGATAAAGAGTGGAACAGCTTCAAGAGAGGAGTTTGAGAAAGCCCGATACCAGAATATCCCATTGCCATGTGTGCAAGTGTAAATGCCTGCTCTGCCTCAGGCAGAGAGGGGAAATGAACCTGTGTCTCCCACATCCCCACTGAATGCCCTAACCTGGGGGCTAAAGCTTATAACGGGAGCCAGCATCACCACCACCACTGCCTCCTCCTCCTCCTCCCCTCCCCTGTCATTTTTAGGACTCCTTTCCTTTGCTTGTGACAGACGCCTGGAAAATCAAAACAGAATTTTCAGTTTGGTTGAAACGATTCGGCAAACTCCACACAAATTTGCAAATCGTTTCAGTCTAACCCCAAGTGCATTTTTCAGTGACTAAATGATTCATCGGAAAATTTTTGCCCTGCTTTAAGTGTCACTACACCTAACGTACCCATCTTGTGGCTAACCAGAGGCCTGCAATCTCTGGGGCTTCCAATCTTGGGCCTTTTCACCAGCACTCAAATTCAGTTTCAATTAAAACAGGGGAGAAAAGAGGAGAAGGCAGAGAGATAAAAGTGTCAGATAATTTTATGCTGATGTGCATAAGGAAAGCAATGCCCTGTTAATCACCTGTTTAAAGCTACCTTGGCTGTGGGGCCCACACTGGGGCAATGGGAATGAAGGATCATCCTTGTCCCACTGCCTTGTAAAACTTAAGTGAGGTCAACACAGAAGTGCACAAAAAAACACTCTTCTGGGCTGGGAAAAAATACAGACACATGGAGGGAGCATAGGACAGCATACAGCACATCTAAGGACTGTGTGTGTATTGTGGGGGGAAGAATTATAAAGCTCTCAGGTGCCAAAGCAGCCTTTAAATTGTATAGCAGAGCTGCCTTAAATCTATCCAGGGCTGGCTCCAGGCACTAGCCCAGCAAGCAGCTGCTTGGGGCGGCCAACGGTGAGGGGCGGCACGTCCGGGTCTTTGGCAGCGGGTCCCTCACTCCCTCTCGGAGCCAAGGACCAGCCACCGAATTGCCGCCTAAGACTGAAGCAGCAGCGGTAGAGCTGATCGTGACTTTTTTTTTTTTCTTTTTGCTGCTTGGGGTGGCAAAAACCCTGGAGCCAGCCCTGAATCTATGGCAGGGGTGGCCAACCTGAGCCTGAGACAGAGCCAGAATTTACCAGTGTACATTACCAAAGAGACACAGTAATATATCAGCAGCCCCCCCCCCCCACCAGCTCCCAGTGCCTCCCACCCACCAGCAGCCCCACCAATCAGCATCTCCCCTTCCCACCCAATCAGCTGTTTCATGGAATGCAGGAGGCTGTGGGGGGCGGGGGAAAAGCGAGGGCACGACAGGCTCAGGGGAGGGGGTGGAGTGGGGGCAGGGCCCATAGAAGAGCCAGGGGTTGAGCGGTGAGCACCCCCCGGCACATTGGAAAGTTGGTGCCTGTAGCTCCAGCCCTGGAGTCGGTGCCTGTACGAGGAGCCGCCTATTAACTTCTGAAGAGCCGCATGTGCCGCCGGAGTCACAGGTTGGCCACCCCGATCTATGGTATTGCACTGGTCTATAGTTACGACTCTGCTCAAGGGGCGGAAGAGTTGTGGCTGGCTGGATTAAGTTGAATGTCTGTTTTCATAAGGCATAAGTGCCTGTGAAACAAAACATGGCAGTTTTCTCATAGGTAAGTATCAAAATGGGAGATTCTCTCCCACCAGATAATCAGTTTAAGAAAGCTGGCTGGGGCTCTAGTGTATTCCATGGAAGGGTGTAATGTTGTGGTTACAGTGAGGTGAAATTCACCCCTACGCAGAGAGCCAGCACACAGCCGCTGTGCCATGGAAGTCCCACTCACACTCTCAGAATAGGGTGTATGCTGGACTTAAGTGGTGCATACTCCTTGTGCTGGTCTCAGGGCTGCCCAGAGGGGAGGGGGGCAATTTGCCCCGGGCCCCGGTGGGGGGTCCTTCACTCGCTCAGGGGCACCTGAAAAACTCTTGCGGGGCCCGGGCCCCCGGAGCTTCTTCCGCTCCGGGTCTTCGGCGGCAATTCGGCGGCAGGGGGTCCTTCCGCTCCGGGACCCGCCGCCGAAGTGAAGACCTCAGGCCCCCTGAATCCTCTGGGTGGCCCTGGCTGATCTCTCTGCTCAGGGATGCCTTTATGCAATGGAGAGGGTGAGTTGCTCTCCTTTAAGAAACTCTCGTATCTGTGATCTCACCCTCCCTGCGGTTCCTATATGGGATCGTGGTTATTTTATTCAACTTGCTTTGGTTTTTCATATGAATTTCATGCTAGAGAAAGGTGCCGGATTTACAGCCCTGGGGAGTGGAAGCTGCTCTTCATCCACCCACAGCATGGGCAATGGCAGGACAATCCTTCCCCACACTGTCAATGCACCTCACGAGTGGGCTGGGAAGAAGGGTCAGTCATTGGCCTAGTGGATAAAGCACTAGGCTGGGATGTAGGAGATGTGAGTTCCAGTCCCAGCTCTGATTTATCAAGTGATCTTACACAAGTCATTTCAGCTTAATTTCCCCTCCAATGCTTTATCCTGTCCATTTACATGGCCTTGTACACTCAAAAATCACTTGTTGGTTGGTGCTTAACAGATCAAGGGCATTTCCCTTATTAATTTCAAATACAGATTAATAAATAAACGCCAGCTTGCCATGAGCCCTTTCCTTCTGGATGGGAAATGCCTATGTAATCTGTGCTCCCAAAAGGACACTGCTGTCTCAAGTTTCCAGCACCAGAGGCAGGGAAGCTCATTCCCCATCAGAGCTGCACAGCCCCTGGTGTTTTGGCTGCAAGAAACCATCTCTGGGGCGGAGCTGAAACACTAGGCTGCTGTCTGAGCGGAGGAGAAGGATGCTAATGAGTTAATGTGGATGAACAGCTGAGCTTCATGTGAGTGCATCCCATTTAAAAGGGAAACAATTTCCTCTCACTGCCTCATGCTGCATGGAAAATGCTTCAGTTCCAAATTCAGAAAGGGAAAAAATGAACAGATATCACTAGGATATCTCCTGTATTTCTACACCATCACCAGAGCATCTGGGCACTTCAAACTAACACAAAGTATCAAGTTGCCTATGGTGAAAACCTGATTATAGAGACTGTCCCTTTATCTGCCTTGCCCTTACCTGGTGTTACTTACGGGCCTGAGTAACATGGGAGGCCAGACCTGGTGTTCACTGCCTGAGCTCCAGCTAAAGATCTCCCTTGGAATTCTAGCACTGGGGTGCCAGTAGGTTGGCAAACTTGGCATGTGGCAGTGCTTGGAGTACTGATGAAGCCCCAGAGTGAAGAAGTCTCAAGCACCAAATCTGTGAAGTTCCAATCCCGGGGCCTAATATGGTAGCACTTTGCACTCCCTTTGCATAGGTGTAAATGCTGACACAAGACACAGAGCAATGGAAAATCAGGTCCCAGGCATGGAAAGCCAGGGCACCCCAGTGCGTTAGGAAGCAGGGGGAAGATTATATAGTCCAGAGGACACAAACCCCAAAGGCCAGGGGACCTTGCTGACAACGACAATGATGTTTCAATGGTTCTCGTTACACTTACTTGGGATTCCTGACACCAACTTCAAAGGTCTCAATACCCGAACGGCTCGCAGGGTTCGTAGGTCAAAATCAGCCCCAGCGGTGGCTAGAATCCTGATTTAAGACACAAATAGGGGTGGGTGTGGGGAAAGGTGAGAAAGAGAGAGAAATTGAATTAAATGTGAGTTTTCCAAAATACAAATAAATGAAGCATGATAACAAATTCAGGCCACCTAGGACTTTATGGTAGTCATTACACTGTATTCAGTAGCCAGTAAAAACATAAACATACAATGCATATCTGCCTGCTCCTGAGTCACATATCCCTACTACTCGAGCTAAAGGAAAATCTCCATTAGCCCTCAGCAATATAGAGGCTATGACACACAGTTGAGCAGTTCTGATTCCATCCAGTAGAGAGGAGTGCCCCATGCACACAGACACACAAATACCAGTGCATTTACATAACACAAGCATTGCTTTTTTTTTTTTAATGGTTTTTACTTTTTGTTTTATCTGATTTTGATGTTTTCCATTTAATGTTGAACAATTTTACCTCCTTCAGTTACATGAGTTCAAAATTATTAACTCAGCCTTCTGGAGTCACCTGCCTTGCGCTTTAGGAGATTGCTGAGTCACCCCCACAAGACCTTGGGTGTGGTGAGGAATTCACACAGCATACAACCTTGAATTTTGAAAATTTCCAAGTATGAAAAATTTCAGACACCTCTATAATTGGTCCAAAAATCAAGAAGCTAGAGGAATTAAGAAAAAAAATTCTAACTTTTCTCACCCATTCCCCATCCCACCACAAACGCCCCCCCCCCAATTCAGAATGTTGATGACATTTTGAAATTTGCTCAGGCCTCACAGTTGGGGTCATATTTTCAAGAGCTCAGCTCCTATCGTGCACCTAGTACGAAATGTGCCTCTAATAGGGCTCTTTTGAAAACTGGCCCCCAGTGTCCAGAAATCTGCAGGTCAATTACATCTTCAGCTGATGGTCTCCATATCTACCTACTGCATCAACTCCAGATGGAAACAACTATAGAGTTGGTTGAAAATTTTCAAATTCTGAAATTTCAATTCAATTTCAACATTCAGGGAGGGGAGAAAATAGTCCAAGAAAATTTCATTTTCCCCCTTTTTCCCCACCCAAGGTCTTATGGGGGAAATGGGGAAGTTGGCCAGCCTCCAAGTAAAGAAAGATGGCTCCTTCTTCCATTTCCAGTGAGATGATAGGGGAACACATCCCTCTGTCACACCATAAATTATCCCCAACAAGGCTATAGTGTGAGACGCTTTATTAAAGACTCCATAATGCTGATGATTTCTTTGAACTAAAGCAGTTCCTGTTGTGTTTACTCTGTATGTGTGTAAATGTAAGTTTGGTCCAAAACACCCTACTTTAGAAAAAGTAAATCAACAAGAAAAAAAAAAGTAAAGTCTCCCTGAGAGAGCATGGTGTGAGCATCTACCCTGTAACAGTCTGCAATAACTCTGAGAACAAAATGGTTGCCATCTTGGCAGGCAGTCAGTTCATAGACACTAGAAGGCATCATCCACAGACAACGAAAAGGCATCACAGTTTCAGGCTATCCTGAGTGCACCACATTTCACTCCAGCACCAAGGGAAGAACAGAGGGCATAGGATCCAAAAGGCATCAGGAATGCAATCTTCCCTGAGCAAGAAAATTGGAACCCCTAGTTGCCAGCCAACTTAGACACTCAATGCCCCCTCAATGACAATAGTAATTACTGCAGCTCTTCCTTTGGTGTTTCAACAACGAAAATGTTAAGATCTGGGGAAGGAAGATCCTCTGTAACACATGTCCACTGCAGAAAGCAGCTCAGAAGGGGAAAGCACCTCACCAATTCCCTCTTGATCACTCCCTTTAAAGTCATTGTAAGCAACATCCGTTAATTTTTGATAGGATTTTGTGAGGCTACTTTAACAGAGGGAACAAAAGGAAGGTGCGGATGAACTAGCCCGGCCAATGGAGTCTGCAAGAGCCAATGTTACACAGACCCAGCCATTTTTAGCCATTCTTGCTTCCTGCCCATGCAGCCATCATGTCTGTCATTGTCTCCTTCCCAGACGGAAAAAATATCCCCGTGCACAGAGGTCAGTAAAGCAGCCTGGCCCAACATCATGCAGATCTGTTCATGCGCTGCCCTTTGCCACTGGAGAGCTGGGTTCAAATCCTGTCTTAGGAAAGCAATTAAGGGGCGGGAAATTCTTGACAATACAACTCTCTGCCTAGTGATCTACATAGGCCTCAACTATTAAAGGGACTCAACGCTAGGCTCAAGCAGGAGAGGTTCCTATGCAACCAAAGCGCTGATGAGACAGCTCAGGATGTTATTTCCATCACCCCTCGTCTATGATTCTGTTGAAACGGAGGCTCATTTTAGTCCATCCCCGGACACGTGCCCAGATCACAAACCCGCTAAGCAATGCAGCACAATTTACACTCTGTCCAAAGGACTTGGCTAGCAGAGGTTGTCACAAGTAGCATTAAGATGTATCACCAAAGCTGTGAGAGATTCCAGCAGTTGTAATAGCATAGCCGATGCTTTAGGTCAGGGGAAAGCCATACAAAAGCCTGGGACAGGAATAATCAAGGGTTTGGAAGACCAGGACGGGGCCCTGTCTACACCAGAAAGGGTCTGCTGGTATGGGTAGATCGGCAAACCCTCCTAGTGTAGATGCAGCTGATACAGGCAAAAGAGTGCTTTTTACTTGTATAGCTCATACAAGTCCCCAATGAAATAAACTAAACCAACACAAGGACTTCTCTGCTGTGTAACTGCCTACAGTGGGGCTTTTGCTGGCAGAGCTGTGTCAGCAACATCACACCCCTGCTAGACAAAGCGATGCCTGCAGAAGTTTTCAGTGTAGCCCCAGCATGCAATACATTGGGGAGCCCAGGACTCAAGGAGCAGGAGGTGCTAAGTCAAGATCTGAGTGCCTGGGCAAAGCAGGGTGAGAGCCCCGTCCAGGCGTAGCAGGGGCTGAACGAAGGGAGCTGGGGGCACCAACCCACGTTACAGCTGTCTCTAGCCACTGTGACTAGCACTACATCTTCCCAACGAACTGGAGCAACCAGAGAACATATTGTGAGTGACTGTCATCCGAGCCCAAGCTAATGAATATTCACCTCTACCTCGATAGAACGCTGTCCTTGGGAGCCAAAAAAAATCTTACTACGTTATAGGTGAAACCGTGTTATATTGAACTTGCTTTGATCCGCCGGAGTGCGCAGCCCCGCCCCCCCAGAGCACTGCTTTACCGTGTTATATTCAAATTCATGTTATATCGGGTGGCGTTATATCGAGGTAGCGGTGTAATTTAAACCAGGGGTCGGCACCTTTCAGAAGTGCTGTGCCGAGTCTTCATTTATTCACTCTAATTTAAGGTTTCGTGTGCCAGTCAGACATTTTAACGTTTTTAGAAGGTCTCTTTCTATAAGTCTATAATATATAACTAAACTATTGTTGTATGTAAAGTAAATAAGGTTTTTAAAATGTTTAAGAAGCTTCATTTAAAATTAAATTAAAATGCAGAGCCCCCCGGACCGGTGGCCAGGACCCGGGCAGTGTGAGTGCCACTGAAAATCAGCTCGAGTGCCGCCTTTGGCACGTGTGCCATAGGTTGCCTACCCTTGATTTAAGCCAATAGCTACCACATTCAGAGGCATCGAATTTGAAGCTTTCATGCTCACACTGCCATTCTCCTTCCTCCCCCATAGGGTGACCAGACAGCAAATGTGAAAAATCAGGACGGGGGGCGGGGGGTAATAGGAGCCTATATAAGAAAAAGACCCAAAAATCAGGATGGTCCCTATAAAATCGGGACATCTGGTCACCCTACTCTCCTCTCCCCCACCGTGCCAGTGCTCATGCGTCAAACCTTTGCAGCATGGCAGCGCCATACACTTCACACCTTAACCATCTGCCTTGGCTGCGCCTGCCGAAGGTGCACACGGCCTCCAGTGCTACAGGCTGAGAGGAGCAGCCCTTGTGCTCTCAGTTTGCTTTCAAACTTGTTGGAGAGAGACTGGGAGTGAACACAGGAGAGAGCCGATTAGTCCCGCGGCACCAGTGAGTGCCCCAGTGACAGCGCCGGCTGTCTCGCTGCTCAGAGGCGCCTCTTCACTCCCCCGCCGTGTTCTTAAGAGGTTTGAAGTGAATAAAATCTCCCTGCTTTGTGGCTACCCCCGCTTCCTGCACCCCCTTTAGTCAAGGATCTCCGCCACTCGCCTACCCTGTGTTGTTAATAACCGTTTGCCCTACCCCAGTGTGTGACAATACAATTCCTGTAAGGCACTTCTCCGAATATTCTGCACTAATGCCATTTCTCCCACATCATTGCATGACAATATACAGCTCTGCCATTGTGCTGTTTTGCAGTTCTACATGGAGAATAATACCAATCCCCAGTGAAGGGAAGGATGTAATTAACTGAAGGCTTCTGCTAACTTCATAAAATTCACATAAATTCTCTCTCTCCCCTCCCCATGCCCTGAACTCAAGCTGTAAACCCTCAGAACCCTTTGTGGGCTGTGCTGGAGCAAGAAGGATTATTAAAAATGGGGGAGAAAGGGAGAGATCAAACGAGCCAAGATGACAAGCCTGACTTGAAAATCCTGCGGAAGCTTTCCTGTCTGCACGCGTAACAAGTGAGAACAAAGAGCCACTAACTGAAGAGCCGGAGCTGGAGGAGGAAATTGACAGTGAGAATAAAAATAGAGGGAAAGAAGTTTTTAAGAGGTGACTTAGCAACAAGGGAAGAAAATTGGGGCTGTACCTTTTCATGCTCCTTGATGAGTTATAAGGACATCTTGATGATTTGTAGGTTTGGGGTGGGTGGTTTGGGCTTGTTTTTTACTTTAGAAATAGTAGGTCTTGACTTCCCTGCTGGAGGACTCTGTGGAGGACTGGGAAAGCAGTGGGATTATGAAAGCACAAGAGACTGAAAGCTGAGCAGTTGTGTCAGGAAGGGACTTTTACTCAAGTGTGATGATTAGAAACTGACAATGGAGCTACAGCACAAAGTCTTCCTAGAGAAACCTCGTTTTATTGTGAGGCAGGTGTGGCAACAGATTTACCCCCATAGCTGTCTGCTGGCCTGCACGTTCCCCCTCATTGCGACTCCTACAGAATATTGAAGCATTTTGGAACTACCCGAGTAAATCAAGAACTGCTCAAGTCAAGAAAAAAATCCTTGGGATCTGCAATTATATCAGTCCATCTAATCCAATACCCTGTCTCCGACAGTGGCCTGCCAGTACCAGCTGCTTCAGAGGAACATGCGACAGACTCATGCAGTAGGCAGTGATGGGATAACCTTCCCCCAGGAAAGGCTCCTCCCTCCCAACCTCAGTAGCCACAGGTTGACTTATGCCCTGAGCACGAGATCTGCATTCCTTCCAAAACTACTTTATTTTTAAAATATTTCCTATTGAATCCTGGATGGTCTTATTATCCATATAAATGTCTAATGCTCTTCAAAAATCCTGCTGCACTCTTGACTGCAATAGCATCTTGTTGCAGTGAGTTCCGCTGTCTAATCGTGAATTGTGTGAGCAGGCTGAGTGAGAGACCAAAAACTCTTTTCTCATGAGCCAATGTAGACTTGTAACAAAGGTGTCCAAAGATGAAAACGTAGTGCTTTATTCCCCCACTGCCCAACAGCATTGCACTGCGTTATCCCGTTGTACCATCGCTTGACTCAACTAAACTTCACATCTCACCTCCCTCCATTAAAGTGCTCTCTGGCCAATTTCTGTCCTCAGAGGCCAAGGCCCATTTATGAGAAATACGTGACATCTTCTGTTCCAGTGGTCCCTGGGATAATATGTAAAAAAGCTTATTCCTCTGGTTATAAAACAATGCCAAGGGGAAAAAGTAAAAACTCAGGGTAAATAATTGTCTGTTTTCATTTCCGGGGGACTCAGTATATTTACTGCACTAATACAGCGAGAGACACATTGTCACCCGATGCCAGGGATTTCATGGAGACATGATCGTGAATCTTCTTATTGAATCGCTGATCAAAGACAGTCGCAAGAAAAGGCCAGAAAATGTATTCGAACTGAGCCTCTGGATCTGTAAAGCCTGAGGCGAGGAGGGTTGGAAAAAGCTAACCCTCTTCTTCAGAGCTGCTGCTATCTTACATTCATCCTGGCTTTACAGCCTTTTAGCAGATTTAGTTCATCTTTTCCATTTGATCCCGTGAGGACCGGATGAGAAAGGCTTTCTGCTCTTTCTCCATAGGTGGATGGGGGAGAGGAATGAGGGAACTAAACACGGGGAGACTTTCTGAGTTAAGTGCCAAGAATAATGATCCTAGATAAGGAGCTTTCTGTGAATGCCTCTGCTTAAATGACACCGTGGGTCCTGCTTCAGCAGAGAATAATCACTGAAGCTCAGGGTTAGAGGAACATGCAGATGATTTGGCATGTTTTTTTCAGCCTAAACCCCGGGTGCCGTTGATAATGAGATAAGTTGCAATGGAGGGGACCAGGGAGAGATTGCCACATGAGAATTGTAACTAGAGTTGTGAGAAATTCAGCAGCCTCAGTCTAGAAGTGTGTGTGTGTGGAGGGGCGGGGAGGTCATGTCAAACTGCAGCTGAAACCACTGAGATGGAAAAATAACCACAGCATCGCCCCTCTTCTGAGCACTGTCAGATGTCAGGGCCTTTCAGCTCAGTTTCCCGTTAGAGGAGAAATCAGTGGCATAGATGCTGGGTTTTTTGTTTTTAACATAACTGGTTTATTTATGCTCTATACACCACTCCTAGAACAGAGGTGAGCCCAAATGGTGTGTAGGAAAACCACTCTTTCAGCGACTGCAGTCCGACACCAGAATCCAGTTCCCAGGGAGCACCTTTGGCTCAAGAATTGACTCGAGGTAGAGAGATTAAGGCAGAGAGTCAGCTCTCTTGATGCTTGCAACAGCTTCCCTTGGAAGAAACTCCATCACAAATCCAATCAAGAAGACAGCAGTTTTTCAAAGACTGTACGCTGCTCACACAATAAGAAAAAGAACTTTTAAGATTATGTGTAATAGCCCCATGTGGCGACATCTGTCCTAATAAATACCAATAATCTCCATGCGGCATTTTCTTCTTGGTCTCAGATCTCTTTTCAAAGATAGGTATGTGTATTATCCCCATATTATGTATAAGGCAACGGAATATAGCGACTTGCCCAAGACCTTATAACAAAACAGTAGCAAAACCAAGTTTTGGACCCAGATTTTCTAGCCCCATACCAAGTCATCTAAGACCCAGAGACCTCCATCTCCTGCTTTGAGACTGAAATCCATGCAATATCACCGAGTTCCACAATTCCTCTGCTACAGCTGGTTGAATAGTATGTGTTTGGCACATGCAGGCCACTTTGTTGGTCTATGACTCGTTTGCAAGCCATGCCTGACTGCTGTCAGTTGTATTCGTTCTTCACAAGAACTGGCGGACTAGCTTGGATAACGAATGTCCAGACTCTGAACCATTCATTGTATCTATTCATGCTTCAACACCAGACTCATTCGGTGCTTCTACCCCAAGCACCTTCACGTTTTCTCCCATGTTGCCCCTTCTGCTCGGAAAAGCTGTCTCGGGCATATCTGTAAAGTCACCACCCTGACCCTCCTTGGAACTCACCTCTGCCATAATACATACAGGACACAAACCTTACAGCAGCTAGGCAGATGGTAAATTGTGCTTACTGCACCTGATGGGCTATGTGCATCATTAGTCAATTATTTTTGTCACCTTCTGTCCCTTACCCTGACCTGCTTGTTTGTTTCATCCACCAGTTATGTCTTGTCTTCTCCATTTAGTCTGTAAGCTCTAAAGTAGGCACTGTCATTTATTGTATGTTGGTACACAGCTGAGCATAAAGGTATTACTGATCACATGTAGGACTGGTGGAAATCTTTTCATTCCAAAACCAATTTTTAAATGAAAAAAACAGCCCATTTTTAACATGAAAACGTTTCTCGCAACATTTTCCGATTTTTCTAGGACGCTCTCCCCCACCCTGCCAAAAATATATAATCAGTTTTTGCAAACTGGTTTGAGGTTTTTCATCAAAACCTATTTAAAAAAAATCAGCAGAAGTTGTAGGGAAAAAAAATATTTTTGTTCTTTTCTTAACCTTTTCATGGAAAGTATTTACCATTTTCCACCAGCTCTCATCACATGGCACTGCTTTCGCTCCCTGATTGGACAACTGAAACATTTCAACAAAATAGGGTGACCAGAGAGCAAATGTGAAAAATCGGGACGGGGATGGGGTGTAATAGGCGCCTATATAAGAAAAAGCCCTGAATATCGGGGCTGTCCCTATAAAATTGGGACAGCTGGTCACCCTAGAACAAAAGCATAGTGAGTAGCACCTTTCTGGTACAAGTTGATGAGACTTTCAGGGTTTGTGAATACCAGCAGCTGGCTGAATTTGAGTGTGATCAACAGTCTAGCCCCACAAACGGCAGAGTCTGGAATTAGAGACCTTTATTCGGAAACACAGACCAGCTCCAGTGTCTACCCCACACCATAAATCACTCTAAGCTCAGCCCCGTGGCAGCAGACTCCTAAACTGTTCCATTCATGTGCTGCATCTGAACTTTTCAGGGGAATCTGCCCTATTTCGAGCAAGACCAAGTGACTGTCACTTGCTTTCTGGTTTATATATATTTATTTATATATATTTATACGCCTATCTCATAGAGCTGGAAGAGACCTTGAAAAGTTATTGAGTCCAGTCCCGTGCCTTCACTAGCAGGACCAAGTACTGTCCCTGAAAGTGTGTGGTTACCTCCCCCCCAATCCCTAAATGGCCCCCTCAAGGATTGAACTCACAACCCTAGGCTTAGTAGGCCAAAGGTCAAAGCACTGAGCTATTCCGTGTTTCAACAGAACCAGCACCACTCAATAGGAAATATCAAGAGGAAGGGCATGTATGCACCTATGCACTAGCCAGTCCATTTGTGTGAGAGCGCGATACCCACCTACTCTACCTGGCAAAGACGCCTTTTAGGCATCCTGAAAGTCAATGAGAACCTGATGCTCGTGAAAATGAAGAATTCATACTACTCACTTTGACCTAGGCCTAACATATGGCCAGGTGCTATGCAAGGTTACTACACACAAGGTTTGATTCTCATCTCACATCATACACTATTACATGAGTGTAATCCCATTGTCTTCAATGGGGTTACTTCTGCTGTATGACAATGGGACAAAGTCAGGTCCACAGCCTTGCTACTGCACCTCGGTGCTGACCTGGAACAATTCCTGCTACTCCAGACTTAGAAACACCAGAACTGCCATTCTAGTCCATCAAATCATTTATCCTGTTTCCAGTAGTGGCATATTCCTGATGCTTCAGAGGAAGACTAAAGTCTTCCAAAATGCAGCTGAACCAACATGCAAAAAAACTTCAGAAACAGAGTTCAAAGAGAATCTGCAGAACTAAAATTCATTTGCAAATTTAACACCATTAATTTGGGCTTGAATAGGGACTGGGAGTGGCTGGCTCAGTACAAAAACAACTTTCCCTCTCCTGGAATTGACACCTCCTCATCAATTACTGGGAGAGGACCACATCCACCCTGATTGAATTGGCCCTGTCAACACTGGTTCTCCACTTGCGAGGTAACTCCCTTCTCTTCATGTGTCAATATATTTATGCCTGCATCTGTAATTTTCACTCCATGTGTCTGAAGAAATGGGGTTTTTACCCATGAAAGCTTATGCCCAAATAAATCTGTTAGTCTTTAAGGTGCCACCAGACTCCTTGTTGTTCTTGTGGATACAGACTAACATGGCTACCCCCTGAAACATGACAACATGCAATGTGACTCTCCCCCAGGAGTGTAGCAATTCTTGCCTTCCTGATCCCCGCAGTGATCCAGTGATGTTCCCAAGAGCAAGATTTCATCACCCCAGTCACAGTACATGTAGATACAAATATATTTAACTCCTGTTATCCCACACTTGGACCTTACTTGAGAAGAGACTGCTGAGTCGTACACCACTTCTGTCACCAAATCCTGGTGGGTAACCTGGTGGATGTGGACTAACGGGATAGTGGATGAGATCAAACTATTTTTCCCCCACTTGTGACCTAAGAACAGATCCGAAGGCAGGTCAGTGGCAGTGAAAGGCTAGCGAATGAGTTCTTGAACTGGATGTTAGGATGCTGGCAGTGGTTTTGCTCATGTCTACGAGGCTGGCTTGCCTCCAAACTCAAAAGACCACTATGGCATTGCGGTCAGTCTCTCTCTCTCTTCCTTACATTCTTGTTCTCCCAGCTATATCACAGATTTCCAGGAGAGCACTGACTGCACCATCTGGAAAGATGCCCTCTGCTAGTCAGTTTGATTTCGTGGGGTGTGAGCTTTATCTTGGCTGCTGAAGGCAAGCAGCTGACACCAAATTCGGGCAGACAAATAGATTAGGAATGCTAATCACTGCTGTATAATTTATAGCACCGCCAGTTTCATCTGTGGGTTAGAAGACTCCATATTAGAGACTTCCCTAACCATCGACCTTAGTAACCCTCTGACATACATGCAAGCACCCGGCTTGCCTGTTCTTCGTTGGACGGCTGACACAAAGGAATCCAATCCTCCAACCAGACCTCTGCACAGTGCTTTTCTAGCCATCCCTTCGTCTGCCTGCCCAAGGAGCCTTAGCTCTAATTTTATCTAACCCCTGTCCATGGCAATGCTAGTTCACAGCCATTGCCAAGCAGGACAACAACCATTTGCCCCCACCAACATGGGATTACAATGTTATATACAAAGTGTGCAACGGCTCCCCAACACTTACGAGCTTCACGACTAAGCCTGCTAGCCCACATGAAAAATAACTCTGCAGCCAGCCCCCCCAAACCCACTCTACCCCCAAAGCCACCCCAGTGCAATTCAAAGGTAGATAACAGTTAGCACTGTTTATTGGTATTTCTTATTTGCATGACACTAGCACCTCGATGCCCCAAACGAGGTCAGCGAGACAGTCCCCACTCTAAGCTTACAAATTAAATAGACAAAGGATGGGCAGAAAAAGACCCAGAGAGGCAAAGTGACAAGGGGAAACAGAAGCATTCAGGGGAAGGAGCTGTTCTGCTCCCTGACCCCAGCCACCCCACTCGCTCCAAGTTCCTGCACATCCTGGGTGGGTTTCTCAAGCCCTGATTATATATATTAAACACCAGGCTTCAGTACAAAGATACTTGGCCTCGATATATAATGTAAACATCTCTCCTCATTCCATCATTAATCTGCACCAGCAAATAAAATGCAGAGACACATTCTTGGAGGCACAGAAGCAGGGCAGAAAGTCACCCGTGGAATACATCAATCCCTATGGATTGATCTTTAGGAATTAACTGAGCTCATCTGACCTGGGTACTCCATGAAAATCCCAAGCTGGTGTCTGGCACATTCCTAAAATAAGCCACCACAACTGCCCCACAAAAGGAAGAGTCACAATTAGGGTGACCAGATGTCCCGATTTTATAGGGACAGTCCCAATTTGGGGGTCTTTTTCTTATATAGGGTCCTATTACCCCCCACCCTCTATCCTGATTTTTCACACTTGCTGTCTGGTCACCCTAGTCATAATGGAGTGACATCAGGCTTCAAAATCCCCAAAGAAGCTACTGAAAGCCAATCTCCCGAGCATGATATCTGGAATAGATTTTGCCCCTTGGGAGGACCCCCACAGACCCTCCCATTTTTATGATGAGAGCCAGAAGAATCCTGAGACAGGCTATTTTCAAATCCAGCCGAGCTTTTGCAGGGTGTGCAGAGAGCCAAGGGACAGAGCTGCTCCCAGGAGCACGGGCACATGTTGGTTCAATCATGTGTCTTGTGATCTTGCCTTGTTTGACACTAGATAAGGCAGGACTAACAGCCAGAGCCCCCAAAACAGCAAAGGGGACTTTTCTTCCCACTGAACATGAAGGAAGCTGGCAGAGAGGCTTGGCCAGCCGTGTTTTCCTGACTTTGCATTGGGAAAACAAGCACGGGAGAGTTAAAACCCATCCTGCATTTGGATCTAGCCAGAAAGTAGGTCACGCTCCACCTCGCTACATTAGCATTGCAAAGGGAGACCTAGCTGCCTTTTTGAAACTGGGCATGGCAGAGGGTTTGTTCCTGGGGTATGTGACGGGGGAGACGCGAGGGGCCATGACCCCAGAGAGCTCTCCCGGAGCCGCTGAGTGTCACAGCTCTCAGGCTCCACGCCCCAGACCCCGCTATGGATCTCTGGATCCCCGCTGGAACCGCACGCGTGCAGCACAGTTGCAGTTCCTCATCTCAGCCATGAGGGGCTGCCTCTCCCATGGCGGGAACGAGGGTGGATGGAACGAGCTAGAGCAGGGCACATGGACACTGGGGGTGGGGGAAGGTGCGGTCTTAACTCGGTTCAGATAGAGAAGACCAGGAACTTGACTTTTACCTGGTTTAGCACCTCGAGTTTAACCCCACGCTTCCCTACAGGCTTTAACTCAAGCTGCTAATCCGAGTTTAAAGCAGAGTTGCCATGTCCTCACTGCTGCTTCAACCCCAGTTAAGAACGCACTGTTTGTTTTCAGTGTAGACGTACCCTTAATATTCTCCTGGCAGGCAGGTGGGAGTAAGATGGGGGGGGGCACGTGGCATGTGGAGAGGTGCGGGGGCACATGAGGAGGCAGAATGAGGGGGGATGTCGAGCAGGCACAGGGGGAAAGTGGGAAGAAATGAGACAAAGTCATAAGCAAAGAGAGAGGGATTAGGACACAAAAGGGGAGGAAGGAAAACAAGGAAGCCTGAGCAGGTTCTTAGCATTGCTGTTCCCGTTTACCGAGTGTTCGCTTTGCCCCTCGTTTTCTCTCTGTGCTTCAGAAGGTGGTTCAGCCGTTGCTAGGATTTTTTTTTTAAAAGTTCCCCAACCTTTGGATGGAGGGGGGCACAATCCCCCCAAACCCCTTCACGTCCAGGCAGGGGGTGATACCCAATCCCCATAACACCTCCCCTTTGGGCTCCATCACCTTCATTCCCTTTTTGGAGACGTTAACAGGGCCCAGTGGCCCCTCATCCTACTGCGTGCGCCTAAGGGAGAGCACTGGAGAGCGGAGGACAGGGATGGGGGTGAGACACAACCACACGTGTTTACTCCAGGTTGGAGAGCAAGTCGCCCCTCCCCCCCCATCCAAATCTCCCAGGCTTCACTCACGCCCACCCTATCACCTGAGGAGCTCCTCGGAGCGTGCCAAGATATGCTCCCCTCACCACATACTGCAGAGCAAACCGGGGGGCGGGGGCTCTCTCGCTCCCTCTGACCACGTTCCCTTTGCAGCTGCATGTGGAACATAGGGTGTGGGTTGGTTTGTTCTAACATCTGCCACGAGGCCTGATGCTCCTGGGTTTCCTCTCTGGGGCTGGGACAAAACGGTCTTTTTTCTCCCTACGAAGAAGCTACCTACTTGTCCTCACTACCTCCCCTCAGCTTCCATGGGCAAGAAAACAGCCACCAGAGCTGATCCTAGCCAGGGCATTTTCAGCCTCCTTCAGAAGGAGGGAGAGAGGAGGCAACAGGTGGAGGAGGAAACCGCATGGGGTGGAGGGAGCTGCGGATGGGACTAATATCCCATTTCTTCACCAAAGGCCCTGTCCTGAAGCTCTTTGCTCAGGCCTTTCTTGTGCAAACCTCTCACCAAACGCAAAGGGGGGTTTTGTGCGAGGCAAGTCTGAGTCAGGGCGTAGAGGAGTCATCTCGCCATTCGTGTGCCCCCTCGTGGCTGGGTACAGCAGAGCCGCCCTTTGCTTTCTAGCGTCCCCTTGCTGATGGTCACTCCAGTCCCCCGGCAGTCTGCATCCTGCTCTCCGAAGCCTCTGACACAGCTTCCCCTCCCGCTTCAGTCTAAACACCCCTCTCTCTGCCTGTAGCCCTAAGGGGAAACTCCCAGCCACCGCTCACCGAGGACTCCTCTCTGGCCTCCTTTCCCACAGCCCTGTGCTCCTTCCCTTAGGAAAGCCCAGCTCCATCCCCGCTGGGTTTGATCACCAGCTACGCTACCACCCATCTGGTGGCCTAATTGGGCTCAAGCTCTGGTTAACCCATTGTTAACCAGTGTGGGGTTTATACACCCTATCGCAAAGGAGTGTCAGGGTCTGGCCCCAAGCAGGAGTCGTTTCGTTTGGCTCTTATTTTTTAAACAGGGCCATGCTTATCCCCCCCCCAGGTATGGTTAGCTAGGTCGTGCTCCCTCCCCTGTTGGTTTTTGTCCTGACCCCTCATGTCCAATGATTTAGACTGTAAACTCTTTGAAGCAACTTTTTTTATATTCTGCATTTGTACATCACCTACCACACTGGGTCCTGGACCATGGCTGGGGCTCCTCGGCACTACCATAGTACAAATCAGAAATGATAATAATATATCTAATACTACTATATTGCCACTGGGAAGGAAGGAAGGAATGCAGCCCTCTGAACGCGGTATGTACTTATCCCTGATCTTTCCTTCCAACTAGAGCTGAATAGATAATGCAAAACAATGGACAGGAATATTCATTTGAGTATTTCATAATGGCCACACACCCCTCTTTTGCGTTCGCTTTCCTCACACATTCAAGCCGTCCTACTTTAGTGACACAATCACATACATGAGGATTTGCAGAAATGGAATATTGTCCTTCGCGCCCCAAAGTGCTTGCGTGCTCAGCCAGTCAGGGAACATAAACACCGCCATGTAACTGACCCGAGCAATCAAAGCCAAGAGCCGTGATCAGAATTTCAAATATTTCCTACTAGTCCATGGAGTACAAAACCAAAAGGAAATCTGTTGAATGCATTCAAGGCGGCCCTCATCTGCTCATGGTTATTCCATGAGCAGACAGAGAGGCCAAGTTTGCCGCAGATCATTTGCCCAGCTTCACTTCCTACTGTACTTCCATTGGAAAGATCTCCTTCATAGTCCATGCCTGCATACGGGCTCCCTGGCATGGTGCCCCAGCACAGCACAAACAGAACAAACCGTGAGGGCCTTGCTGCCATAGGTGTGTCGTTAAACAGCTCTGCTTCCCTGCCTTGTCATTGTGCTTGCAACCCTCTCGGCTGAAGCACATTGGGAGCTGTGCTGTATACAAGGGAGGGACTCATGTCCTTCTAGCTTGTCGCATCCCATTGATTTTCCAAGAGAAAGCCAGCAGGGATGCTAACCTGCCACTCTAATGCACAGCCAAACACAGCTCTTTGTCAAGTAATGAGAAACCACAAGCAGCTGTGCCAGCCACGCTGCATTACAACAACCTGAAAGAGCGCTCAGCCACCATTTCCCACTCAAGGGAAGAACACCGAACACGTTCTGCTTAGTGAAGGTGGTTTTCTTTCATGGAAGAACAGGTGGCTCACAAGCCAGACTATCGCAGTTTCTCCCGCCTGGCACCAGGCCGTGCAAAGCAATGAACAGTCACTGGCATCGAGCAAGGGCACACTGCTGACTCATATCCAGCTTCTCATCCCCTGTAATCCCCAGGTCCTTTTCTGCAGAACTGCTGCATAGCCAGTCGGTCCCCAGCCTGCCACAGCTGCCTCTCTGGATCCTTATAGAGACCAGCTACCTTCTATCAAGCCTCATCACAAAGCCGTTAATGAGGCACAGGTAGGGTTGCCAACTTTCTAACTGCAGAAAACCCAAACACCCATTCCTCACCCCTGCCCCCCCTTCCTCACTCCATCTCCCCTCCCTCCGTTGCTTGCTCTCCCCCACCTTTGCTCACTCACTCATTTTCACGGGCCGGGGTAGGAGGCTGGGGTGCAGGTGGGGCTGAGGGCTCTGGCTGGGGGTGCAGGCTCTGGGGATGACAGGTGTGAGGTGCAGAAGTGGGCTCTGGGCTGGGAATGAGGGGTTCAGAGTGGGGGAGGGCTCCAGCTGGGGGTGTGGGCTCTGGGGTGGGGCCAGGTATGAGGGGTTTGGGGTGCAAGAGGGGGGTCTGGGCTGGGGGGTGGGGCCAAGGGGTTGGGATTGAGGGAGGGGGCTCTGGGCCGGGGCAGGGGGTTGGGGTGCAGGGAAGGAGGGGTCTGGCTGGGGGTGCGGGCTCTGGGGTGGGTCTGGGGCTGAGGGGTTCAGGGTGTGGGAGGGGGCTCAGGGCTGGGGTAAAAGCTTGGGGCACGGGAGGGGGTGCGGGCTCCAGGCAGCTCCCAGGAAGCGGTCAGTATGTCCCTGCAACCCCTAGGTGCAGGGGTAGCCGGGCGGCTCCGTGCACTGCCCCCACTCACAGGCACCACCCCCGCAGCTCCCATTGGCTGCAGTTTGCAGCCAATGGGAGCTGCGGAGCCAGCGCTTGGGGGCAGCGCATGGAGACCCCATAGTTGCCCCTCTTCCTAGGAGCCAAAGGGACATGCCAGCCACTTCCCGGGAGCCATGCAGAGCCGGGTAAGGAGCCTGCCTTAGCCCCGCTGCACTGCCAACCAGACTTTAAACGGCCCGGTCGGCAATGCTGACCTGAGCCAGCAGGGTCCCTTTTCGACCAGGCATTCCAGTCGAAAACTGGACTCCTGGCAACCTAGGCAGATAGACTGGGCCTGCTACCTCTTAAAGGGCCCAATCCAACCTGTGACAGGTATCTGGGGATGGCTGTCATGTGGATCAAAGCCCATGGGTGCTGTGCTTCTCTCAAGCATGAGGCCTGCCTGATCTTTCACCCCAAGTGTTCTGTTAGGAACCAGAGTCCCCGAAGAATCTAGCTCGTGATCTTAGTTCAGGCATGTGGCATGAACGTAACAAGACCAAAAGGATCCTACTATATGGCAAACCTGCCAACAGCAGGTCTTTGTGAGGGTCTCCTGCGGGAGGAGCCATCTCTTTTAGAAGAGGAGGAAGGAGCTGAGGTTCCTCTCTTCAGAGCTTAGCAGGGTCTTCAGGCGACATCTCCTGGAGTCTTATCTGCAGCAAGACCTGACTGGCTCTACATCCCACCACTAGGAACCACTCCTCCCCAACTCCTGCCTGCCCCCCTGATATGCCCTGTCTTCCCTCATGGCCAGGCCCTGCCCTCTCCCTCAGGCCGGGACACTGCAGGGAAGAAGGCACTGAGCAAGCAGACAGGCCCATATGTTTCCACTGCATCTTCTGTTCCAACCTGTCCGATTAAAGCAGCAGTTCTCAAACTGTGGCTCAGGACCCCAAAGTGGGTCACAACCCCCCTTAATGGAGTCGCCAGGACTGGCCTAGACTTGCTGGGGCTAAGGGGCCAAAGTCCGAGCCCCAGCGCCCATGGCCAAAGCCTGAGGACTTCAGCCTGGGTGGTGGGCTCCGGTTACAGACCCCTGCCTTTGGCTTCAGCTTTGGCCCCCTGCCCAGAGCGGTAGGGCTCGGCTTCTGCCCCCTCCCCCCCCCCCTCCGCCCAAGGCAGTGGGGCTCAGGCTTCTGTTTGGCCTGTGGAAGAAGCCTCCTGCACTGAGATTCGGCATTGCTAACCTCCAAGCCTTTGAAAATCATGAGTTCAGCCCCCCAAAAATCATGAGATTAAAAAAAAAAAATCTTGTGATTTTTAAGGCAAACAACAACAACATTTGGGGTCTGTTTATTGGCCTTCTTATTTCTAAGCCTTTAAGGTGCAACTCAGATCCTGTCAGCTTTTCTCTGCAACCAAGCCAGATAGAAACTTTTCAATGAAAGCAGAAATTCTCCTCTAATCACCTGACTCCAGGAGCTGGGCCTTCACAAACAGCACTAGATATCACTAGACTCATGATAAAATTGTGAGAATTGGCAACCCTGGGACTCATCTCATGTCTATTAACACTCACCTCTGTGTAACTCTCATAATAGTCTGAGAACAGGAGAGAGTGGATATGTTTTTTTTGCCAGAGTCATTACAGCAACCGTGTAATGTTGTTCTAAAGAAGAGACAGTTTGCCAAGATATCTACAATATTGTGTATTCCCTCCATCTGCTTCTATTAAATAAATTCAGGGCCTTATCTGATATAATGAATGGAAGTTGGCAATAATTGTATAGCCATCCGGACAGTGCTTTAAACCCAGCGCAAGCAGGGCTGCTGACATGAGGAAGACAGAATCGATCTCTCTGACAAGAGAACAAAGAATTGTGACTTGTTTGGGGTTTTTTTTTTTTTTTTTTTAAAAGGTCGTTTATCCACCTCAGCTCCTCTGCAGGTGCATTCTAGGAGGTATAGTTCATGCTGGTGACCACCCCACTGTTCTGGGCGCTGAACAAACACACAAGAAACGATGACATGATGGGTACGAAGCTGGTGCCCCATCCATTCTAGCGCTCCCACAGGTGGGGCTATCCCGGTCTTGTGCAATGGGTGGAGCGATCCCCAGAAATGTGAGTGTCGATCAGGCCTTTGGGTGAACAAGGGAGTCATCCACAGCACGCAAGAGTAGGGTGGTTTTCAGCAGCCTGATGGGAAACAGCAGCGCCTCCGCTGAATGCTAGATGTTCCTTCCTCTCACAGAATGAGACCTTTCCTACAACACGGGCCCGACTCCAAAAGTGCCCTTCCCAGCCCAGCCTGCCCGTGAATTGAAGATCCTGGGGAGGAAGGCAGTATCTGCACCAGACATCACATTTCCTCTGCATTCTTGCTGAGCAGCCGTGCAAAAGTCAGCTGAAAAATAATTATCCAGCAAGACAAGAGGCCTCAGTAGGTAACCTGCAACAGAGTCTCCTATCCCCTTCCTCCTCCTCTCCTCTCCATCACCTTGGAACACTCTAACCCACAGCTCCTTCTCTGCCACTTAGATGCACTACTCCAATAAATGGGTTGGAGATGGTGGCATGATCCTCACTGGGATGGACTCCAGCGCAAAACCCTCAGCACCCCAAACGGAGTTGAGTAGGAAGAGAGCCCGAGACAGAAGCCTTTTTATCAGAGGCCTGGTATGAGGCAGGCCCTGCTCACAGAATCTGGCAAGAACAGGGCTGATATTGCAGAAATACACATTCCTAAGATGTGCTAGGTACAGAGTGCTCACACAAACACATCCCGATATCCAGGATAGTATAAAAACATCCCCCAAGGATAACAGGAACACACTGACCCCTGCTAAAAGATAAGGTCAGGATGATAGTACGTAATAGAGATGTTTTACTTGAACCAACATGTACAAGGTAATGGGTGATAACTCGCCACGTCAGGGGGCAGTAACTAATTATGTCAGAGGGGCAGTACTAACTTGTTTGTATCGGGGTATAAAGATGCATCTCAGAGGGAGTGTCTTTGTTCAGCCAAGGGGGGAATAAAAAGTCCTGCCAGTCACTGAGCTGCGTCCATTGTCACAGGCATACATGTCTTAGAATCCTCGTGGAGTCTGCTACGTGCTATTACTGTGCTTTGTCGACAATAAACCTGGCATGACACCTTCGTACCTTAACGGATCTGGTGGTCATTGGGCGGTTCACTCGAGGTGTGCTGTGGCGGCTGTCTGCACAGAACTGGGGCAGTGCACAAGGAGAAAACACACAAGCAGCCAAACATCTAACCACAGTAGTCTGATGCACAGAGCATAGGACTGGGAATCAGTAGATCTGGGGGTCTATTGCCAGTTATGCCACAGACTCTGCTGTAACCTCAGGCAAGTCCCTTAACCTCTTTAACTCAGGCTGTAAGCCACCCACTTTGCAGCAAGCTAAGTCACTCAAGTGCTGATAGCCATAGAGTTTAAGGCCAGAAAAGACCATGAGATCATCTAGTCTGACCTTCTGTACATCACGGGCCATCAACCCCACCCACTAAACCTACCAACCAACCAAAATTAGACCAAAGTATTACAGCCCTCAGGTAAGTGCCAATGCCTTCCTACAGTTCCCCCCTAGAGCACAGATAAGCTCTCCCACAACTGCCAGCTGCCTGGGAAAGAATCCTAACATGTCTCAGCACAAAGAACTATGGGATTTGCCCCCAGACACACATGGGCAAGTGCAGAAACAGTGAGGACACAGTCACACGGGTAGGGCCTTGTAGAGAGGATGCTGGCACCCAGGCTAGGCTAACCCACATGGCCATTCACCGGGTTGCCTGTGCAGTGCAGACACAGCCTGTGTGACCGTTGGTAAGCTGCAGAACCTCTGCCCCTCCATTGCCCCATGGGGATGATACGTGCCTATGCCAAGGAGATGTTGATAGACTAATAACGAGGGTCTGACTCTGAGGGTCCGAGCACCTTGTACAAGGAGCTGTGCACCCTCAGCTGTAAATGCCTCCAAGGGGACCTGAGGGTGCCTGGTGCCTCACAGGATCAGACCCCTCATGTCTAAGCACCATGGCCCTGATTTCCAAAGGAGTTCTGCACCTAAATAAGGGCCAGGTTCTCAACAGAGCTGGGTTCTCTTCCCTGCTCAGCCACAGACTCCCTGTGCAACCCTGGACAAATCACTGACTCTACCCTAAGCCTCAGTTCCCATTCTGGAAAATGGGGCTGGTACGTCCCTACCTCACAGGGGTGTTGTGAGGATAAAACCCACTAACGACAGTGAGGCTCAGATATGAGGGTGAGGAGGGCCACAGAAGTACCTCGATAGTGGGAGAGGGACCAGCTACAGACCCAGAATACAACCAGGTTAGCTCCCAGCAGCACGGGGACTGGGCTTACTTCACTAACCGGGTTCAACCAAATGCTTGCTCCAGTCATCCCTGAGATGCAGCAGGTGGGGTCTGCTCTCTGCTTGCAGCCAGCAGCGCCAATATCCCCTCCTGGCTAGAGACCGAGGCACATGAGGGACAAACATTCTGGATTCTGAGCTCCCCACAGCAGCTACTGCATGTGGCAGCTGGGAACTTCTGGACGCAATCAGCTCACCGACGGCCGTTTCTATTACCGTCGTGACTTTTGCTACCTACAGCCCTTCTCCCCGCACAATCTGGTAGCCATTCTCTCTACGTTTGCGCATTTTGCTAGCCACATTCTCTCTCCTTGCCCTAAACATTTTACTAGTCACATTTTTTCCCCTTCCCCTGCCACATTTTACTAGCCACAATCTTTCTCCTCCTCTCCATTTTGCTCAGCCTTCTTTTTTTTCCCCCAGCGTTGTCAGAAAAGGCAGCTGCCCGCAAGGCCAGCACAGATGCTACTATTAGCTAATGACGCAGGAGGCAGCACGGGCATGGCCGGTGTCCCCGTTGAATTAAGATTGAACGCCCCCCCCACACACACACACACACACCCTCCTTCTAACTCCGTCTTTGAGGCCAACGCAATTTCCCTGCTGCAGAGAGGCAGCGTCTATGTAACAGGGTAAGAGAAAGGGGTTCAAATAATCGGGAATCCAGTGACAGTGGCTTTTGCTCTCCAATGGGCTGTTACTAATGCAGAAACTGCTCTAGATAAAAGTCCGGCCGCATTTTCATCATAAGCTCAGTGTTTCTGGGCTCTATAATTCAGTCATAAAAATTGCACTCAGCTGGAACTTGACACATGCGGTCCCAGCACAGCAGCAAATGCCTGAGTTTTCCGAGTGTCCAGAGCAGTCTCTTTGGGCCCATTGGAAAGTTACAAGCCTGCAAAAAGGAGACGGAGATTTGCAGCCTTCTGAGCAGGCTGGTGCTCTCCTATCAGCTCAGCTTCCGCCTCCGCTGGCCAGTCACCCTCTGGCTGAGCGCTGCAGCCTGACAAATACAACAGGACCGTACACCCTGTGCAAGGCCGGCTCCAGACACCAGCGAAGGAAGCAGGTGTTTGGGGCGGCATGTCTGGGTGTTCAGCGACGGGTCCCTCAGTCCCTCTCGGAGCAAAGGGCCCACCGCCGAATTATGAAGCGGCGCGGTAGAGCTGACGCCGAAGAGCCGCCGATCGCGGCTTTATCTTTTTTTTTTTTTTTTTTGCTTCACCACTTGGGGCAGCAAAAAAGCTGGAGCCAGCCCTGACCCTATGCCACAATTTTTACTGGCTGCATTCAAACCTGAGGAGCTATTCCCCGCCTCATTTACATAACCTAGAGCCGGCGATCAGGCCATTTGGAGCCGGGCGTAGAGAGGTCCCTGGCCAGGAATCCTCCCTGCCTGCATGGAAAGGGTGCAGGGAATGCAAGCTGCCTCTATGGCAGTGCAACCCCCTTCCTCTGTGCCCAGCTGGGGATCCGTGGTGAGGAGCGGGTGGGCAGTGGCTTGGAAGGATGCTCTTTGCCCACATCACCCATAGGGAGCCTGCTCTTAATTCCTATAGCCTGAGGCTGTGTTAGCCAACATGAGTAGAGGCAGAACAAACCCTAACTCACATAGCCAATGTCAGGCATTCAAAACTTGTGAGTAAGCCCTTCCCCCGCCCCCAAAATATCACGAGAGTGGTTTAAAATTCCTGAGATTTAAATAACAAATGTTGGGTTCTTTTAATTTGCCTGCTGGTTTCTGAGCCACAGAGTGCCCCTGGGTCACATCTCCCAGCATTTCGCTGCAACCACGAGGGCTAGAAACTCACTTTGGGTTAACGAAAGCTGCACTTCTCATGTAATGACAGGCCTCCAGGAGCTGGGGCTTTGGGGAAAGTTGCCACCAAAAATGGTGAGACTCGGAATAAAATCGTGAGAGCAGGCAACCCTGGATCTGGAGGAAGTGGGGGTCTAGATCCAGATCTGGCTTGGAAGGCTGGCCCTAGGCTCAACCAAAAACCTTGGTTCCAAGCACCACCGAACCCTGGGGGAGTCCTGACGGGATCCAGATTGTGCTGCTCAGGCGCTGCGGCAAAGGAGGTTGGTAGTGGGAGGCAGCTGAACTTTGAGGGGTGAGATCCATAGCCACAGAGGGAAAGAGCTGAGAGAGAGCACTGGACCAGAGAGAAGAACTCAGAGCTCTCTCGTGATGGGTTTGGCTGAAGCAGATTCCACCTTGTTCAGTTGGGTGAGGAAAGCCCCTTTGTCCTTAAACCCGGACATCAACAGGGCAGATTGCTCATTGCTCTCGAGTACTGTTCATCTCGGCACTTCAACACTAACGCAGGCAGAGGCCCCTAGCGAAGCTGCCTCCACTCTCAGCAGCCTATCACACATCCAGAGGGAGGAGGCTGGCCAAGGAGCCCATTTTCCAACCAACAAAGAAAGAAACAGTGATGAATTTTGTCACTGAAATGGGGCCATTTTCAAGTTTATAACACAATGCAAAGCATAAACCTGCACAAACCTCACGTGAATTAGAGATGATCCCCATTTTGCAAGCAGGTAAACTGAGGCACGAGGTGACAAACACTGAGAGGACCAGGACTCTGTTCTTGTTCAGCCACGGACCTATTGAACAGCCTTGGGCACATCACTTTGCTTCCTCTCTCGGGATGCCTGTCCCCTCCCCGGTTGGTCGGTCTGATTAGAAAGCCTTGGAGGGCAGGGACTATCTTTTACTAAGGTTGTACAGTGCCTAGCGTGATGGGACCTTGATCTTCAGTGGGGTCTTGAGGCATGACTGTAATGCAAATAATAGATAATAATTGCCTGTGTTAACAGACAGAGCGTGTCACAGCTAGGATTGGAACTCAGGAGCTCCTGGCGCCCAGCCCTGTCCGCAATCTCTTGCTTCTCTCTGGGTTGTGACTCTGTCGCACAGCTCTAATCCCCAGGCAAGAGGCTCTCCGGGAAGAAAGGGACATCGTAGGAAATGCTGCTCTGAGGCTGGATTCTCAGCCAGCACCAGGGCAGGAAGGAGCCTCTTAGCAACTTTGCACTCTATCGGCCTGAGTTAAATGAGGATTTGCATCCAGCGGAGCCCAGCGGAGGAAGCTCTAAACTCCAGAAGGGAAGGGGAGGAAGGAGTTTAATCTCCATAGTAAGCATTTCGGACAATCGCTTAGTCATTTACTTTCCTCTCGTTTGTAGTTATCAGAGATTCTTTCCTCCGGTAACCCTGGAAACGGCAGGGAGGAGGCAGCTCCAGATGTGCCTGTGTCCATGTCAGTGGCTGCTGCTGTTATTTTGGCTCTGCGAGGACCTGCAGTCTCGGTGCGTCCCTGTTCTTGCAGCCCACCCCTCCCCTGGCTAAAAGGATCAGAGGAGTAGCCCCATTCCGAGTAAGGACGAGGGCCCCATCTGGGAACGAGCAGCAGAGGACCCCGTTTTACCCACCCTTGTGAGTGGGGATCGCATTCTCCTGTCTCAGCCTTCAGAGCTGAACTCACACCCCAGAGAGATGCAGAGGGGTCAGCGAGCCCCCCCACCCTTTGGCCAGTTGGGGAGCTGTGCTGAGGAACTCTCCAGACATCCTCTTTGTCCAGAAAGGTGGTGGCCTTGTAGCTCCGAGGGCACAGAGCTGGAGCAATCCATCTCTCTGACACAGAACGGCACCTTCTGCCACTGGGGCAAATGAGAACAGCAGTGCATCTATCTCCCAATTCTATGCACTAGACGTGACTGGTTGGTAAACAGCAGCTGCTCCAGCATCTCCCCAATCCACCCAACACGGATGTGCTCCAAAACAGGGCTCTAAAAGCAGCAGTTGGACTAACAAGGGCCCTGAACAGCAGGACTGAGGGGGACCTCCAAAAGTGCCCTTAGTTAAATAAGAACCTACACAATTACCTGCTGAGAGGGTCATAGTCCCCCACCTAAAATTCTGGCTTACTGTAGCCACTAGGACCCTTCCCCACATCCCCTTGCTTCCCTCACCTAAAGGAAAAGATCAGACAAACAGGAATAGCACTGTTCTCAGAAAAACTTAAAGCCTTACTCTCTCCTCACAGTAGTCGGAGTTTCAGAACTGTTGCAGTCTAAAGTATGTCACTGGAAATGAACCAAAGCCTCACACACTCTAACAGAAGAGAGGGAGCCCTATGATGCAAGTGAAGAGAAAACAAATGAGCACTGCCTGGTTTCTAGTTTTTAAACATAACCTGTACCTAATCTGTGGAACTCACTGCTGCAGGATATTAACGCAGGCAAACGACTTACTAGGAATTTTTTAAGGACTTGGCACATAAATTTTAAGAACAGAAGGAACCATTATGATAAGTCTGACCGCCTGCATAACACACAGGCCATACAGAATTCTAGCTGGTAATACCTGCACCAACCCTGTGTCTTGTGGTTGAAGCCTAATGAATAGCAACTGGAGGAACACTGGTAGGATTAAAGAAATGTAAGGTCAGTTAGATCCCATGCGTGATGCATGTACTTTTCGCCAGGTAGATTTCAAGAGGATTCCTCACCCCTACCCTGTGTACAGGACTAGGTGCACTGTAGGTGGGTGTGGGTGTTTGGCTGGGAGAGAATGGGGCTACAGCTTCATCTGAAGCATCTAGAACGTGTCACTCTAGGCGGGAGGTTATATGGCTATGTGGACTCTCTGTTCTAGCACCGCAACCAGCCACACTCTTCCAGAGGCCTCCAACCAGGTAGTTTATCTGACCTTGAGGGATCTATTCTCCTTCGCCATCCCTTGCCTGTGCCTAATCCTCACTAGCATCAGTAGGACAACGGTGCCTCAGTGGTGGGAAAACAGTTACAGATTTGTTTTCCTTCCAGTAATTTTTGCCTGTTTCTTCTGTGTGAGCATCTCTGGAAACAGGGACAAGCAATAGCCAGTGCTGAAACCTTCAGGGTCGTGCAAAAGGGAACTTTTACCACGGCTCCCTGTCTAAGTACAGCATGCAAACCATAAGGCTATGAAGCGGCATGAACCCACAGGCAGCTCTGCACCCACGTGCTTCCTCCTGATCCCTGTTAACACTATCTGCCACACTACAGCGCTGAGAACAACACTCATCGGCTGCAGAGCAGTCTAAGGAGGGGGCAGCATGGTGTGATGTGCAGGGTACTCACTTTGTCCGAGACTCAGGAGATTGGGTTTTATTCCCAACTGTACCATTGACTTGCTGTGTCACCTCGAGAACATTCTATGACTTTATTTCCCCTCCCACTCTTTGGCAGTCTGGTCATCTGCAGATTGTAAACTCTTCCGGGGTGGGACTATCTTTTACTGTATGGAGCACATGAGTTATGAGGAGAGGCTGAGGGAACTGGGATTGTTTCGTCTGCAGAAGAGAAGAATGAGGGGGGATTTGATAGCTGCTTTCAACTACCTGAAAGGGGGTTCCAAAGAGGATGGATCTAGGTTGTGCTCAGTGGTACCCGATGACAGAATAAGGAGCAATGGTCTCAAGTTGCAGTGGGGGAGGTTTAGGTTGGACATTAGGAAAAACTTTTTCACTCAGAGAATGATGAAGCACTGGAATGGGTTACCTAGGGAGGTGGTGGAAACTCCTTCCTTAGAGGTTTTTAAGGTCAGGCTTGGCAAAGCCCTGGCTGGGATGATTTAGTTGGGAATTGGTCCTGCTTTGAGCAGGGGGTTGGACTAGATACCTCCTGAGGTCCCTTCCAGCCCTGATATTCTAGGATTCTATGATGTACAGCACCGAGCACAATGGGGTGGGGCCTTTGAGCACGACTGTAATATAAATAAGAGAGCACAAAACATTGCTTTTGTATAGAGCCTACATAAACTGACTCTTGGTGGGAGGAAAGTTACTACTTTCTTGATAAGTATTTAAAGCAAATGAACAGACGTGCCAGCACTTTGAACCAGAACTGGTTGAAGTCTTTCATAGAGGAAGTTTTCCTGCTGAAAAATAAACCAAACTGATTTTTTTGGGGAAATACTGAAATTAAAATGGTCATTTCATTTTGACTTAAAATGTTGCTTGCGGTTTGTTGTTGTTGATTTTTTAAACCAAAACAGTATTTTAAATCTATTCTAAACAAACTTTTTTTGTTTAGAATCAGTTTGAAACTTCCCCTGGGAAAAACAGTGTCTGTCAAAATGAACATTTCCTAACCAAGAGTTTTCGCAAGACCTTTCTCCTAGGAAAACCACTGGCTTTCTGACCAGCTCTCCTTAAAATCCAAAGGAAGGCTTTTTCCCTACATCAGATCACAACAGCTTTAAGGCAGGATACATTTTGGAGCCTTAAGCATTTGATGGTGTATTTTTTTCATGTTCATTTTATCTCCAACAGCAGCAACAGCTATGTGAAATCTCCCAGCCAGCTACGCCCGCGCCCCCACCCCAGGTGGGAAACCAGCCTGCCAGAGGTGCTCTGTATGGACACGACTCTTGGCTCGATTTCATGAGGTTGCCTGGGTTTGAAGAGCGCGGCTCAGGGAAACCCAGTTGCCTCTTTAGCTGTTGATGGCTCAGATGACTGATCAAACTTTGATATTTATATAAGTGAGCCACTTGTCACTTCAGCAGCCCACATGCTTGGCAGGGAAGGAAAACTCCTTCAGT
Source organism: Mauremys reevesii (assembly GCF_016161935.1). NCBI lineage: Eukaryota > Metazoa > Chordata > Testudines > Geoemydidae > Mauremys > Mauremys reevesii. Next base: position 8,060,441 of record NC_052641.1, on the reverse strand, counting down.
CGGTTGTAAGGTGGAGAGAGGCAAGTGGGGTTTTTTGCCAACTCTCTTTTTGCTTTGTTGTCATATTTCCAGGCAGCCTGGCAACATGTCATGAAGCATGACGGGGGACGGGGGAGTGGAAGAGCCAGGTGAAATGCTCTTCCAGTGTATTCAGTAGCAGCACAGACTCAGTTTGGTTTCTGCAAGGCAGGATCAAGGAAGTGGCTGCAAGCATGAAGACAGTGCCAGGGGCAGGAGACAAGACGGTCAGCAGGAACACACTCCAAGAGGCAGGTCTCTCCCAGAAAGCAGGTCTCAGATCAGGCCAGGTACTGCACATCCAGCCTGCAATCCTCCACAACGGACTGTGTGTGGCTGGGAGGGGGAAGGACTCAATCAGCATCAACTGCGAGTTTGCTGAGACCACAGCCCCACGCCCCACTTTTGACCTTCCAGTCAGGGCCGGCTCCAGACCCCAGCGCGCCAAGGGGCGGCATGCCACGGGGGGCGCTCTGCCTGTCCCTGGGAGGGCGGCAGGTGGCTCCAGTGGACCTCCCGCAGGCGTGCCTGCGGATACTCCAGCAGAGCCGCGGGACCAGCGGACCCTCCACAGGCACGTCTGCGGGAGGTCCACCGGAGCCGCGGGACCGGCGACCGCCAGAGCGCCCCCCGCAGAGTGCCGCTGTGCTTGGGGCGGCGAAATTGCTAGAGCCGCCCCTGCTTCCAGTCCTGAAGTCACTCCCAACAGATCCATTATAATACAGCTTTCCTGCAACACCTCTGCTATTCCACTCAAGCCAACTGAGCACAGACTGGGTCGAAATACTGTAGGCCGGTGGTTCTCAGACTGTGGTCCGAGCTCCATTCAGGTGGTCCACGGATAGTTCCCGCTAAGGTACGCACCTAGGTGGCCACACAAGAGAGAATGAAGGGCCACCCACCTAATCAGTGGAGCCGCGCAGGCGTGGATCCACTAATTAGGTGCCTGGACCCTGGAGAAGATGCATATGTAAGGTGAGGTGGTGGCCTTGGGGGGAATAGTGGGTAGGTGGGAGGGGGTGAGCAGAGTGGGTGGGGGGAATTTGGGATGCGCAGGGCTGTGGTGACCAGAGAAAGAGGTAACTTTCCCCAGCTCCAGGGCTGCAGCTGCCAGGGAGAGATGGCCCTTCTTCCCAGCCTCAGCTCTGTGGCTGCTGTGGCGTGGAAGAGACCCCCCTCCTTCCCAACTCCAGCTCAGGGGCTGCCGTGGTGGGGGGGGAGGGAGATACCCCCCCTCCTTCCCAGACCCAGCTGGGGGGCTGCTGCAGCGGGGAAGAGAGGGCACATCCATCGCATTAGAAAGGTAGGACTATTGAGATTAAAATACGAGTTGTGCACTTTTATTTGTAGAACAAAAAACGTTTATTATTATTAAAGGTTTTTTTTATACAGCGCTTTTACCCTAAGCGCTTTACAATAGTTAGCTAACGCTACAAACAACATTTGGAAAGATCGTTAAGGGGTCCGCCACGACCCTCAGCAATTTTCAAGTGGTCCACGAAAAAAAAAAGTTTGAGAACCACTGCTACAGGCAAAACAAAACCAGAAGAAAGCCCAGACCACCAATTTCACGTTACTTGTGGCCTGCCCTCAGGCACAATTTGAACCTGGGTCTACAGAAGTGAAAGGCCGGAATATGAATCCACCAACGCAAGCCCCTTGAAGTTATGACTGTAACTACAAAGGGTTCGGTTTGCACCATTTCCCTGTGTTGTTCCAATCTTGTTTGAGGGGAGATTGTTTTGTTGGGGTTTTGTGTGCGCGGGGGTGGCCATTTTCTTCTCTCGTTACAACTTTCTCCCTTGTTACAAGAATGAGACAGCAGAATTTTAATACCTCTTGTGTTCTGTGACAGAGAACAGTGAACTGTACCACTCTGCCCTTTTCAATGTTTTATCATTTATCTTCACTTTCACTGCCCCTGCCACCAGCGAAAAAGAGGCAAAGGGGACAGCAAAGCCAAGGACAGGCTAACCCACACGTGCCAGCTGCTTTCCTTTCAGAGCACCTTGGACAGGGATGCTCTGGCACCTCCTCTTCAGGGGATCAGCACAGATCTCCGGAAGGAAAACATGGCCAAGCCTGCCAATGGGAGCCAGGTGTTCTGAGTTCTAGTCCCGTGTGTCACTTAGAAAGGCCGTGGTCAAGACAGCAAGGGACCTGACAACACAGATAGGAGAGAGGGAGCCACCTGGGAGGTGAAATAATAAAATCTTGTCTTTCTATATCACGTTCCTTCTGAGGATCTCAAAGCGCTCAGCAAACGTAAGTTCAGACTCGCAACCCTTCCTCGCAGCGGTAAGTAAGGATCACATCTGCATTTTACAAATGTGGAAACTAAGGCACAAGGAGGTTCAGTGACTTACTCAATATCACTGAGGGGAGTCAGGGGAAGAATCAAGCCCAGAACTCCTGACTCGCACTCCCAAGCTCTAACCATTAGCCCACATGCCCTCTCATGGCTGGGCATTGAACCTAGGACCCCAAGCTCCGGAACACACATCGTCCCCAAATCCCACACTCCTTTTCCGTTCCGAGGGAGGGGGACATTATTCATTCTCTCATTTGGCCAGCCTCCTGCTGCACCTCCAGAGTCTGATTGGCACCCTGTGAGGTTGCGAAAGGGAGCTGGCAGCAGCAGGAGAGCTCTGACAGGCAGTGACATGCTAAAGCCTTGACGTGCAAATTGCTTATGCCGGATGTCAGTCATCCTTCAGCCGGCAGCTGGGAAGACACTTGCCTTTCAGGAAGTGCAGCCAAGCCCATGGAAGTGTTTCCTTGTCTCTGGGAGGAGAATCCCACGGGCAGGGAAGGGTGGTGAGACTGAAAGCAGGGGTGGAGAAGAAGGTGCTGAGCGTAGCTGTGGGATTCAGGATGGCACAGCATAGGGATGCTGGGGAAATATACAGAGGGAGGCAGGCGCCCCTGAAAACACTAGGGACGAGGTTAGAGCAACACCAGGCGTCGGAGGCACAAAAGGCTGGCTAGCCCTGGGGGTTTAGGCTCAGCCATAACCAGAACAACCCTGTCCTCAGACAGCAACGCTATGAGATGGTGAGAGTGGCGGCTGAAAGCATCTGCTGCTGATTCACGGTGGCAAGTGGCGGCTGGTAGCATCAGCTCCCCATGACAGCCCTGCCCAGGCACTTGTGTCTGCCCACTCTCCAGTGGGGATCCCCTCTGTGATCCAGCTTCACTGCCCAGTTCTGATCTCTCTTGCTCTGGTGTGAATCAGGAATGTTCGCACTGAAGCCAGTGGAGATGCATCCCTGGAACAGCAGCGTGAGATCAGTCAGGCACTAGGACTTTGTAGGTTCCAAAAGCAGAGAATTCTTAGAAGCGAAGCCATCCCAGGCTCCCCATGGGCCCCAGCTCCTGTCACTCACTGCAAAGTGCACCTGCCCTGGCCCTCATCTCCCGCTAACACCCCGCTGCTCTCAGTGCGCTGCTCAAACTTCTCTCCTGTCTCCTCCGCCCTCTCTAGGCTTTGGGCCCAATTCATTGTTACCTCCTCAGCATAAAAGGGCCGTAAATCTGCCCCTAGAGAAGTGCCCCCAGTATAGGAGAAGGTGTTGGCAGGCGTAGAACCAGCAAAGCCAGCCCTGTGCCCCCCTCCCAGCAGGACCCCCGGCACAGGGACATGTTGAGAGTGCATCCGGGGAGTGTAAGTATAAACCCAACAGCACTGATTTGCTTTTAGAATAGCACCCCTGGGAATGGTCCTTGGGTAAGCTGCCCCTCCCAAGACCCCTTTTCCAGTGCACCCCTTTCAAGTGGCAGGCCCAGGCCTCCTCTTCTAAGGCCCAACCAGGTCTCCGGATTGTAGCCTCTGATACCTAGCAGGCCCAGTGGACTTGGTACCTGCAGGCATTCTCCTTTGGGAGCCCATGGATCGGGGTAGTTTGCCAAAACAATGCAGGATTTATTTTGCCCAAAAGGGACACCGCACTTAGAAGTGGATTTAAAGTAACACAGAGACCTGGGAGCAGATTAGTATGAGCTGGGAGAAACCTCCCGATGGATTGAGTTAAAACCCCTTTGAGACTGATAGGTGTGAACTCATCCTTCAATTAACCTAACTGTAAGCATAGGGTGACCAGACAGCAAATGTGAAAAATCGGGACCGGGGGGGTAATAGGAGCCTATATAAGAAAAAGACCCCAAAATTGGGACTGTCCCTATAAAATTGGGACATCTGGTCACCCTATGTAAGCATAAGCCCCTACCTAAGACAAAAGAAGTGTGTGAACCCGCCCAGGAGCGTTGGGCTGAGGGTTGGTTTCGACGGGGGTCTGTTGGCTGTGGGAGATGAGGAGCGGAAAGCAGAAAAGAACCTAGAGAGAGGCAGAGACAAAAAGGCAGGAAGCCAAGCAGTAGCCTGTGAGCACAGTGTGACCCTAAGGCTATGTCTACACTGGCAATTGAACGACAAAACTTGTGTCGTTCAGAGGTGTTAAACACCCCCCTCCCCCCGCCGTGTGCCCTGAAAGACCAAAGTTTTGCCGTGATGAGTCCCAGTGTGAGCAGCCCATTGTCGGCAGGAGGGTGCCAACAACACAAACGCCGCTCATTGGGGGTAGAAGTTTTTTTGTTGGCAGGAGAGCCAACAAACAGTGGCTACGCTGCGCGACTTTAAACGGCACACTTGTGGCGATGCAGCCACGTCGCTAAAAGCTGCTCAGTGTAGACAGCGCTGAAGCAAAGCTAGAGCGATCTTGTGGCTCAGTGATTGGCTAAAGAGGCTTGGGCGGTCAGCTAAGAAACTCTTCCTTTCATTCTTGGTTCCTCCTGCATTCAGAGTAAGACTTTGTCCGTTCCTCGCAAACAAACAAACTGGCAGCAAAGAAAATACCAGACTCCATCCATTTCTACTTGCACCTGGAACAGCCCGAGGGCTCCAAACTTTGACAAGCCACTCAGGGCGAAAAGGGGCAACCCATTGTCCTACGCATATTGTATTCCCCTCCTACTGCCCGCTGGATCTGACTTTGCCCAGGGGTACTCCCTTCTTTTGCGGGCTGAGCTGTAGCCTGCTTGCTGTGGATCCTAGTTCTCCATCTCTGGGTCAGCCTGCAACATACTCCCCTGGGTCAGATCTGGCTGCCACGGTCGCTGCCGAAGAAAATGGCGCCCCCCAAATCCTAGCGCCCCGGTCGCCTAAATGGTTGCACTAGCCCTGCTTGTAGTGTGAGCATGCTCTGAAGGTCTTTCCAGCAGTCTGCCATGGAAGTGCTTTCAAACAAGCGGGGTTAGGTTCTACGCCTGGAGACCCAACTGTGGTCCAGTGCCAGCTGCCCCTAAAATGCCATGAATCCTGCCTTGGTATCAACAACCCACAGAATTGATTTAACTGGGGATTTTTTTCCCCCTTTTCTCTCCAAACCTTTCCTTCTTCCCTAATGTTTAGCTGCAATCTCCTCTGGCAAATTTCTCTCCACCAAGAGGGAAACGGGCTCCGATTTCTACAGGCGATTGATAACAGCCTAGTAAATTTTAATCCTTGCCTGTTATTGTATTACCGCCAGAAGTACATGCATTGAAATAAAAGGATCACCAACCCCAGAGTAATTATATTAGAAAGGTAATTATCTCCTCTGCCACAAGACTTTGCGCTCTTCTTTCTGTAACTAAAGTCTCCAGCTAATGTTTGCAGCAATGGGGCCCACCACAGCGAAATCACTGGGAAATGTAAAAGCTAATTGACGGTTGAGCATTAAAGAAACAGAGGAGGCTGAGGAGGGGAGACAAAGGCAGAAGGAGCCCACAGGAGCCACTGAACTGGGAGCAAATCACAGCCATTTCCTTCCTAATGATTGTTATTGATTTGTTGTATGATCACACCCAGAGGCCCCCGCCGAGATCGAGGCCCCATTGTGCTAGATGCTGTACAAATGCATGGCAAAAGAGTTCCCACCCCACCAAGCTTACAACAGCACCGCCCACTCCAAGCATTCAAAATTCACAAGCCAGGACCCAAAAACATGAGATGGGCTTAAAAATCAAGAGGTTTAAAAAAAAAAGAAGAAGAAAGGTTGGATTCCTTTCCCTTGCCTTCCGATTTCTGACCCTTTAGGGCACATTCACGTCACGCTTTCAAGCTTTCTTCTGCAACCATGAGGGTTGGAAACTTGTTTTTCATTTTAAACAAAAGATGAGACGGTCGTGCCACCTTTTGTTGAGTCTAGCACCTGGGGCTGAAAGGAAACCACCAAATATTGTGAGACTCCAAATAAAAAAAGCCCCGCAAAGGATGGAAACACTGATAAGCCGAACAGACCAAGGGTGGGAGAGGAAACAGAGAGGTGAAGAGTCTTTCCCAGCATCATAAGAACATAAGTGTTGCCATCCTGGGTCCGACCACGGGTCATCTTGCCCAGTATCTGGTCTCTGACAGTGGTCTGTACCAGAGCTTAAGGGATCATGTACAGAACAGGATGATTAAGGGGTGATCCACTCCTACCTTCCAACCCTGGCTTCTGGTAGTCAGAGGTTTAGAATCACCCTGAGCATAGGGTTGCATCCCTCATCATCTTGGCTAGTAGCCAGTGATGGACCTCTCCTCCATGAACTAATCTAACTCTTTTTTTAACCCAGTTATACGTTTGGCCTTTGCCACATCCCCTGGCAATGAGTTCCACGGGTTAGTTGTGCATCGTGTGAAAAAAAAAAAAGTCCTTCCTCTTGTTTGCATTAAACCTGCTGCCTATTAATTGCATCAGATGATGCCTGGGTTTTGTATTGTATGAAAGCGCAAACAACATTTCTCTATTCACTTTTTCTACACTATTCTGGATTTTATAGACCTCTGTCAATCCCTCCTTAGTCATCTCTTTTCTAAATTGACTAGGCATAAACTTTTAAGGGTCTTCCATACCCTTGACAATCTTTGTTGTCCTTCTCTGAACCTTTCAGAGTTCCACTAGATTGTTTTGAGATGGGAAACCAGAACTGGACACAGTATTCAGGGTGTGGGTGTGCCAGGGATTTACCTAGTGGCATTATGATATTTTCTGTCTTATTTTCTATCACTTCTCTAATAGTTGCTAACATGCTGTTAGCATTTTTAATCACTGCTGTGTATTGAGCAGAAGTTTTCAGAGAACTACCCATGGTGACTCCAAGATCTCTTTCTGGGGTGGTAATAGCTAATGTAGAACCCATCCTTGTATAGGTGTAGCTGGGGTTATTTTTTCCAATCTGCATTACTTTGCACTTATCAATGCTGAATTTCACCTGCCATTTTGTTGGCCAGTCAGCCAGTTTTGTGAGATCCCTCTGTAACTCCTCGCATCTGCTTTGGCCTTACTAAGCAAGTAGTAAGGGCTGGAACAGAACCCAAGTTTCTTGAAAAAAGCGACAATGAGTCCTGTGGCACCTTATAGACTAACAGACATATCGGAGCATGAGCTTTCGTGGGTGAATCCCCACTTCATCAGACGCATGAAGTGCACTAACCACTAGGCCACACTATCTCTGCCACTTTCAGCCCCAAAACTTTGCATCTGAAGGACTTCACGCCTGGCATTTACACAAACAACTGAATAGAATTAAACCGCTTTTTCTTCTAGACAACAATTTATCTGGAACTGATCTCTGTAATTATATTTTTGAACCAGCACATGCTGTACGTATCAGGATCGGAAGATGTTGACTTACATATGTCGGATCCATTGTTTGATGAGTTCCTTTTTATGCCTTGTACTATTACTGAATGGACTAAATTACCATCTGAGACAGATAATTGTACTAATTATGTTCATTTTTGGAACATGTTGAATAATTACTGTCTTAGATCTATGAATAACTGACCAAATGATCTTCTGGGTAATATTTCCCCCATCCTCTTTTGCATCCCTCAAAATAAAGGGCTAGGATTAGTGCTAGCTGAATATTGGATTTTTGAGTTGGCTGGCCATTCCAAAAAGTTTTAAAAAAATTATAGGTTGGACCAAAAATGAACATTTTCAACAAATCAGGTAGTACAAAAAAAATTTAGGTCAAATGAAATGTCTTGTTTTGATTTTGTCCATTTTTAAATGTTTCTGAAATTAAAAAAAAAATTAAGACATTTTGAATAAAAAGTCATTTCCATAAAAAAAAAAGTAAATGTTTTGTTTCCAAAATGTCAATGAAACATTTTGATTTTTCTTCCGAATTTTAGGGTTTGTTTATTTCTGAATGAACCCTTCAGTGAAATCGCCATGAATTCACAAAACATTTCAGTGTCACGGAATCTGTATGTTTCATCCAGTTCTAGTTCAGTCTGTTCTTCCCAATCATTCCAGTAGGACCACTTATCATCTGGAACAGGGAAGATGGGTTGTACATCTCAGACCCCATTTCAAGACAGCAGGTAACAACTAGATTTCGCTACAGATGAATGAAGCCTAGTCGTTTGGTAAAGCAAACTAAAAGGTCAGGAGTGAAATCCTGGCCCCACTGAACACAATGGCAAAATTCTCATTGACTTCAATGGGGTCAGAATTTCACCACAAACGCTTCACCGAAGTATCCAAACATCCCAGATCTGCATAAAGAGGCTGAAAGCTTGGTGGGATTGGGCCCTTGGGTGACATTCCCAGTATTCCCCATTCAGGTCAGGCCTGGAATACCCCCAAAATGCTGTCCTGATGGTAGATCAGCCAACCTGCTTCTGGTCCTGGCTGAATCCAGGAAGTGCAGAGGAGCATGGGAACAATATGATGAATGGGGCTACAGCCCTGCCAGTCCCATTTATATGGTCTCCCTAGAGTTCTGCTCCCATATTGAATAAACTGACTGGCCATCTAACCTTTCCCCCCCAACACACACACACACGCACCTAGGAGAGGCTGTGTGGCCTAATGGACAGGGCACCAGCCTATGCATCTGGAGAGCTGGGTTCTGCTCCTGCCTCTGCTGTCGGCCTTTAGAACTGTCACTTCATCTCTCTACTCCCCCTCCTACCCTTTGTCCTGTTTTCCCCCTCGGAGGGACTGTGTCTCACTCCATGTCTGTACATTACTGAGCACGACTGGGCCCCAGTCTCAGTTGGGAGCCTCTAGAGACTCCTCTAAATCGTAATACTACTCTGGAACGCTAATGGCTTTCAGAGATGGGCCCACATGTGCCATGCCAAAGCAGTGTCTGCCTACTCAGAACATCTGTCCTAACCCACACAATCCTCCCTTCATCTCCAGACCCAAGTCGCTGATGGCTCTGCTACTCCCTTCAGCTTAGAGCCAGAGGTGTCACCTTGCAACAACGGCAGCTCCCCAGGACTTGAAGGCCACCAAGTGTTGGTGGGTTTGAATTTACACCTATGCCCTGGGGCACAATATCGGGGCGGGGGCTTTATATTATTGTGAATATTTCACATCACATTCAGGATCAGGGCCTCTTTGTGCTAGTTGCTGCTGCCCATATGCACCAACAAAGCCATGGTCCCTGCCACCAAAGAACTTGCAGTCTTCTTCATTTGCACTAGCAAATGCCACACTCTGCCCCAGACGATGCTGGACATGGGCCACTGCACAGCCAGGGGGATTTGGGAGGAATGATTTCACCAGGATGAATAACTGTGTGAAATCTCCAAAAGCTACATCAGGAGAACAAGAAAGAGGGACTAAAGACAATTCAATCCAAAGAGGGAAACAACAGGAAGTTAGCGCCTGCCACTAGCAACACCTGGTCCTCCCAACACAGCCTCGGACAGTGTACAACTCCAACAAAGACAGTCTCTGGTTTTTCAAAAAGTGCTTTCAAAAACCCAGCCAGCTAATTCCAGGAACAGCCCAGGAAAGAGTCAACTATAGATCTTAAACAGCTATATACAGAGACAGGGAGGTTGAGAGGGGAGGGGAGCTGGGTCTGGGTAGAGAAGATGTTTCCATTAAGCTGGCTGTGTCTGAAACATCCACCAAGCTATAAGCAACTCCCTTTCCAGGTACATAAGAACATAAGAACGGCCATACCGGGTCAGACCAAAGGTCCGTCTAGCTCCTGGGTGTCGCTGGAGAGCACGAGACTGGATAAAGTAGGAAGCTAAGAACCAAAGCTGAATAAAACTAGAAAGTAGGAACCCAACGTAGTGCTATTCTACTGGGCTGCACCACTCCCATCTCCCTATACACACACACATTGCTGCAATCATCACCTAATCCTACAGTGCGACAGAGAGCGCAGCTAAATTCATCACTTCCTGTGAGACCCAGGAGTCCTGGTTCTCCTCCCGTCGGCGCTGGCTTCACAGAACCGTAGCCGCAGTGGAGCTACTCCAACCGTGCATTGGCATGACACTGTGTGCACGGCTGGGAGTGGCAGGGGACAGGACTCACTGCCAATTCAGCATCTCTGGAACTTTATAAAAAGAAAGCATAAGGCATACAAAGACTTGGTTTTTTGTCCTTTGCTCTTTGGAAATTCCCCCCGATTTATCAGCCCCACAGTGGGGCTGAGGCCATGACCGGACCCACCTCTTTCCTTCCGCCCTGCCTAAGCAGCACAACTCATCAGCCTGGCTGTAACTGCGCAGCGTAAAGGGCATTAACATTCGCAATGCAAACCAGGCCTGTCAGCTCCCACCTGGTGCCCATATGGCTGCTGGGCCACGGCTCCATCACTTTGCTTGTAATTGGATTCTTCCCCTCTGGCTAGTGCAGCTGGATTGCACTGAGGCAGCAGTTTTAGCATCCGCCCCAGCTCATTGACTGATTGTCCTCCATGGTAATGTGCTGCCTCTCCGTGGGGCGCAAGGTCAGCAAATCGTTCCTCCGCTGCTCAGCCTGCCGGGTTGCTGGGACTCTGGCATTTGCCAGCCCAGATAATCTGCAGGTTCCTCTGCTTCGCCCCACCACGGTGAAGATTAAGTCAAACTGCACCTTCAAGGCTCAAGCTGCTTCATGCCAGTCAATAAATTCCTCCCCGTTCCTCTCTGATTGTAGTGCATCCATGAGAAGAGAAGGTCAAAGTGATTGGGGAGTGGGGGAGTCGGCCCACATCCCTCCCATTACTTCGCTCTGAAAGATGAGCTTCCTTTAACCTGCATTTTTTAAGCAGGAGGAGAAAAAACATCCCGATCCAGCCAGTGTCAGCAATTAGGAGCATGAAATATCTGGTTAGAGGAGCTTTATAATTACAGCTTTTCCCTGTCCCCTCTCGCTGCCCAAAAGAAATCACTAAAGATCAGCTGCCTCTATGCGCTTCTTCAAGGTTGGCCCGTGCAGGCCGGGCAGCCATCTTGGAGGCTGACTGGGTTGAGGCACACGCCTTTTTATTTCTCGAGGTCTGGGTTCAGATTCTGACCAGGCCCCAGATGGAACGGGCACGCGTGGCCTCAGCCATTCCCTGTGGTGAACAAACATCTCAGAGGGAATGAAGCTGTGGGTTTGGGAGCAAGAGCAGGGGCCTGGTGGATGGAATTAAAATGGGCCCAAGCCAGCAGGCAGGCAGCCCACTAACCAAAACATCCATCTCAGAGGATTTTCTCTCCTGTTCCGAAGGCACAGGCATCCTTCAGCTGCTCCCCCGGAGCCGCGGCCAAATACAGCAGGTGGCATGATGTGGGGACACAGGCCAACCAGCTCCCCCATGAGTCCTGAAAGACCCTGGGAGGGAACCAGGCACAACTTCTTCTCAGGGGTGAGGGGAAAGCCGAAGCCTTTGGGGCGGGGAGGTCCTGACTGCGGAAGCCCTGGCTGGAGAGAGGGCAGAGGCAGATATTCAGGTTGGGCACTTTTCTTATTCAGGGAGCTGAATGTTATTTGGGACCCCTGAATGTGAGCTGAACATGGCAGCCCGCAGGCCACTCAGCAGGTGACTCTTGGCTTGGTACCCAGAAGTCTGGACACTCAACACTCTTGTGCCTGCAGAACACATCTCACACACACACCCCTGCACCCACACAATCCTGTATCTCCACAACCCCTGCACCCAGCCCCGCTCCCAGCCCCACACCACTGCAACCTGCACCCGCCCCCCCATCCCATCGCAACCTAAACCCACCCCCATGCCCAGCGCCACGCCGCCGCAACCTGCACCCACCCGCCCGTGCCATCACAACCTACATCCGCCCCCACGCCCAGCCCCACGCTGCCGCAACCTGCACCCACCCCGCATCCCATCGCAACCTAAACCCACCCCCACGCCCAGCACCACACCACCGCAACCTGCACCCGCCCGCCCATACCATCACAACCTACATCCACCCCCACACCCAGCCCCACGCCGCAGTGACCTGCACCTGCCCCCCTGTGCCATCACAACCTACATCTGCCCCCACGCCCAGCCCCATGCCGCAGTGACCTGCACCCGCCCCTGTGCCCTCACAACCTACATCCACCCCCACGCCCAGCCCCATGCCGCCCCAACCTCCATCCATCCGCACTCCCTACCTCCGCCCCCACACCACCGCAACCTACACCCGCCCCCACGCCCAGCCCCACGCCACCGCAACCTGCACCCGCCCCCCCGTGCCATCACAACCTACATCTGCCCCCACGCCGCCACGACCTGCACCCAGCTCTCCCACCTATGTCGCCACAACCCCTGCACTCCCACACACACCCCACCCTCACCAGAACCCTTCACCCGCTCCGCGTGCGCTCTTTCCCCCACCCACCCACCCACTCTCTCTCTCTCTCTCTCTCTCTCTCACACACACACACACACACACACACCAGCATGCCTACAATCTGTATATACTCCTCACTCCCACACATACACCCCCACCAACCATCTCCACAATTTACACATCCTCTTCCTGCATCCAATCATTCCAGCCTTCCCCACATCACCCTTCCCCAGTGCTCCTTAATCCTGACTGGCTGGAGTAGTCGTATTAAGCCATAATCTTTGCAATTTCTTCAGCACTCACATGCCTTATACCTTAATGCCAGGATACATATGCCCATCCAAATGTCTGTTTGCTAAGCTGGCTGACTAGGGGACTGGGGGGTATAGCTACATCGGAGGCCAGTGAGTGGCAATTCTTAACAATAAGAAAAACAAAAAACAGCCAAGTAGGAAAACACTTGACTAACATGCAAAGGGTTTTATGGTACAATTCTGCAGATGAGACCTGGAATCCCAGGGCTGCTCTCCACTCCTGGCTTATGGCTTGCCCCATGCATTACCCTCTGCTAGGTGATGCCATGGCTCTGGGAGCTCCATGCCTTGCGTGCTACTGGAAGGCAGGTAGCTCGTGTCCGTCCTCAGCCAGTAAGGAGGCAGGGTTTGTTTTTCCCTCGCAGGCCTTTAATGAATGGCTTGTGTCCCGTGGAGTGCTGCACTGCTCTGGCCGAGCCAGCTGAAGTCTTTCTGGAGACCCTCTCTCTTTGGAAAAAATCACACATTAGGTTCAGCTTTCAATGGAAACATCCATGTGCTTCCACACCAGTCCCTGAGAAGACACCCCAGCCACCTCCTTCCCCTGCTCAGCTGATCTGTTTCAGACAAATGCCAGCCAAGAACCAAGTGCGAAACAAAAGCACAGGGACAACAGAGCTGGAGACAAAGGCAGGCGTCCTCCTCTGGCTGCCGCTCAGCAGTCACGCGAAACAGAATGACATTCAGGGCCTGAGTCAACAGCAAAGGACGTTCCAAGTTGAGGCTACCGCCGGGTCCTGAGCCGACTCGCCACACGTGGGCGTTCCAACCCGTGTAGTCTGCATGGTCTCCCACCCCAAGAGGTGACTCCAAGAGGCGCAATCCACCCTGTCTCTCCTGTCAGCTGTCATCAATCCACCTGTCCTGCTGCAGTGACTCAGGAACCAGCAGGGTTTCCGGGGGCCTTGAGCTAGCATCAGGCAGATGGGACCAAGCCTGAAGTGAAGCAAGCTTGTGTGCACTCAGCCCCCAGAGTGACTGAGGCATAAATAAATGCCATTCCAAAATGCAGGAAGAGGGTCTGGGGCAATGGCTCTGAATTCTTTCCTCCCTCATTCTCAGCCCTGGCCGCATTCCTGCATGTCACTGCTTCCGTACTGTACCAGCACTGCAGTGGTGTGCACCAAGGCCCATGAGGAACACTCCCCTTGGATGGCCTGAACTGTTCCACAAAGACAGGTCCTACCTAGACAGCTGCCCATGTTCTACCCTAATTTTGACAGCGTGAGCCTGTGTCATGCGTACCCAGCTCCGAGGATATTCAACGGCTTTGTAGCCCACCACAGCGCCACATACCATGATGGTAATGGCAAGGCAGGAGCCACAAATTCACAATTCGTGCGACCAGACAGCCACAGGGTTATCAATTGCCTCTGCTTTCCTTTGCTGTACCTCACAGCAGAGCAGCCCGATGGAGCGGGAGCTGTGCTGGGATGCCGGACACCTGAGTTCTCATCCTAGCTTGCTTGTGACCCTGGGCAAGTCACTTCCCCTTTGTCTGTGGGGTCTGTTTAGATCAGGGTGGGCAAGTTAAGTCCAAAAATTCCCAACCAGCTCTATTAATGTGGTGATACGTGAAGCCAGCCTTGCAAAACAGTCATAAAAATGGGTCAAGCCCAGGAGCAAAACCCCACAGCTGTCCTTCACTCTGAGGATGGAGAGCAATGAAAAAAAAACAAAGGATATTTTACTTTCCCATCAAATGACTATTTCTCATCCTGGCTGCCAGCGGAGCAGCATCCTGAAAGAACGCATGGAGCGACTCCAATGTACTCTAGTGAGAAAATTGATAGCTATGGATAAACAGACAAAAAGAGAAACGGCAACAGGTCACTTTTATTCACCATCCCTAATAGGTAAAACCAATAGTTCCATTCAAAGGCATACCTAGAATGGCTCCTGCCCATGTCTGTCTGTCTAGGCTGTGCTGAAATCACTGCCCATCACGCCGACCAATATTATCTCATGGTTTCCTTGTACTCTCCATCTGTCTGTATCCACCTGTTGTCTCATCTTATACTAATGCCTCATCTGCACTTAAGGTAGCGTATGGCGTACGGGCACGACACGTGTAGCTACCCGCCGCAGTGAAAGCAGGCTGGATCCACACTGCACTCGGGTGTGTAGCTACACAGGGCAGTGAAAGGCTTCGGCAGCAGGGAGGCAACAGGACACTACAGTGCGAAAAATAGCAGCGTAGACGGGAGAGGCAGTGCTTGTGCGTGTAGAGAGCCCATGTAGGGTATATAGTCCGGGGGTGCAGGCACGTAGGGTACTCTACTCCACTCACCTAGGCCATACCTCACTTTCTACAATGCTACTTATACCTGTCCTAGCTGGGCTCCACATGCTGCTGTAAGTGCAGGCCTCCCTCTAGATTTTAAAAACTCTTTGAGGCAAGGTCAGTCTTTTTGTTCTGTTTGTACAGCTCCTAGCACACTGGACGCCCGATCTGTGACAGGGACTCCTAGGCGCTATGATACTTCATAATAATAATACATCCTAGGCCTGCAACGTCAAATCTTCTTCAGCATCGCTCCCGTCTTTCTAACTCTTTCAACCATTTACAACTCACTGCAGGGTGAAAGCCTGCTGGGCACAGGCGCTGACTTTTCAAAATGCCGGGGTGCTCACCGCTGGCTCTGCCCCAGGCCCTATCTCAACTCCACCCCTTCCACCAAGGCCCCACCTACGACCCGCCTCTTCCCGCCTCTGCCCTGTTCCGCCCCTCCCCCAAGCGCACCGCATCCTCACACCTCCCCGCTCCACACAGCCTCCTGCATGCTGAGAAACAGCTGTTTTGTGGCAACGGGCGGTATGGGGAGGGAGGGGTAAGTGCTTATCTGCGGTGCCCGCTAGTGGGCAGGAGGCACCGGGAGGAGCTGATGGGGGGGCTGCCAGTGGGTGCTCAGCACCCACCATTTTTTCCCTGTGGGAGTCGGCGCCTATGCTGCAGGGCATTGTTCCTGTATATTCATTCACTGCCACCCCTACACCCCTGCAGAAAGGCCAAGGCCTCTCCATAAACCAATCCCACTGCAAATCAATCGTTACAAAGGAATCACACTGCACATGAGCACTGGAGAAGCCCCAACGCCTGGTTTATCAACAAGCAATAGTCCTAGAGACAGAACAGTGGCTGGAAAGATTTCTGCTAATGGGGATTTACACAACCAGAGAACTGTGTAACCAACAGTCCATGCCTGGTCTACAGAAAAAGCTCTGTATTTATTCCCCAGATGAATGCAATGGGGCAGTTTACTCATGTACAGTCACCGAACTGCAGCCCTAAAGCAAGCAGCACACAAAATAGTGGGGTTTTCTCCAAAATATGCATAGAGGGCCCAGGTTTCAAAGGTACCACCTAGCCCGTGCACAGGAAGTCAGCAAAGGCAGCCATTTGCATTCCACAAATCCCTCACTTACGTGTGAAATTCACCCCTGCACAGGCTAGCACGAGGGCTGTGTGTGGCTTAAGCCCTCATGAGTTATATGTGGGGGAGGGGGTGTCTTCAGAAGAGACCTTGTCCTGACCCTCAGCTCAGGCATGAACTCACTCTTACATGCAGAGACACATATTTGCAGGCATTTTTGCATGCAGCTCCTAGCTCTGTGTATGCGGATAAGCATGTGCAAACCGGTGCAGGCACAAGGCAGGCAGCAAACTTTGAAAATAACGTTTATTTGATAACCTCTCTGGGGATCCTTATTGCTCATCCTCTCTCATCTCTAAAATGGGCAGTGAGGAAGGATCTGGTCTCAGCTGGGTTCAAAGTCAAATGAAACTGAGATCACTAAGACAACAGACAAACACAACAGACAATAGACAAACTGACCTGATAGGAATCACAGGTAATGGTGGGTGTCAGTGTGATACACTCTGCCTTTCACTAGGGAGAACCAGGTGGAGCCCACACATGAATTCCCATCACTCAGCAATTTATGAGCTTTGCGCTCATGAAAATAAAAGGAACATCATCTGGGCCCACCTGGCTCAGACGGGCCTTACACATGAGGAGAGACTGAAGAGACAGATCATATAGCTGGAAAGGAGTGGTACGGAACCATCCTGCACTGGCAAGGGATGGACTGGATGATCTAACAGGGCTTGTCCGTCTCTAAAGCGTGGGATGGGACCCAGAGGCCCAGGGGAGGGGAAATAACTTTGCCAGGGTCGTTGGTAGAGCCAGGCATAAAACCCAGGTCTCCACTACTTCAGTGTATTCAACCAGACCGATGTGTTTTGGGAGCAGCTGGACTCTGTCCCCTGGAGCATACGAGACAGAATATTGCGGGGGGAGCGATAGCTCAGTGGTTTGCTCATTGGCCTGCTAAACGCAGGCTTGTGAGCTCAATCCTTGAGGGGGCCATTGGGGGATTGGTCCTGCTTTGAGCAGGGGGGTGGACTAGATACCTCCTGAGGTCCCTTCCAACCCTGATATTCTATGATTGATTAGGGAGTGAAGACAAGCCCTAGAGCTGTAGTAGATTGGGAAGGAGGTGAGCCGAAGGGTTAAAGAAGAGGCTGGCTGGTGGAGCAGGCATGCCCCACTTTGCTGACAGCTGCAGGGCAATGCAGACGGCTGGGAGCCTTTTCTGAGGGCGCTCCAGGGCTCTTTCAGGAGCAATAAGCATAATTGTTCTCCCAGCTGGCCGTGCTGTAAACAGCCTATTGCAAAAGGGAGATGGTGGAGCTGTGTCTGGGGTATTTTTAAAGCCCTAGGCTAGAATAAATGAGTTTGCTCAGAGAGGAGCAGAGACGAGGCCAGAAATGACAACACCCTACATTCCAGATCTTACATTAGCATTAGCACACAGAGGGTCACGGGCTGATGAATTGGTTACCATCACAAATCGAGGAGTCGCAATAATAAGGCTGCTAATGATTTAGAACGGGGAAAGTCGGCTGTAGCTGATGCTGAGAACCAGGCAGGAAAGTTGCACAAGGTGCAGGAGAATTACAGAGCTTATGCTATACAGGGTATTACTGTCCAAAAGGATTGCAAGACCCCCACTTTATCCCACCCAGGAGCACTGGGGCCTCTACAGGCCCTAATCCAAAGCCCGTTGAAGTCAATGGATCAACTCCCACTGACTTCAAAGGGTGTTGCACTGGACTTGTATTGCATAGGGCCCATACAACAGCATATAGCCTGAGAAGCCTATGGCCTACATAGGCCCTGATCCTGCACCATTAAACTCAATGAGAGCTTTGCCATTGACTTCAAGGCATCTAAGATCAAGCCAATACTGCCCAAAGTCCACTGTCCTGTGGCTAAGACACTGCACTGGCTCAGAGAGTGGGAAGTGAAGGCGGCAGGGAAAGAGAGACCTAAACCCTTTGGGTTTGATTCTGAAGTAGGGTGACCAGACAACAAGTGTGAAAAATCAGGACAGGGGGCAATAGGATCCTATATAAGACAAAGCCCCAAATATCAGGACTGTCCCTATAAAATCGGGACATCTGGTCACCCTATTCTGAAGGCAGGAAGGATGCAGGCTCAACGCTGTAAGCAAGACATCACAACTACTTTCTGATGGGGACTGTTATCTTCCCTGGATGCAAGCCAGTGCCCAGACAGGAATGCAGAGCGCTTGGCAGTAGCGGTGGGGACCCCTGGGCTGAGGGGAGGGGAACAGGCCTACCAGGGAAAGCCCCAAGGATTGACCTACGAGCAGTGGGCCTACTGGACTGTAACCGTGTCCTCAGTGCAAGATGCACGTGTGCCTGTTACACATGCATCTGCACGCGCATGCACACAGCTCAGATCTATCCCGAACATCTCAGCAAGAAGGAACAGTTCACCCTATGGGCCCTCAGGTTCAAAGCATTGGGATGGGCTCTGAGATCCCATCTGCTCTCTCTCTCCCCACCTCAGCTCATAAAATTATACCCTTTCCATTTCCCTAGCCCAGCCCGACGTCCCCTGTAGGTAGCCACACTCCAAACAGAGAAAGCTTCCTCTCCTGCCTGGACCCACTCCGTGCCAGGACATCCCTGTCCATAACCACTCGTGCTGTTGTGCTCGGGCCCCTCCCTGGGGCAGGACTGGCAGGCAGAGCTGGGGGGCGGGTGAGGGGTTCGGTGGTGTTGCTTCCCCTCGTGAGCCATGACCAGACCCCTCCTTTCCCAGCCCAGAGTTCCTCCCCTTTAGGAAGTGGTCTGATCAGTCAGGGATGGGCAAAAGGCTTCCAAGAAGCTCTCCGGATATTTTCTGGGATTTGCACAGCTATTTTCGGTCACCACCCTTTCTTCCTGCAATTGAAAGCCTTTGGCTTTGCATGGAGAGCTGACTCAAAACCAAGCGGGGTTCTCTGAGTGACAGACAGAGAACCCCACCTGCCCCCCCAAAAAACCCCAGGCTAGCACAACAGGGCACTTTCAAATGGAACAATAAATCCAGTGTATTGTGTTTCCCTCCCCTGCTCCCTGATCTATTAGCTCCTGGACGGTTTCATTAAGTTTCCTCTTGTTTCCTGCCTCTCTCCACCGATTTTCAGGCTCTCTTAAGCGGAATGTGACCCTCATATGTCTGAACTTGTCACACATTGAACCCCACAAGGTTCAGCTGGATTCAGAATAAGGCAAACCGAGTTTGTCCAACTTCAATGAGAACCCTGCCCAGTCGCCATCCAGCGTGACAGCCCACTCTGCTCTCAACTCTTCAGCAGCCCGGAGAGGGTTAATAAACAAATCCACATGTTTTTAAAAATATCATCTGCACCGAGGCTAATGAACGCTGTGGTCTTTGGAGATTTGTGGCATTTGTTGGGTAAGTGGATTTCAATTAAAGTCATCCATAAAGAGAGTTTTTCTCCCTCTCTTAATCACAGCAGCACATCAGAGAGAGCTAAGAATGTATCACTAAATGATATACCTAAGGTGGCAAACTGCATTGTTCTCCTGCTCCTGGGGAAAAAACAGATTAGTTGATACAGGTCAGACCAGCACAGGACCCTGGGTAATTGTACAATAATTACCCTAATAAAAATTTTAAATTAAAAAAGCCAACTCTGTGAGGTTTAGGCTCAATATTAGCTACGTGGGAGACTGATTACAGCCACCACCCGATGAAACATTAAGCACCAGGTATTCAAATCTCAGCCCCTGTAACTATTCACATATATTTGCATGTCTTGCTTATGTACACAAACACCTAATGTGCATGTACAGATCAGGCAGTGGCACACCCACCTGGCCAACAAGGAACCTGGCACATGTGCCATTGGGAATCTGCGTGTATAATGTATGTTCTTCATATGTGGTACAGATCATGAGCTTGTTCTACCTATGTACTTATATAGCTTCCATCAGAGTAGCCAAGCATCTCTCAATCATTAAGGAATTTATCATTCCAGCTCCCCTTTGGGGTTGAGAAATATTATTATCTCCCTTTTAGAAACAGAGGAACGAGGCACAGAGAGATGAAGTGACTTGCCCAAAGCCAGGAACTGAAGCCATACCTCCAGAGTCCCCATCCAATGGCTTAATTACACAACCATCCTTCCAATTCTGCTGTCTCAGTTCCACAAGCAGTTCAGCTGTCCACAGGATGCCGTTAAGCACCCAGGGCAGGTCTGAACTGCACTGTCAAACACTGAACATCTGAACAGTGCAGCTGGAATCCACGGCACAGCAAAAACCCAGGAAAACAAATCAGAAGAAAAGCTGCAGATGAGAATTGCTCCGCATAATACACTAGCAGAATCCACATCATTTTCAGGAGCAGAGAAAATGCTTACACAGGCAAAAGAGATATTGGCACAACAAAAGGAAGCATATTAAGGCTGCTCCTTTGAAGCAAATTTATATATCAGCCAGTACAGAGTTGACAACAATACAGAGGGGCCGGATTGTTAACCGGACAGCTTTTCACTTGTGAATTCAGACCAGCAGTGCTAGAAATTCATTCACACTCGACAGCTGTTTCAGTGGCCAACGTGAAATTAGTTCAGTGGTTCTCAGTTCGCTCCCCAGCTGGAGTAGCGTCCACGCTGCAACCACCACCGCCATGACTTGGCAGCGTCAGCAGAGAGGCTCGGGACGAGCCCCGGAGGCTGACCTCCTCTGTTACCATTCGGCTGGAGGAGTGGGACTAGCTGTAAGGCAGTGTGGGTTTCCTGGCCAAGGGGGCGGCAAGGGGCAGCATGGATAGTTCTGTAGTGCTGCTGCTCGTTCGGTGGACACGCAGGAAATTTCAGTCTCCACAACGGTCAGTCCAGCACCTTTCACAACAAGAACATGGGGCTCTTCCTGAGTAGAGGGGAGCGTTCCCTGGAGGCTCTGCATTCACTGGGGATCAGCAGAGCTGCAGCGACCCAGAGGAAAGGAGACGAGCAGTTCCAGGTCAATGCTAACAAGTCCCACCCACCCTTTTTTCTCAGCTTTGCTCCGGATGCCTCGCCCACCCCCACGCTGTGTCTCCACGGTTTGTCGGGAGCTGGCCTTCAACCAGGCGGGACGTTCTAAGGCCAGAATGAGTCCTTAAGGCACTTTTCATGCAACCTTGCCCTGTACTCTCCTGCCTTCCCTAACCTTGTCCTGCCCACCCAGCAGTAACATCTTGGTACCGTTTGACTTTCAGTCCTGGTTCCTTGAAACTGGTTCTCTTCCTTGCCTTCCACTAGCCTAGTTTAGGAGAAAGGTCCATCTCCTTCTCTACCCTTCCCGTTAGAAATAGCTCATGCGATAACTGCAAGGGTTACCATGCAAGGAAGAAGTCGCTGCATTGTATTTCTTTGGAAAGTTGCCTAGTTGCAAAAATTCATGACTAAACGTCTGTTCCTATTAGATCCAGAACGGCTGCACTGCAATCACACTAATCACAGGGAAATGATTTGGCATTAATGCGGCGGGGATGTGTCCTTCCACTTTAGTTTATGGCAGGGGAACATGGGTTAATTGGGAGCACTGCCGCCCCTCCCTAAGGTTTGACATACCCCAGAAACACCCAGTGGCAGCACTAATCGCCCAGAGACTTTACATTTGTTGGGCGAGGTGTGGAGGATGGAGATGCCATTCGTTCTGTCACTCTGAGGTCTGTCTCCTGGTCCTCGGGGCCAGACTAGCCCATCACCTGGGCCTAGGTGAACACACACTTCTGGGCCCCTGCCTTCCAATATGAAAACCAAACAGCTGTACAGAACGCGCAGTGGGACCAGCCGGGCCTTGCTGCGGAGAGTGGCAGCATTAGACACCTGCAGCCTGGGCAATTACCGGGGGGCGGGGGGTGCCTGAAAGCCAGATCTGGCCTGCCAGGCATCAGCTGCTCCATCTTGCTCCCTGCCTGGGGCTCTGCTACCTAGAGCCAGCTCCGCTTCAGGCTCCCCTCAGCTCCGGCACCTGTGCTCCTCCGTCCGGTCCCCCGTAAGCACTTCTACACTGACACCCCTCTGAACACGCCCCCTTCCTCCCCCCCAGCAGCTCGGAGGATGCTCTGCCGCTGGGAGGGAAAGGGACCACTCGGCAGACAGAGAGTGCAAGGGCTGGAGCCGCGTAGTGAGGCCACCGTGACAGCAGAGCCCCCAGTGGGGAGCAGGAAGGAACAGCTAGCACCCAGTGGGCCAAATGAAAGGCCCTTGCTGGCAGCTCCAGCCCTTGTGCTCCCCTGCCAGGCAGCCCCTTTCCCTCCCCTGCAGAGCATCCTCTGAGCCAGCAGGTACCAGTGCCTGGCCCAGGCTGGGGATGGGTTTGGTGCTCAGAGGTGGGTCAGAGCAGAGATGCTGCCGGGGAGCGCAGGGGCTGGTCCTGCGTAGTGGGGCTGCGCAGGCAGCGGAGCCCCCAGCTGGGAGCTGTAGCTGGACACAGGCAGGGGGAGGCAGGCTCGGGCTCTGAGGGAGGGGGAAGCACCCCTTCCTTTCCTGGGACCAGCTCCCCCAGCTTCCTCCCAAGTCCTGTGGTGGCCCCAGAATCGAGCTTCGCAAGGGGCCCCCACGGGACAAACTCCGCCACTGGTTGTGGCTCCGCTGGGACCGGCTGCTCATCCCGCTGCTGCTCGAGGCACGGCTCACCGTGTCCGAGGCCCTGCCGGGCCAGACCTGAGTGGTGCTGCGACCCCATGGTAGGGTTCCCCCTTTTCTAATCGCACAAAACCAAACACCCTAGCCCCGCCCCTTCTCCGAGGCCCCGCCCCCGCCCACTCCATTCCCCCTCCCTCGGTGGCTCGCACTCCCCCACCCTCACTCACTTTCACTGGGCTGGGGCAGGGGTGCGGGCTCTGGGGTGGGACCAGAGATGAGGGGTTCAGGGTGCGGGAGGGGGCTCCAGGCTGGGGTAGGGAGTTGGGGTGTGGGAAGGAGTGCGGGCTCTGGGCTGGGGATGAGGGGTTTGGGGTGCAGGAGGGGGCTCCGGGTTGGGGAGGGCCAGGACTGGGGCAAGGGGCTGGGGTGCAGGCTTACCTCAGGCAGCTCCCGGTCAGCGGCGCAGCAGGGCTAAGGCAGGCTCCCTGCCTGTCCTGGCTCTGCGCTGCACCCTGGAAGCGGCCAGCAGGTCTGGGTCGTAGGCGGGAGGGCCAGGAGGCTCCTGTCACCCACTGGCACTGCCCCCTCCAACTCCCATTCACTGCATGCGGAGCTGGTGCTCAGGGCAGGGGCAGAGTCCCGTACACACACACACACACACACACACACACACACACACAGGAGCCGGACTTGCTGGCTGCTTCTGGGGCACAGCGTGGTACCAGGACAGGTAGGGACTAGCCTGTCTTAGCCTTGCAGCACCGCCGACCAGACTTTTAACAGCCCGGTCAGTAGTGCTGACTGGAGCAGCCAGGGTCCCTTTTCGACCAGGCGTTCCGGTCGAAAACTGGACACCCGGTGACCCTGCCCCATGGGTCCTTCGCAGCATGGATTCGGGCCCTCAAGACGTGCCTAGTTTGCCTATGAGTTAATCCAGCCCTGTTGACCACTGCCAGTGAAACACTTGCACTTACAAGCAAGCAGCTCTCTCTCCACCCGTTATTCCTTTCCCTACAGGGACACCTTTCCCCCCCAATACAAGTGTAACCCACTGGTGAGTGTGGGCGACAGGTCCCCCCCCACCCCATCCACTGAGTCTGTTACAGCCCCATTCACAGAGGCGCTCGGCTCTTTAGCTCAAGTTGCAGCAGCTCATCGTCATGCTTTTAGTCCAGAAGTCCCAGTTCAGTCCCCGGTACGTTAGCCAAGATGGCAGCCATCATATAAGCAAATCTCAACCACCCATCTCCTCCCATGGCAACTCCTAGCCCCTTGAGTATCTCCCTTCCCTGATGTCTTCTGACACATTTCTCCACTCCATCCCTTCTTCCGTACAGAGATCTATCCACCCACCCGTTCTGCCCCCAAGCACACACACCCACATTTCTGGTTATGGCGATAATGGCTGTAGACTTAACACTGACAGTTCAAAAGCCACTTTCCTGCTGATTAATTGACTAGGAATGCCCATTGTGTTCCTCTTCCGCCACTGGGAGGGGTGAAAAACATTAAACATCAGGTGGGACTCCACACAGCAGCCCATTCAATGGAGGCTGAATCAGCCACAGTTCTCCCAAACTGGCCCAGCCTAGCTCCTTCTGGGCGGTACCAGCTGTCTCTAGGCCCCCGTCAGAGCCTGGCTCGCACGCCCCCATGCACAGACTTTCTACTGGGAAGTGAATTCTACGAGGTTCCACCCGCACAGGGCCAGCGAGGCCCATGGAGCAGGTTCGACACACCTGTAACTGGCCCAGGGAGTTCGCTTTGACAAATTACTTTGGAGTTTGAAGCCAGAAAAGGGGAGGTGACACTGGTGAAGCTGGGGAGCGTTCCTTTTTAAATTTCCCCTTCAGCTCTTTCGACTTGGAGAGAGACAGGCTGAATTCTCTGCTGTTTAATAACGCCGCCCCACTTATACAGCTTCCGCTTCCACAGAAACTCCAGCCCAAGGCCTTCTCGCCTTCCCACCACTCCCTCTTACCCAATCACCCAGCACCGCTGGCCAAAGCAGGCAGCCATTTCTCCAACAGGCATGCAACCCACAAAGCCGCAACTCAGACCCTCTCGGTGTAAACAATTGCTCCAAGCAGCTCTTGAGGGCTTTGCGTGGATACCAGTTGGGATTCATTAAAAGATCTGACTCCAGAGAACGAGCCAACTGGGCCCAAAACAAGCTCCAAGACATTGCCGCTCCCCTGAAGCTGCCTCATCAAAGAGCGGCAAGAGGCTGCTGAGTGCAGCAGGCTGGGGAGGAGGTGGCTCAGTGGCTGGGAATCAGTTTTTATAAAGTTGAATCAAGTGTAATTTAGTTAAAATTATGTCACCAGGAAGAAAAATGTATATATATAAAGAACCTAATTAACTCAGTTCCAGAGACGCCCTTAGGGCAAGAAAAGAGAGGTAAGGATTAGAGCTGGTTGAAAACTTTCCAGGGGAACAGCTTTCTGTCAGAAAACGCTGATTCGATGAAATGGAAACACTCCCCAAGAATGTGTCAGGCAACACAATTTCATTTAGAAAACAACCCAAATGATTCATTTTGATAAGGTTAGCACGATTCAGTTGGACTTTTTCACTGCAAACTAGTATTTTCATTTCAACTTATTTTAGATTATAAATTAGGATGTAATAGAAAAGTCAAGAGCAAAGCAAAATGGTTTGATTGACCCTAAACAAAATATTTTGGAATTTTTTTTTGGTTTGGTTTTCCTGGAAATGTTGATGTTTAAAGCAAATCTGAAAATTGCAGGATTTCCCGGAGGATGGAAATTCCAGCTTTCACTCAGCTCTTTGTCATGTCAGGAAGGGATCCAGACTGGGGAAATCCAAGGAACAGTCATCCCAATTTTTAAATGAATTCCTGTTGGCTGCGATCACGTCCTGATCCATGAACATCCACAGGACTGAGATTTGCTAGCATGGGTTTTCCCTGAAAGCCAATTCAAACGACGTACATGCCTTTGCACCACAAACCTGTTTATAAAAAATAACACTCACCCAATCCGATAAAGAAACAGTGTCATGTGACTGAGATGGCCAATCACAACTAAGCAAGCCAGCTTGCATTCCAGATTTGAAACTTGCAAATAGCAACAGAAATGTGCAAAAAACCGAAGACTAGCAATTTTCAAACGACAAGTCAATTTGAGGAGATCATGGACATTCTGCTAACAGGAAAGGGGAAAATATTTGTGAAGATACTGTCTATTATCTGCAAAAAGAACAGGAGGACTTGTGGCACCTTAGAGACTAACAAATTTATTTCAGTATAAGCTTTCGTGGGCTACAGCCCCACTTCATCGGATGCATGTAGTGGAAAATACAGTCGGAAGATATATAGATACACAGAGAACATGAAACAACGGGTGTTACCATACACTCCTGTCTATTGTCTAAGGGTTTGTTCAGAATCAGGGCTTTGGTATGACTTCAGTGGGACTCCGTGGGGGTATAACGCTCTGGTATAAGGCTCTGGAATGGTCTTATCTTGCCATTAGGGTGACCAGATGTCCTGATTTTATAGGAACAGTCCCTATAATTGTTTTTTTTTTTTTTTAATATGGACTCCTATTAACCCCCACCCCATCCCAATTTTTCACACTTGCTATCTAGCCACCCTACTTGCCATGAACCAAGGAACACTGAGGTGTGGGGTCAATAAAAATCAGTGGGCATGGGGAGGAGAGGAAATTGGTGGATGCTTTCAGTCCTTGGGGAAAGGTTCTGTTTCAGATCAGGTCCGTTCCTATTTGATGCATCTGTTTTCATAGAATCACAGAAAGGTAGGGCTGGAAGGGACTTCAAGAGGTCATCTAATCCACCCCAGCCCATGCCAAGGCCCCCATTCTTAATAAAACATTGCACTTCCCTAGCGCCTTTGCCCTCCATATCTCAGAGAGGTTTACAAACATCAATTATCTGATCCTCACAACAGCTCCTGTATGGCAGGTGAACATTAATTTCCCCCTTTTACAAGCTGGGAGGGAGATTGAGGCCCAAGAGATTATTTTGCAAACCCATTCTTGCCTCCCCTTTACTTCTGTCTTTTGAAGTTGTGATTTAGATCTAGACCATTCTCAGTGGTGGCAGATGACAGAACAACAAGCAATGGTCTCAAATTGCAGTGCGGGAGGTCTAGGTTGGATATTAGGAAAAACTTTTTCACTAGGAGGGTGGTGAAGCACTCTAGAGGTTTTTGAGACAGGGCTTGAAGCCCTGGCTGGTGAAGCCCTGTTGTTGATGATTTGAGCAGTGTGTTGAGGTTGATACCCTTCCTGAGATTCCAACCCCCTCCTGAGATCCTATTATTCTATTATATTATTATTTTCTTTTATTATGTTTTGTTACTATTTATTTTTTTATTATATATTATAAACATATTTTACATTTGTTTCTACATGCCTTCAGAGTGCCACATCTTAAATTAAAAAAAATTAAAACAAAAAAACCAGAAAGATTGTGACAGGTTTCAGAGTAAGAGTAGTAGCAGCCAGGTTAGCCAAAAGCGAACAGGAGGAGGAAAAGGACACCAGAGACTAACACATTTTATTTTAAGATTTTATGTGGGCTACAGCCCACTCATCGGATGCATTTGAATGGACATATAAAGAAGAGCATATGAAGATAGCAAGCACACCACACACACAGGCTGACAACCAACAACCATGTTTAATAACTACATACAAACATATAAGTCCTAGCTACATACCTACACTGCTACTCTGTTGGGTTCCAGATGAACTTAGTCACATTAGCAGGGGTTTCTCACAACACATTTTTCGGTGGCCGCAGAGTGATTTGTTAATATCACTTTTCACAGCAGACCTACTCAGCCCCGACAAGCCCTGGGACAAATTAAGCCCTGGATGGGGAGGTGGGCAGGGAGGCAGCAGGGCCCAGGGACGATGGCAGGGGCGGTGAGCCTGGGGCCGGAGCCTGGATCCAGAGCCTGCCACTGTGTGGACGGAGCCCAAAGCCCCGTGACTGAAGCCTGCCTCCCCTACCCCCCAGGAAAATGGGGAATTCACCAGTTGCTTGCACCTCCAGAAGGGGGAAGGGCCCAACGGCTGCTGGCAGCCCTGCGAGAGGGGCCACTGCTTTGCGTCCCCCACATCACAGCCCAGATGGCTGTGGCTGCAAGAAAAGGCCCTGGTGGCCACCTTTGAGAAACACTGCATTAGAGTCTTGTTCAGTTTCATGTTCAAGCCACCCAAGTTCAGATCCCGATTGAACTTTCCCAATATTCAGGGCTACTTGGAGCCAGGGTTCTGGTTTGTGCCTGTCCTTACACTCCCTATTGAGCTCCGTGATGACCAGCTAACAACTTCAAATGGTCAGTCTGTGTCTTAAGCATTCACAGGACTTGAGCTAACACAGTTAAAGAAAATACGATGCCAGCTACCAGTTTGGCCACACCAGGGGCTGAACCGAGGAGGTACAGCGCTTGCTAACTATAGACACGTCACAAGGGCTTGCGTACTTAGGGGCCACAACAGACTCCCAGTCTTCATAGCTCAGTAAGCAAGCAGGATAGGTATCACTCGCCAGCGGGACACCAGAGCATCCCTTTGGCCCACTAAGGCAGGCCCTCAAACAACACTTGAAACCGCAGCATTTAAATCACTGCTTTCAGATGAGAGGGGTGAATTCCAGGCTAATGCAGCTCAGTAACCAGATAAGTAAACTCAGGCTTAATGAGACTCAGGGGAGACAGCACCTATGTTATAAAAACAACCAACTCGTGCCAGCCTGTGGGCTTTGCCTTGCTCAGTGGCGGTGTCTCCCTGCACACACGAAAACACACGGCACATTCCTCTGGCATCCATTCATCCTGGGGCCTTTGCGGGTTCCCCCCCCCCCCCCACGTTTACCCCCAAGAAAAGAAAAGAAAACAAAAGAAAACAAAACAAAACGAAAAGAAAAGAAAAGAAAAAGAGAACCATAGTGAGGACTGCTGCAATCAATGAAGTGGGGAGAAATAAACTCCCCAAACACAGATGCCAGGACAAATATAATGTCATCTCTTTGAAAACAAGAGCTTTTATCATCTTCACCGTGGCATTGAGCAATGCCTCCGATACTGCATTTCCCTCGTCTCCAACAAACATTAAACATCCAGGGCTGAAGTTCTGCCTTTGTTTTGTTACTATGAAACTTTTATTATGAAGAATAAAACATGTTACTAGTGCCAAAACAGGCAGCGATTTCAGCAGTAAGAGCCTTTGAGTAAGGACTGGTTTCAGAGGGGCAGCCGCGTTAGTCTGTATCAGCAAAAAGAACGAGGCGTCCTTGTGGGACCTTAGAGACTAACACATTTATTTGGGCATAAGCTTTCGTGGGCTAAACCCTGAAGTGAGTTTTAGCCCACAAAAGCTTATGCCCAAATTAATGTGTTAGTCTCTAAGGTGCCACAAGGACTCCTCATTGTTTTTGGGTAAGGACTGTCGCTCCTTCTGGGTCTGGGGCCGAGCGGGCTGTTGGAGCGTCACCAATCATCAGCCAACTTTGCACGTCGACAGTGCTCATTGTTTGTAAGGCAAAAGGCACTTTATGAAGGCGGGGGAGCAGCGTTCGCTCCTTTTCACCAACAGGGAAAACAACTCCAAGAGCGATGAACTGACTTGCTCAGGGCTTGTCTACCCTGGCAAGTTTCTCCCCCGCACTTCAGTTGAAAAGCAGCTGGCAATGCGACAATGGGATTGGGAAACCTGCATCATGTGACACTGTGCCTGCCCCATGAGGCAT
Organism: Mauremys reevesii; assembly: GCF_016161935.1. Lineage (NCBI taxonomy): Eukaryota > Metazoa > Chordata > Testudines > Geoemydidae > Mauremys > Mauremys reevesii. The sequence continues at coordinate 8,030,855 of NC_052641.1, read as the reverse complement.
TGCAAACCCTTCCCAAAGCACCCTGCGGCCAGTTGCACAGTGGGATAGCTACCACAATGCACTGCTGTCTTTGCCTTTGCAAGAGCTGCTAATGTGCATGCGCTCTAGCGTCACAAGCAGCACAGTGTGGACACACAAGAGCGGCTTAATTCCAGCATTTTAATAAAAGTGGTATCACTTGTGGTGCAGAAACTTGCCAGTGTAGACATACCCTCAGAGTCACACAAGTCACTAGCAAACCTGGGAACAGAACCCAGGAGTCCTGACTGCCGTTGCTCCATTTTAGCCACCAGACCACACTGTCCCATTTAGTAGCAACCCATGTTGCAATCAGCTGAGCCCACCCAGCAAGCCCCCATCTTTCAGCCTTGAGTCTGGAAAGCATCCCTGTTCAGCAAAGTGCTTAAGCACATACTTAAAGTTAAGTCGGTGCTTAACTGCTTTGCTAAATGGGGATGGACTTTAAGCACGTGTGTAAGTACTTTCCCGAAGTAGAGGCCTCACAGAATAGTAACAAGGTGCAGGTTAATGCAGTATAAGGTGCTGATACATCAGTTAGCCCATTCCTGTGCCATGCAAAAGACCAGGGTCAATTCCTGGGTTCCATTCTCCCTGGTCTGCCAGGGGACTGGGGGAAAGCGTGAGGCAGTGCACGCAAACTGCGAGAGGAAAGGCGTGTCTCTGCTCAGCAGAATCGGATTGGATCCTTTATTCTAGGTAACTCACCAAAGGAAAATGGCTGCACCATCTTGGATTTTTGCATCTTCTCCTAAGCTCCCTCGTCTGTTCCTGAGTGTGTGTGGGGGGGTTGCTTATTCCTGCTTTATTCAACTATTCATAGCCAACTATGCTTGAGAAGAGACAGACTGACGGGCCCAGGGAGTACCAGCAGTGCACTCTCGCTCATCTGCAAGCTCGGCATCTGCAATACAAGGGCTCAGGGTGAGCAGCAAATGGGGCTGGGGGGCGAGTCTCATCGCTTCATCCGGGATGTGCAGGGCACACAAGAGCAAATAAAAAAGGAGTGAAAATCACTTCAGGGTGGAAGGGGGAATAAGAATTCTGATGTAAATGGGTCAGGTACTCTGCTAAAAATGGACATGCCTCTGAATTAATCTACAGACAATTGTCTCTCCTGCAGCGCTCCTCTGCCTGTCTGCTGTCAGACGTACCACCAGCCTTTCCCATGATTACCGCTGTAATAGCGCTGAACACCAGAAACACCAGCATTTGGGTTCACTCCGGAGGCATTGTCACAGGGTGGGGAGGAAACCAGGCTAATGCTCTCGCTTTTTAGTTCTGGGGACTTAGATTTAAATTCCACCTTAAGTCATCAATGAGATGAGTTTGGTGGTTCTCTGCCCGGGGTATTAGAAGGTGTTTGTCCACAGCACAAATTTACTGCCCTAGGTGACATGACCAGCCGTCCCTGCTCAGGACAGAGACAAGACTAAGCATTGAAACGTACATGGTGTCATCACAGATCAGGACTGAGGGCTACTAGAACAGGGTCAGGAAAGCTTGCCCTGTGCTTTCCACATTCTAGGAGGTGCTGTCAGTCCATTGCTTTTCTGCAGAATGAACAGCAGGAAATAAGATGGACGCCTAACACAGCTGCCTTTGCAAGTGGCAAATGCACCTCTCAGCCCACCTGGTTTTCGAAAAACGGAAGTTATTTAAGATTGTCCATAGTGATCAGATGATTCTCCCATCCAGGCGGGTATCTCAACCCTGGTAGCGTCCAGTTACTGATCTCTCGCTCAGCTGTTTGCACCTCTGAGGGTTATCTGATGTTTCAAAGGAAGCTGACTCCACCGCCCTGTCCTTAATACACCTGACAAAATGGGCAATGAATGCTTTACAAAGTGAAAGTCATGCATACATTGCTGTTCCTCCCCAGCCTTCTTTGAGTTCAGAGATCCAACTGCCCTTATCGGAGCAAACAACTACAGAGTCAACAGTCTGAGCTCCATCCCTCAGGTACAGCAGCAATGGATCACGCAAGACATCCGTCGATGCTTGTTCACAGGAACAGAGTTAATCCCCTAGTACCCACCATAGCCCTCTGCATATGAGAAAGAATCAATAGTAGTTACGGATTTTATTGGCCAAGCCTGAACTCCAGATGTTTTCTGCACTCTGTAGAGTTGATCTCATCTAAGTTTGGTTGACACCATCCACTGTGCATAGGAATGCAGGAGTCTGAAGTGCCAATGCCTAATCCAATTTCTCCCTCATGATTATTAGCGGAGAGCCTCCAAGACCCAGTCATGGACCAAGACCACATTGTGCTAGGTGCTGTACAAACAGAACAAAATGGCAGTGCTTGCCCCAGAGAGTTTGCAATCTAGCATATGCCCAAGGGCAGTCCCAAATAACTGCTTAGCTGCTCCCCCTGAGGATGGAAAAGATGCACCAAGAGTGGCCAAATGGGCTTACATGCAAATACTACATTTGCATATACAAACAACAGTTGATTTGGTTCGGGTGCTTCCAGAGACATTTGCTGCTGTGTTTTCAGAAGTGCAGGGGCATGAAGGAAAGGAATTTGTGGGCTTTTGTTACCAAGCTGGCAAGAGACAGTGCCCTCCTGTGGCCCGGCATACGCAGCCCATTCAGTTGTGCACCAGTGTCTGTCTGAACCGATGAACGATTCACATCTCCATATTCTAATCTGCAACCACAGCAACCAAACAAACAGAGAAAAAGTCTCTTTTGAGGCAGTAATTACAGAAGAATCTCGGGAAAACAGAGCACTGGCTTTGGCAGAGAAATACCATGTGTTTCCTAAAATATATAATTCCAGGATTAAGAGAGAAGATATTGTTAAGGGACAATCTGCCTCTTTACACAGAGAGGTATTTTCAAAACTAGTTTTACAGCTGATTACATTAAAGAGGTCACAAACCAGAAGATTTATTGGTGAAATTTATGAGCTGGGGGAGGGAAACTGCTGACAGGGAAGAAAACTGAATCAGTTTGAAATCATAGGACAAGCGCTGCATTTAAGTGGGATTCAAAGAAGGTGTTAAAGCCAGAAAGAGGCACTAAATAAATACATGCACACACGTCTATCCTGAAGGACTTCTCGCTGGAGGACACGGAATGCTATAAAAGAAGCTAAAAACAACGATTCCTACAGGAGAGCCGGGCCCGGTCACTGAACCAAATAGCTGAGAATGAAGATAGGGTGTGGCACATTAAGCAAACAAATAGAAAGACAGCTCATGGAATGTATAACCAAAAGAGAAAAATATCAATTTTCCCTGCCTGGAGCTTTTCTTAAAAAAAAACAAAAACAGTTCACCCTAACCAAGACGACAGTGATGTGTCTACACATTCCCATAGAAATAGGTTCAGACACTCATCAGAAGTGTCCGCTTCAAAGGTCCACTATAAAGCGAAAAAAGATCAGACCAAGAAACAATCTGCTTCCATTTAAGTCTCTCCCCGACTGGGAAAGGGGCAGGGTTATCTACCCGCTGATATCCCAGTCTGCCTTGCGGCAGGAGGCAAGGAGGGACCTGCCAGGAGGGAATACATTTTCCAACAACTGTGAAGTCCTGGATCTCACAAGAGACCAGCTAGGAACCAGCTTGTTCCTCATGACCCAGGATAAAGGAAAGGTCCTGCCCCCATCGCCCACTCATGGACAGGGCTGTTCTTAGGATTTATGGGGCCCTATGCAGTATTATTAAACTGGTGTCCCTATGCCCAATGGCAGCCCGGGCTCACATGTGTATTTTAGATAAGTGGGGGTCTTTTGAAGGATTTATTTAAAAAACTATATGTCTGAAGATCCCAGCATTTAGGGCTAAAGATGAACACTCAGATTGTGCATCTAAAAATCTGTGCAAGGATTTTTTAGAGATGTGATTTTATAATCTTCAGCAACACACTCATGAAATATTTTTAAAGCAAATTTTAAACTAAGGTGCTGTAGACTAACATGTTCTGAGTAAATATTACAGTCATGCACAACTGTTTGTGTCAGTACATTCAGAGACTGACAATCTATACCTGGGGGTTGGCAAATGCCTGTTAAATGGCTTCATTACCCCTTGAATGGCTCTTTAACAGTTTCAATGTTGTGCTAATAGGTCTGGCAGGCTGGAGGCTTTTTCAATTTTAAGATATTAGATCCCCTCCAGAGGGGGACTCACCAGGCTGCAGCAGCCAGCTGTGGGAGCCTGCAGGAAGGGTCAGAACAGAGATCGGAAGAGGCGGTAGGGTGCACCCTAAGACCCAGGGGTGCCCCAAATTTTCGGGTGCCCTACACGTATGCTGCATATGCCTAAGGATGGCCCTGCTCGTGGACTTCCAATTTTGGCTTTAAAACCAATCAGAAGTGGAGTGCTTTTGGGGTCCCAAAGCTCAAACTGCTTCCCTGACATCACTTCTTCCCCCTCAGTGATGTTGTGTTTCACAGCACACAAACAACTTGTGGAACTCCTTGCCTGAGGCGGTTGTGAAGGCTATAACAGGGTTTAAAAGAGAACTGGATACATTCATGCAGGTTAAGTCCATTAATGGCTATTAGTCAGGATGGGTAAGGAATGGTGTCCCTAGCCTCTGCTTGTCAGAGGATGGAGATGGACGGCAGGAGAGAGATCACTTGATCATTGCCTGTTAGGTTCACTCCCTCTGGAGCACCTGGCATTGGCCACTGTCGGCAGACAGGATACTGGGCTGGATGGACCTTTGGTCTGACCCAGTATGGCCGTTCTTATGTTCTTAACTGAGAACTTAGCTAAAAACATACCGTGCTCTTGCTGGACGGTTGCAATGCAACACTACTTTAATTCCAAGATCTCTCAATGACAACACAAGAAACCCAAAGCAGAGGGAGACAAAGCAGCCTGCTCCCTAAAGCAGTGAGGCACACTCACCAGCCGCTGCTTGCGCACTTTGCTGCCACGCCCCCCTCTCCAAGCAGTAGCTTGCAATTCCAGCACAGTCTGCAGCACGAGTGACTGTATCCCCTGCCCCCAAGGAAACCTGCAAAGAGTTTGTGCTGGCCTAGGAGGGTTTCCCTCAAGCTTTAAAGGGCCTGTATACCCTGTTGGGGGAGGGGTGGAAGAGACGGGAAATTCTGCACCCTGTCATCGAACACAGTGCATAAACCCTACCCATCCATCTGAAACAGCAGCATGTGATTTGAGTCACACCCAGCAAAGGGCCTATACCCAACAACAGCAGAAATTAAGAGGAATCAAGTCTACCAAACCCTTTCAAAGCCAAAAGGGTGCGTTTCCCAGGCACGCTCTACAGAAAAGTTAGGTTGACATAGCTACAGTGATCAGAGGCATGAAAAAAAAAAATCACAGCCGAGTACTGCAGTTAAGCCAGTTTCACCTCTGGCACGGATGCAGCTCAGAAGAATCCTTCCATCAACCTAGCTCTTGCTGCTTGGGGAGGTGGATTACCTACATTGATGGAAAAACCCTTCTGTTACCATCGAGCGTGTCTACACCACAGCACTGCAGCAATTTAGCTCTGCTGCTGTGGTTCCCGTAGTGTAGACATGACCCTGGATTCTAGGGTGCTTTTGAAAAGGACTGCTCCTTTTTCACATCAGCCTGTTGCCATCTGGCACCTCGGGAGCATGGACAGTTGAGTCATTCTGTTGAGTCCTTTATTCCTTTAGCGGGAATGCAGTTCAGAAGGGCTTGGTTCACTGCATAGGTTTAGACTTAGACATAGAAAATACGTTCCTTGCAGTGGTGTTGTAGCCATGCTGGTCCCAGGATATTAGAGAGACAAGGTGGGTGAGGTCATCTCTTTTATTGGACCAACGGCTGTTATCTCGTATTTGCTCAGGGAGTAGATGTTGCTGCTAAGTTTTGTTTTCTTTTTCTTCGTGTTGTGCAGTGTCCGTATCAGACTGCAAAATTCATGATTTTCCACTGTTGTTTGCAGTGTTGTTGTAGCTGTTTTGGTCGCAGGATATTCGAGAGACAAAAGAGAAGCTGGCCCAATAAAAGATATTACTTCACCCACCTTGTCACACAGACATTGTGGTTTTAAAAAGCTTAGTCCTTTAGCTGGGTTGTTGTTGTCGTTTCAGGATTTTTTTAAAATGATTTTTCATTAAAAAAAAGCAAGCAAATGAGAACAGGAAAAAGAGAGCGAAAAAGATCCAAGCCACACACAGCATATGCAATATCCCAGCGGCTCCAGGAAGGGTGCAAAGCATAAGAGTAACATGGGAAATTACCTCAACCATTTGATGCACATGTCAAGGAAACAAGACCGACCATTTTGATAAGCCTCATCTTTGTTTACTATAGTCAATAAGGACAGCAGAGAGACGGGAAAAACTGAAGAGAGCCTGAGTTTGGGATCAAATTAGAATAAGAACCACAACATTTGGATGCTTATACAGCGCTGCCAGAATAGTCTGGAGAACTGGAATAGTCACAAGAACAGGTTTTGCTCAAGATCGGATCCTTGGATAATTTTGGCAACCTGGTTCTGATGGAGCCCAGCAGTGGGTGGACAGGAAAATATAGTGAACCCGGCACTTGGGAAGCTTTAAAACCGAGATGTTCCCATGCCAACATGCTGAGTGTGGATCCAGACTTGCCCAGCGTTTGGCACATCCATCCCATTATACCCACAGGCCCTCCTCTGCCTCTGTGTGGGAGGGAGGGGTGGCGTTTGGATCTGGGGCCCCAATTTGAGCCACTTTTTTATCTTTTTAAACAACGCTGAGCTCAGTTTTGCTTCCATCAATGAATGACCAAGACCATTTCTCTCTCCTGGACCCTTGGCCCAGCCCGAGTGAGTTAACCAATCAGGTTCCATAGTCCGCTGTGCCAAGCCAGAGAGATGCTGAGGGAACACGCGAAGAGCTGAGTGGAGCTCAGTCACAAGGGAGAATCTGCCCTGTGTCTCCCTAGGGATATTTAAACCAAACACATCCACTCTGAGCCTGTTCAAGCTGCTCCTTGGCATTCTGTTCCTGCCTTCATTACTGCACTGCTTCCACTCCTGAAACGGTCCCCCAAAGGTAAGCTGTTGTCTGCTCCTTCCACCCCCGTACAGGTACAGCACACTGCAGCTACCGCGGTGCATTACAGCGTATGGGGAGTTGCCTTTTCGCGAAGCACCCTGCATCGCAACCATGCAACTGCAAGGCAGGAAACAGGATCTGATGAGCCCCAGGTGATAGAGGAGAGTAAATCGTATCCTCCTGTGTTATTGCTGCTGTCTTTGAAATCTGGCACCTTGAACAGGGGTGACAACATAACAACGAAGTCAGGCCTCTGGTATCTCCATGCTCCAAATGGTGGGTTGCTCTTTGCAGGGTGGGGGCGCAAAATACCAGAAGTGATGCAGTGATCCCCAGCTAACCCCAACCGGAGGAAGGCTCTGGGGAAGGCAAGGGGACCATGGCAATCAGCAATCTGGTCTCAGATATGATTTGTAGGCTTTTTGGAACTGAAACAGCTGCATTGATCACTAAACTCCATGTTCCCCGTGAAACATATTGAAAATGTGTGTCCGCCCCAATGACTCAGCAAGTTAGCTAATCCTCGTCTTCATTCGCCTTATCTTCCCGGAGCAATTGTAGGCTTCTAAAGAGATGTTTGCATGTCTCCTATCTCGGATATTAGCCGCAGACGTGATACAGAGTGACATTATTGCGGATTTGATCACGGCGTTGCAGGAAAGGGCAAAATGAGTTACTAATACCAGGTCTCAGGAGACCAGTCTGCTTCCCTGTTCTGATTACTCATTGCCAGCTGTCGTGAGAAGGGGAACATTTGAAAACAAAATCTGGTTAAGTGCCTTTTGTGCTGGTGAAAGACTCAGGATTCACAGCCCTGGAGACCAAAGTCCTCTATTTAGACACAGGACAGGTACAGCACAAACAGTAGCAGTGGAAGCTTCCCACACACTGGCCTGCCAATGTGCTTCGACCCTGCTCCAGAGGGATCCCCTCGCGGGGAGAGAGGGAGGGAATTTAGTTCAAGAGCCAAAGAGGGCAGGAGAATTTTTTCAGCCAGCTCTGTGGGCTGGTACGGAGCCATAAAACAGGGGGCCAAGTGTGTGCTTGTGTGACAGCTGCGATCTTGGCCAACACCAGGGATTGATCCAAAGCTAAATGCATGACTCCATCTCTCTGGAGCTAACGAGCCAGGCTCTGTGGCTGAGGGCTGTAACAGTCTCAGATCCTCTGTGGATCAAGAAGCGAAGGGGATACATAACACACGCTTGGGCGTGCTAAGCATGAAATGGGGGGGTGGTTTCTCAGTGTAACTCACTAATGCCCAGGCTTCCCCCAGACTGCTGTCTAAAGTCACATCCATGCACTGTTGGTTATTGCTGGATGTTTTTAAATTTATTATCTTTATTTCCTATTAACCTTTTGGAGACTGCCCAGCCGGGAGGTAGTTTGTATGCTCAGGACTAGCCAGTTTCCTGGCAGTGTTTACGGTCAAGGGTCTGAAATATTCTGTCTCCATGCCGGCCCACTCTGCACCATTTCTTTGCACAAGAATTCACCTTTAGCCAAGAGATACATGGGAGAACTTATTATTGAGGTTTAGTAGAACCTAGAGGCCCCAGCCAAGGTCAGGGCCCCATTGTGCGAGGCCCTCTACACCCACATATAAAGAGATGGTCCCTGCCCCAAAGACCTTGAAATCTCCACAGCTGAAGCGTGGAAACGGAGGCACAGAGAGAGGAAGTGATTTGCCCGAGGTCACCCAGAAGGTCAGAATAGGACCCAAGTCTCCTGTGTCTCAGCCCAATGTCTGAACCACTGGAACACGCTGCCTCCAAAATACAAAGCAAGCGAGATTGATGGGGACATCCTATCCCTGGATGTGTGGCACCTCCCTGCAGCCAGGATACATTTCTGATGGGCTTTTGATTAGGGGCATCAAGTCAAGTTTTGATCAGAACTAGGATATGCCCTGTGCCCTGTTAAGCGGAGTGAGAGCCCAGCTTGCTCTAACAGAGAGAACACAATACGAGCTTGTTCTCAGAGGCGTCTCCTCGCTGTGCTTTTTCTTTTAAAAAATGTTCCTCTGTTGGTTTCCCTTTGTTCACGTGATCATTTGGACATTGAGGGTAAAACTGGCCACTCAGCTCATTCCCTTCGGTCACTGTAGCCATCCCGACTTAGTTTGGGAGGTCAGAAAAGGCCCAGCCTAAGCCAATTTAGGAGCAGTTAGTATTTAGATGGGAGACCGACCAAGAAAGCTCCGGAAGTGGAGCTGGTGATTTTGGACGGGGGCCTCTTCCCTGTGAGTCAGTGTGAATTGGTGCCACAGCACAGAGCAAAACGGTGTCCCTGATACATGGCCTGGGCCACCTGGCCGAGCAGTTGGGAGACCCTGGGGAAAGGAGGACTGCCCAGCTGCTGCAGTAGCCCTGGTGGTTGGCATGTTCCCCCTACCTGGGTGGAATGGGTGACGGAACTGCAGAGTTACTAACCCTCTGAGCTACCCCCGCATAAAACCCCTCATCCACTCTGCTAGGATACAGGGAGGCTCCATATAGCCGTGCTGCACGGTACACAATAGAAGCATTCCCCCCAGGGGGACCTGACTCTCCATCCCTTCATGCAGCAGAACTCCACTGGTCCTAAGCACCCACAGAGGGAGGGGAAGGATGTGAGCTGAAGGTGCTGTTGAAGGCGCATCTTTTAGAAGACACACATGACCAAGATCTCCGCTAACAACCTCAGCACCCTTCCCTGAGAAAGCTGCTCTTTCTGATGTCTGGGCCCTGGCTGAGCTTGGGTTAAACTCCAAGGCACTGCTGAGTGGTCCAGAAATGATCCAGGGAGGTTGAGATTTACAGTTAAGCAAACCGGCCATCACCAGACACTACTATATCTTTGGGTCTTCAGATTGATATAGCCTGCAACATAGATGGCAAATGTACATACAACTTCACAACCATGTCAGCATTATTTAAACATCCTCTGTCTTTTTAAAGCCATTGCACTGATAATCCAAAGCCTACACAAGGAGTTTTATTTAGTACAAACTGAGTGCATTCAAGCCAGCACCAGCGGCCAGCAGTGATGGCCAAATGACCACTTGTCTTTGATGGACTAAGACCCTACAAAACATCCTTAGGCAGGTGGCCCTCTCCTTGTCACCCACCCCATCCTGCATGTCAACCTCCAACCAGGCGAGAATTATTGCTGATGCAGCCTGAATCCTCAGTGACCCAAACCCTTCATAGCAGCAGGCAACAGCCAGGGTAAGCAGCGACAAAAGAGCAGAGTGAAGGGATAGGAGGGTTCTCATGTGAAGATCCCCCAGACCGAATGATGGGTTTCAGCCCTCTACGATGCCAGAAATTACTGTGCGGGGTTCTTTGGCCTGCACGCTGCAGCAGGTCAGGCATTCTCACTAGGGGGAGAACCCTAGGGGGCCGCGAGCAGGTTTCAGGGGGCTCGTGAATCCGGGCCAGCATTAGACTTGCTGGGGCCCAGAGCAGAAAGCTGAAGTCCCATCGCATGGAGCTGAAGCCTGGGGCCCCGAGCCCGGCCACCCAGGGCTGAGCCAAAGCCTGAGTAGCTTCACAGGGCCCACTGTGGAATGAGGCCCCAGGTAATTACCCTGCTGCCCACTCCCTAACACCGGCCCTGGCTTTTATATGCAGAAAAACAGCTGTGGCGCAGGTGGGCCAGGGAAGGTTTTTTAGCATGTTGGGGGGCTTCAGAAAGAAAAAGCTTGAGCCCCCCCTGGACTAGATGATAATAACGGCCTTTTCGGGCCCTAAACACTGAACCCCTCAGATGAGCCTTTTGATTTCAACCATTTCCACCATCCTCAGCAAGTATTAAGAGCCAGATTCTTAGCTGCCTCCATTATCCAGTGGGTGAAAGTAAGTGAGGGTGAGGGGGCCAAAAGTACCCGGCTGTACCTCCCTGGTCCTGAGAGCTGTTCTGCAGTGGATCGGGCTCTGGCATAGTTTAGAGCAGCTTCGGAGATGCTCTAAAATTCACCCACTAGGCTAAGAGTCTATTACACCAGCTGAGAAAAACTAAAGCTCATTAACGTTCCCATCATGCCCTGGGCCGTAGGAGGCGTGGCAAAGGTGGTTCCAGCCAGCTGGGAACTGAGGGTACATCTACACAGCAAAAACAGCCCCACGGCAGTGAGTCTCAGAGCCTGGGTCCACTGAATTGAGCTCACACGAAGGGGCTAAAAATAGCACTGTAGACATTTGGGTTTGAGCTGGAGCCAGGGCTCTGAAACCCAACCTGAGTTTCAGAGCCAGGCCTCCAGCCTGAGCCCAAACATCTACACTGCTATTTTTAGCCCCGTAGCGTGAGCTCAATTCAGTGGACCCAGGATCTGAGACTCACTGCCGTGGGGGTGTTTTTTCTGTGTAGATGCACCCTCAGTTCCCAGCCCCGTAGCCTAAGTCAGTTGTCCTGAGCTCTGAGACTCACTGCCACTGGTCTCTTTTTGCAGTGTAGATGTACCCAGAGTGTCTCTAACCTTGTGGGTTGTATTTGTTGTCCCGCTGGCTAGTTGAGCTGAAGAAACAGCTCCTGCCTAGATTCTTCATACCCTCAATTAGCTTGACCAACCAGAGAAATTTGGTAAGATGCTGCCTCACCATATGTATATGGGAAGAGACTCAGACAGCTCACTCCAGAGGATCCCTCTTACCACTACTTTGCCGGATTTGGCTTCAAACACAGAAGGGATTACACTAGAGGAAACAAAAGATGCACCACCAGGCAACACCAGGAGAAGCCAAGGGACAGACCTGGGGTCATGTAATACGGACCCAGCAGTCACTGCTCAGACTTGGGTACACTCTTTGCACAATCACACTAACACAAGGAAACGTTTTGAACCAAACTTTCCAAAGTGGCCTCTAACGCTGCACCAGCTGCATGCACAACTGTTTGCATGCACGTAAACCCCAGTTTGCATACACAGGGTGTCCTCCAGGAAATCTGGGCTTCCCACTCCAAGTTTAAAGGGTGATCCATCTCCTCCTGCTCTACGTTCCTGTGCTATCTTACAGGGGTACTAATCCCATGGGGCAACAGAGAGCATGCCCAGAACTAATATCCTTCCAGAGAGAGGTAAGGAAGTTAGAGGATAGCTTCCTGTTACACAGGAAGAGGGGAACCGTGATGTTCTCTGTCACTAGGGTCCCTACGCCAGGGCACCCCTAGGTCAGGACACGGCTCTCACCCAGGGATCTGCTCTGCACTGTCCAGGTTTTCCACCACACCAATCCAGTCAGAGTCAGAACCAGCCTGGAGCGTCCCCCCATTCTGGGGCTGTCAAACACAAACTCACGGTCCCCCAGGTGTGGACCAGCTCTCTTCCCTCAGAGGGCTTCAGGTAAACTGTGGCGACTAGCCTCACTGGCTAATGCAAATGAATAGTGCCCATCACAAGTGGCTCAGCATCATGCCCTCCTTTTGGGGGGGGGGTGCTGCCAGGCAGCAGTCCTTTGAGACATTCTTGCCTTTAGCCAGCGCTTGCTCTGAGAGCTGAGAACCGAAGACCTCACTCTGCTCTGGGTTTCCCCCTTTTAAGCTCCTCCCTGACAGCTCTCACAGGTGAGCTCATTAACTCTGTGCTGCCCAGGGTGGGGTTTTATACCCCATCGCTGTCCCAGACACAGCAGCCATAAAGCCGTCTGACCCGCCCTGAGCCCTCAGGTGGATCCAGTCAGTACCTCCATGGAGTTCTTATTCAGAAGGAACTGGAGCATGAGCTGCTGCGCATCACACTGGCATTTCCACCTTTCCCTGCTGGCGTGAAGCGACCTGGCCAAGCTGCAGGTTTATCAGCAGGCTTTGAACCCGCCTGAGATGCACACACAGCAAATGCACACGCGGACGTCTGCCCGGCTTGTTTGCACAGTTGTTGTCTTCTGGGAATTCTGCAAGTGGGAGTTTGGCTGAGCGGGTGCTTATTGACAAGCTGCTCCTTTCGCTCAGGCCGGGCTGGGGAGGGAGGGAAATAAAAGGAGTCAAGACACAAGCCCTGGGGTTTGGGCCTGGCTGTCTGTGACTGACGGCTCCCGCATGCCCGAGGGAAGGACCACTTCAGTTCTAGGATCCTAGAAGGCTCCTGGAGCTTTACATCATTCCAACAGCATCTGGGGGAGGGGTCGGAAGAGCTAACCTTATGTTGGGTCCAGGGTTCTCCTATTCCAAGGAGAGCCGTGCAAACAATAGATATTTCGCTTTGCTGGCTATTCTGTAAAACCCAGTCTTGGGTGGTTGGACCCAAAATGATTTTTTTTTAATTTTTGGCAAATCGAAAAGTTTTTAAAAAAAAGGCAAATTCATTTTGAGTCGAGTTAAATGTTTTCTTCGACCTGAAACTCAGCATTTCATTTTGATGGAGCGATTGGTGATGTTACTGAATATTTTTAAAATAAAATGGAAGGAAATTTCTAAACAAAGAGTCATTTCGAACCTACAAATATCACAACAAAACATTTCAGCATTGGGGGAATTTGTTTTCAACATGAACAATTTGGGGAAATGATACAAATTCAATAAGTGTTTTGATGTTGCCAATTCTGCTTTTTTTTCCCCAAAAAAATTTATCTGAAAAATTTGGCCCATCTCTTATTCCAAGGAGTCCTAATTAGATTTGCTAATAAAAGCTAAAAGCACTGTAAGAATGTTTCCAGCTGAAGTCTGTAGATGAAATCAGGAGTGGTGTGTGGTGTCTGTGTGTATATTGGGGTAGGAGCTTCAGGCTAGATTTTTAAACACTTAGCAATTCATTGACTCCGTTTATGCAACTTTCCATCACGCTGACACAGTGAGCAATGCATCAATCCTTGCAGTGTAACGCCAAGTGATACAAAGTGACAGCAATCAATTATTTACAGTTCCACTTTCCAAACTGCGCAGAAATATCCACTTTGGGCACAATATTCAGGATAGGAAAAGAAGACCAGTGAAGGAAAGCAGAGGGTGTAACCTGATGGTTAGACTAGAGGGCTAAGAGCCAGCACACCTGGAATCTACTTCCAGCTCTGTCATCAACTCTCTGTCACCTTGATCAAGTCATTTAATCTCTGTGCTTCAATTTCCCCATTTGTAAAATAGAACACTAGCCTAAGTCACAGAAGGTTCTTCTGCTATCTAATATTTTAAATCACTTTGAGATACTCAGATGAAAGGAGCTAAAAATGTATATTATCATTATTCTTTCACTTAAAATATGGCTACATTTGCTCTAGGGTTACAACGTATCAGATCACTAAGTAGAGCTATTCTGTAGGGATCACGCATGCGTCCAATGCCATTTGTATTAATTTTGATAGAATAAATGAGCCACAAGGGTGATGGCATTATTACTTTATTTTTCACATGAAAAGCTAAGTATCAAGGGTAACACCAAATACATTCTCACCTCTCACTTGAGGTGCCAGACAAGGGGTCTCCAGATTGCCAAGACTCAGAAAGAAACCGCTGGTACCCGTGTCATCTTCCCTGGGACCTCATGCATGTCAGATGGCACGTGACGTAAGGACTATTTCCACTTGAGACAAGGTAAGCCCAGCTCAACTGACTCGGCCTGAAGAAGGCTTCCCACTTCCATTCTCCTGTGCCAACACAGGCGTCCCTTCCAGTTTTACATCTCCGCTGACGAGGCTGTAGGTATCAGACATGAGACACTGTCTGCACTACCTGGCTAAGGCCATGCCAAGGGACTGGGCCCTCACTGGCACAGAGAGACACCATAAGAAAGTCAAAGAAACCATTTCATTTAGAGAAGGTGGGAGGAGTGAATGCTTCAGGTGAGGGATGAAGGGACCAGACATGCTCCAAAGCCCTCCAGAATCTCTAGCAATGTCCAGTTCTCAATAACATTGAAAGTGCCCAGTAAATGATGCAAAATTATGGTGGGGAAGAAGAGACGGGGGCTGAGAGACCCACCACCTCATTCGTAAGAGCCAGGGGAGGTGCCATTGGCACACCAACACTTTCCGAAGATTTCCTTTCAGGGTGCATGACTGTGTCCCCATGGACCCTGTAATACGGGACCAGGTGTACAGTTAGCATGCCATATAGCGACAGGCAAAGGTCCCGCTCCCATGAGCTCTCAGAAGTTGGGATGCTTCTCACACCCACGGCTAGTGTGGGAAAGAGCCCAGGAGAAAAGGCTTTGGCACAGACAACTCAGCTGTGAGTTTTCTGGTTTTGTTTCATGCTCACAGCACTCTTAGGCCAGCCCGGTCTGACTAAAAGCCTGCTCCTGTGGACTTCAGTCTCCACTAATCATTTCATATGCGCTATCAATGTGCTTAGTGCTGTACGAGACAGAAATAAGAGCAGAACAAGGGCCTAATGCTCCTACTTGATATTTACTACAACTGATATGCAGCAGAAGGCTTCTTTACCCCGCAGGCCCCAGGAGCTCTCGCTCGCTCTCTGCGAAGGCAGGAGGAAGACACAGGAAAATTAAGTCTTCCTTTTAAACGGGCAGGCTCATTCCCTATTCATTCCAGCCTGCTGATGCAGTTAGATCCTGCAGACCAGC
Organism: Mauremys reevesii; assembly: GCF_016161935.1. NCBI lineage: Eukaryota > Metazoa > Chordata > Testudines > Geoemydidae > Mauremys > Mauremys reevesii. The sequence continues at coordinate 8,015,346 of NC_052641.1, read as the reverse complement.
CACTTCAAACAGGAGGCTTCATATCCAGCTCCAGCCCATGTGTGGGACGTAGTTGCAACAAAGACCCAGAATGAGGGGACACACACAAATTATTCATGCAAAAAACTTAAAATGCAGCGGGATTCCTTCCTTTGGTGTGAATGACCCTCTACAACCTCAGCCTCCTGGTTCCTTATCTCTGATGCAAATTTTCAACAATAAAAGAAAAATTTATGGGGAATGTGGGCAGTTCTCAGACTAAACTAAGCTCTCAGCCCTGTGCATTTCTCCACAGTCCCCCGGCCCATTCACAAAGATCTCCCGTAATAAACCATATTTGCCCCAGAGATCCCATTAGCCAGATCACACCACAGATCAAATCTATTTCTCACCATGCTCTCTGGTCATTGGGAAGATCTGTGCTGAAGAGAAGAGTGCTACAAAAGTCACCCTGTTGACTGACTCTCCTCCTCCGGGATGTTTACTTTGTCCCTGTATGCTTTGAACCAAGGCTCATATGGTAGGTTCTAGAAACACTAACTTAACAGAGTAGCTTAAAGCCATGTGCTGATGCAACAATTACTCCTCAGAGAAAGAAGCAATTGCTTGCCATCACCCTTTCCTCTAAAGACGCACTGAGTTCATACGAGAGATCGTTAAACTAATCGGCAAAATGACAGAGATTATCAGAGAGACAAGGTGGGTGAGTGCTTCTTCAGCTCTGCGGAGCACTCAAAAGCTTGTGTCTCACCCACAGAAGTGGGTCCAGTAAAAGATATCACTTCACTTACCTTAAAAACAACAAGGAGTCTGGTGGCTCCTTAAAGACTAACAGATTTATTTAGGCATAAGCTAAGCTTTCGTGGGTAAACAACCCACTTCTTCAGATGCATGGAGTGAAAATTACAGATACAGTCAAATATATATTGGCCCCTGAAGAGAAGGGAGTTACCTTACAAGTGGAGAACCAATGTTGAAAGCCAATTTAGTCAGGGTGGATGTGGTCCACTCCCAATAATTGATGAGGAGGTGTCAATGCCAAGAGAGGGAAAATTGCTTTTGTAGTGAGCCAGCCACTCCCAGTCCCTATTCAAGCCCAATTGATGGTGTTGAGTTTGCAAATGAATTGTAGCTCTGCAGTTTCTCTTTGAAGACTGTTTCTGAAACAGACGACTGTTTCTCTAGTATCTAGTAATATGGCTACAACAACACTTCAATAAGAAAGACCTGCCTATGTATTCATGTTGAGATGGGGGTAAGGATTAGGCCAAGCGTGAGAATGAGTTCGTGTGAGCACGTGCATTTCTGTGAGTGTAAGTACCTGAGAACGTGTGAGTGTAGCCATGTGGATGAGTGAGCGTGCATCTGTGTGGATGAATGAGTGTGACTATGAAATGAGTGTACAGGAAAGAAAACACACCATGAAGTGCTAGAAATACACAATTGCTCCATGCTCATTTTCTTCCAACATTTGACCAAGACAAATGTTAAAGCTGTGATGGACCCCAGTCTCTCTCATGAAAAATCGGCAGACAAGGGAAAGGGGTATCAGGGAATTGGAAGCCAAAAAGAAAAGAAAAAAAGAATCAAATGCAAAACTGTATCCAGGAGGAATAATGGCCATATGGAATAAGTGATCAAGAAGATGAATTCTGCCTTCAATATGTTCATGAAGGAAACTACATGAGACCCAATCTGGGAGTGGCCAAATCCTTCTAAAAAGAGAAACTGCCACCCCAGCTTGTACTGGAACATTTGGTGTTTCATTTGCATCTTGGAATGAGACAACTGGTATCATTCAAACTTTACGTTCATCTTTCGGATTGCTGCCCTGCGAGGCCACATTTGCGGCTCTCACATAACCAGGAATCCCCCAGCGACAATATGCTTTTCCTGGCTCTGCCTTGAAACCAAATTCCAGAGCTGTTGGCATGGAAATTTACCATCAGACAACTATTAAAGTTTTCTCTTGGACTGTCAAGATTATTTTAGGGCCTTTGTGTGAAAAATGTAAATACTGTGGCTCGAATCATGTGCTGTAGGGCCGGCAGTCACACGCCTTTGCACTGCCATCCCTTGAGATCTCACAACCCAGGCTGGCTCAGTATCTGGACAGCAAGTATGGCCCCAATCCTGCTATTTGCAACGTTCCAGTGGGCTGCTGAACCTGCAGGAAGCCCAGCTGGCTTCACAATATATTGCAGGATCAAGGCGCCTTCTGTTTGAGAAGCTTATGGTGATTTTCAATCATTAATTAATGTAAACCTCATAGTCTCCTCCCCTCCCCTCCCAGCTTTTCTCCCCAGTGAGGTCAGTTTCATTGTCCTCATTTTACAGATGGGGAAAATGAAGCATATTAGAGCTATAAAGTGATATGCCCTAGTTTACACCCTGTGAATCTGTGGCAGCCAAGAGAACCCAGAGCTACAGATGCCCAGTCCTGTGCAGCAATTGTAAACCCATCTGTCCTTTAACCTGGGAGAAGGAACACATCCCCACATCACATGGCATTATAAGCACTGATGAGATAATGGAGTTGACCACGAATCCCACGAGCCACATACAGAGAGGGATATAATTAAGAATGGGAGAAACCGGGATCAGACTAAGCTCAATTACCAGAAACAGCACTGTTCGTATTAAAACAAACAGCACTAAAAAAACCCAAACCCCTAAATATTGATGAACCACTTAAAAAACTGAAGGTTGAATTATAGATCAATATGGGGCTAATTTTTCTGTGTACATTTTATTATTGTTTCCCCTCGACTGTATTTTCCAGTCTGACACTCATTTCTTCTTGCTAGCTAAAGAAAGAAATTTGCCCTTTTCCTCCTCCCTTCATCTCATGTGAACTCCTGCAGCTCTTGCTCATGTTTCAAGAGGACCCATCATGGCAGCAGCCAGAAAGGAGGCAGAGGAAGGCTGCTGATGAAAGACTTTACAGATCTTCAGCTAGAGCAGCGGCTCTCAACCTTTCCAGACTATGGTTCCCCCTTCCAGGAGTCTGATTTGTCTTGTGTACCCCCAAGTTTCACCGCACTTAAAAACTGTTTACAAAATCAGACATAAAAATACCAAAGTGTCACAGCCACACTGTTACTGACAAATTGCTGACTCTCTCATTTTTACCAGATAATTATAAAATAATCAATAGGAATATAAATAGTGTACTTACAGTTCAGTCTATAATATATAGAGCAGTATAAACAAGTCATTGTCTGTATGAAATTTTAGTTTGCCCTGATTTTGCTAGTGCTGTTTCTGTAGCCTGTTGTAAAACTAGGCAAATATCTAGATGAGTTGATGTATCCCCTGGAAGAGCTCTGTGTACCCCCAGGGGTATGTGTACCCCTGGTTGAGAAACCACTGAGCTAGAAGACCCACCGGGACAGGGCACCACCTACTGAATCACTAACACCTGCCTGCACTGCACTAGGTCCCCCCATAATGATCCAACCCATCCTGACTCCCATCCCAGTAGTGACCCTGCTTGAGCCAGCTTTGCTCGTGAGAGCTGATGGAATCACAAGGCTGCACCAAGTGCTAACTGTTTCTTTTAGGGCTTTTCCCTCTTGCCTCTGCCTCCTTCATTCTCTGCGTCAGTCTGTTTCTGTGTGGTAGAGAAGGGCAATTTCTATTGTTACTTTGCACCCCAACTTCCGCCTGTCATTCTCCTTCTTCCTTTTCCTTCGTGGAGTGGACTCGGGTCCCAGTCCTCGGTGCTGCACCCAGCTGACCACAACAGCATTAAAGGCGGTGACTAGGATCGCCATACCTATTTTCCCATGACTATCAGGCTTGAAATCCTTCTTTATTAAAGCAACAAGTGCAGATGTCTTCGTTCCAAACCTCCCTACCTCCTTCGGCAAATAAATGGATAGCAATTGCAAGATGAGTATTCACCTCTACTTCTATAGGAGTCACGCTGCTGGCTGGAACCTTTAGTGAGCATCAGCAACTTGGGAAGTGGGAGCCTGGCATTCTCCTGCTAAACTCTGTTCAGGTTGGTACCTCCCACACTCCCCGACTCTTATCTATTTTGCCCACCCGACACCAGGACTGTAAGCTGTCCAGGTAGGGGCTTTCTTCTTTGTCTGTACAGTACCCACCACAATGAGGCCCGGATTCATCATTTGGGTGCCTAGGTTCTACCATCATACACACATATATAAATAGGCCCTCAGTGAAGCAGCAACATTTAGTAACACTCACTGTACTGTGTTATGTACCAAGAACGATAAATGCAAACACACACCACGAGTGCAGCCAAGGTCCCCCACCTGTCCTCTTCGCAGAGCTGCACAATCAATACTCTACGGTCACTTCCCAAGGGGATGTGCACTTCCACTGGATAGATCTGGAGGTGCCCTTTGCACTAAGTACCTGGAGTGCGCCTGTGCAGCCACAAAGAAGCTAAAAGATCTCCACCAAAAACAAGCTTCAAAATCCTTTCCTCCCTTTCTGCTCCGTAGAGACATGCTGGTTAACTCAGCAGCAATGTAAACAAACAGTGATCATGTGCATGTGGGTGATGATTCAGCCAAAGCAAGTAGATCAGCACTTGAGCAACAGGCTACAAACATGTGCTTTATTTCCTCAATGAGAGACTCTGCAATGAGCAATGGCTACACGAAGACATCACGTTCCATCAGACAGCAGCATGCACAAGGCAGCTAGAATTAATCACATGACCTCTAGAGCAAAGAGCCCACAGACAGGGGCAGCACTGGGGGGAGAGGGCTTGAGGGGCCCTTAGCTCCCCTCGCCCCAGTAGCCACCCCTCCTAGTGCAAAGGTCAAACGTTACACAGAAGTAAGGGTGGCAGGGTCTGGTATTGCCACCCTTCCTTCTGCGCTGCTGCTGGTGGCGGCACTGCCTTCCGAGCTGGGCGCCGGCCAACAGCCGCCGCTCTCCAGCCTCCCAGCTCTGAGGGCAGAGTTTAAAGAGCAGAGATTGCTGGCTGGGTGCCCAGCTCTGAAGGCACCAGCCAGAACTGCAGAAGGGTGGCATGTGCACACAAGATGCATAGCGCCGCCCCCCAATTTTCTATCTAGCGCTCCTCAGAGCCCCCCCACCTGCCGACAGGCCTCCACTGGGGAGTTAAAAAACAGCGTTGGCAGCTCAGAATAGATTACATGTATAGGGCTGATAAATATTACATCCAGAACAGGGGCAATGGACCATACTCACAAGCCAGTACATTACAACCAGGGGCAGGAGAGTGGTTCCTGGGAGAACAGGTTGGCTGCTCAGCAATAAGAAAGGCCACAAAACTTAACAGCTGAAGGAGCGAAAATGCACCAGGAAACCTGCAAAATGGCTTCTTTAGGGTTGCAGTGATGGGCTCTACCAAATTTAAAGGGCCAGCACAAGAAAAGCTCTGTGGGTGAAAGTTCCTGTAAGATGGCGTATCCCTGCACTGTGGAGAGTTAGGAGGGACGAGGAAGTCACCAAGGAAGGTGCTGCTGCCCCCTCTATTGTGCCTACTGCGGCTGTATCACAATTCCCATTAGTTCACTTTTGTTACCGGATAACAATGAAACAAGGGAGCTGCGTTTTACAATGGCTAACTGAACAACAAAGCCATGGAGATAGGGCCGGATCCTCAACAGGTGTACACCGGTGTAGTTCCACTGAAATCAATGGAATGACGCTGATTGACATTAGCTGAGAATCTGGCCCCTAGGTTTATTAGCAAAACAATGTGCATGCGCGAAGTTTGTTTGCCATCTCACGATCCTTCCTTGAAACATATTCCCTTTTTCTAGAAGGGGAAGAGACATCAGCCCCTTTGCAGATGGTCCTCTGAGGCAACCATTGCGCAGCTGTCAATTTTATTGCCATGCCACTAGAATCAAAGGAGTGTGAGGATGTGCCTAGTACATTCATCTTCCCAGCCAGGGCTTGATCTCGTTCCGAATATTTCCTCAAACGCTCAATAACCCAGCAGGTGTGTTCTGCCTGAATGTAGCTGGCATGCTAGCAGTACAGCCAGTGCCCGCTACCTGAATGCACCCGGAAGGTTTAGCAGCAGCCAAGGAGTTAATTTTCCAAAGAAATATATTGGCTCTATTTAAGCAAAGGCAAAAAAACAAACCAACCACCACCACCAACAACAACAGTGGGGGGGGCATGTTGTTGACAACTCTAGCAGCAAATTAAGAGGCTAAAATAAAATGTACCATCAAGTAACAAGCTGGAGACAGGCCAGAAATCAAAAATAGATGTAAAGAAAACTGTATGGCGAAATCAGTTCCAAGCAGGCTCATTGAGTTCAATTACTAGAAATTAGAAAAGGATCTGGAAAAAGAAATATTGCAGGGCTACAATGCATTAGGTGGTGTTAATGATGGCTGCTATGTTTACGGGCTGCTTTCTAATCATGGTTTTATGGCAGGGGATTTGCCATACTAAACGGGAGCATTATTAATAGGGGAGCATGGCCTGACACTTCCAGGCAGAAATACACCTGATTTAGCTTCTTTAATTTAAGAAATTACATTAAAAGTGAATGTTAATGGGTGGGATCTGGATCTGCAGCAACTCTATTCGCCAACCTCAGAGATTCAAGTCTCTGGAGACAGACGCCCACAAAGTCATAAGATTTTAAAAAGAAAATATTGAGAATTTTTTTTTGTCTTCTGTTTTTTGAGCCTTTAGGAGCCCTGTTATAAGCTTCGCTCTGCAGCCATGAAGGCTAGGAAGAGACTGACTAACAAAAAACGCAAAGTCTCACCTAATGACAAGACTCCAGGAGCTGGGGCTTTGAACAAAGACACAAAGTATCCTGAGACTCATGGAAAAAATCACCAGAACTGTAACACTGCGAGCAGGGATGAGGGAACAGGCCGATACGCTGATGCTTGCACTGGGATCATTTGGGGATCGTATTATTTAGGAAACATTCAGCCCCAAACATGAATAACAGCAGCTCTGCAGCTCTTCTCTGTGAGCCGGTCTTCCCTTGCATGTCCCCGACTCTGGAAGAGTTCTACGCCACCCTCTCTCCCCTTCTCTGAGCACCTGGGAAAGGGAAGACCAGGGCCGGCTCCAGACCCCAGCGCGCCAAGCGCGCGCTTGGGGCGGCATTTTGCCGGCAGGGGGCTCCGGCGGACCTTCCGCAGTCATGCCTGTGGGAGGTCCAGGGGAGCCGCAGGACCAGCGGACCTCCCGCAGGCATGACTGCGGAGGGTGCGCTGGTCCCGCGGCTCGGGTGGACCTCCCGCAGGCGTGCCTGCGGATGCTCCACCGGAGCCGCGGGACCAGCGTGCCCTCCGCAGACACGTCTGCAAGAGGTCCCCCGGAGCCGCGGGACCGGTGACCGGCAGCGCACCCCCCTGCGGCGTGCCGCCCTGCTTGGGGCGGCCAAATTCCTAGAGCCGCCCCTGGGGAAGACACAGCTCTTTTCTCCCAAGGAGGCCCTGGGGCAGGGATAACCTGGGAGAGCAGTCTTCTTCTCCAACCCCCATGGAGTTTTTTCTCACCTTCTCCCATGCATAGTCAGATGGCAAGGATGCCAAGCCAGTGACAGCTCAGACCTCACTAACTGGACAGTCAGGACTGGGGTTGAACAGGTTTCTAGCTCAGGCCTGCTGCTTACTAGCACTATGGGAGAACCGAACATCTGGTACGCTATGGTAGGCCCAGTTCACCATTGCCTTACGGCATCATTCACACCAGTGCCCAGGGAGTGCAAAATGCTGCTGTCCTGATTTGATAGCACTTCCCACCCACTTTCTGCTGGTGTAAACGACTCCACAAGGTGCAGGCAGCAATGAACTGAGCCCGCTGGGCACCACTCGAAAGTATTTGATGGGGTGAATGATTCCTCCCTAGCCTGCAGCAGGAGGAGGGTCACAGACATTCGATGCTTTCAGGCAGTCAGGCCTGGTCTGCACTAGGAAATTAGGTCAGTATAAAGACGTCAATCAGGAGCGTGAAAAATCCACCCCTCTGAGCGGCGCAGTTACACCAACCTAACCCCCGCTGCAGACAATGCTAGGGAGGTGGAGTACGTGCACTGACAGGAGACCCCCTCCCGTCGGCACAGGTAGCGTCTTTCCTGAAGCGCTGCAGAGGGGTACTGATGCCACTGCAGTGTTTTAAGCATAGACAAGCCCTCAAACAGCTATTTGAAGCTCTTAGAGGAGGACACTGGTGACACACAGATTGTGCCGGAGCACCTATATTTAATGAAAAAGAAGAGAAAGCATGTTGAGTTTGTGTATCACCAGAATCACTACCCCCTTTCAGCAGAGCACTACACAACAGCTGATATCTTGCTCAGTCTGCTTTAACAATACCACCTAGCTCTTCTCATCAGGAGATCTCAAAGCACATTACAAGGGAGTTCTGTTTCATTATCCCCATTTTACAGATGGGGTAACTGAGGCACCAGGACAGGAAATTACTCACCCCAGGTCACCAGCAGAGCCAGGAACAGAACACAAGTCTCCCAAGACCCAGTCCTATATAGATATAGATATATATAGAGAGAGAGAGAGACGCGCAAAACACAGTGGTCTAGTGGTTAGAGAATGGGACTGGGTCGTGGGAGACTTGTGTTCTGTTCCTGGCTGGTGTGGCACAGGCAGTGCACTGCAAGCTTCCCGGTGCCCTCAGTGGGCTGTAACCCTAACCAGCTCAGTGGGTCACAGCAAGGTTCAATCGCCGCAGCCCTGTTACTCTTTGGCATCTCTGCTGACTTTGCCTGCAGAGGGTGATGTTGGTGCCAACTGCTCCTGTTGGAGATGGTGATTTGGGATGTGGCTATTTGTATATTTGGCACCCGCCCTTTACATGCCTCACTTGATCCTGTCAGTAAAAATCCTTTGCTTCCATTCTTTTCCGACTGGTCCTTTCCCCTCTATGTTACCAGATATAATTTCCCCACAGGCCCCAGCCCTCTCTCATCCTCCTTTCCCCACCACTTCATCATTCTCTTCTCCTCCCCAGTTTTATCTCCACTGATCTCACCTCCAGTCCATTTCTCCCACTCTCGAGTAGTTCACCTTCCCAATGTGGGGGTGAAGAGAGTCTTTTGGAGAATAGGCAAGTGATGGACAATGCCTTTGAGGAGGTCATCCTCCAAATAAGGTTGCACTGACAGCCCTGGAGGACCTTGAAGAAGAACTCGGTCGTTCTCTCTCTCAAACTCCCTCAGACGTATCACTGGGAATATGACAGTGCTGCAGGGCAGAGATCCATCGGCCTCCAGGACAGGTTAGGAAGACTCAGACTCCTAGCCAGAGTCAGAACTTAAGTCAGTTTGGTTCTGAGGGCATCTTGCTGTGGTCTCAGTTGGCTTATTCACAGCAGAGAGGTAACGGGGTTGGAGAGCCAAGGGTAGAGCGGCCTCTCAAACATGCAGTTTTAATTGACTTGAATGGTTTTCTTTAAAACGTGTTTAGTTTTTGGGCATTAGGGCTGTTTTCATTCATTGTACAAGCAATCGCATGGGCAAAAAGGAAGAGACTTGCAATCAGATTTGCTTATTTAAAGGATTTATCGGTTTAACGTGTCCAGCAGTTTTCTTATTTCAACCAGTTGGTACACAGGGTCGTATCCATTTAACAGATTCCATCTGTCCTTCCCCATTCCTCTTGAAGGAGGCCCCAGTGCACTCAGCAGCTGTGTAAATTGGCATGGAATAACTTTACACTCCAACAGCGCTTAGTCTCACATTTGGCATTTAAGTGGATTTCATGGTATTGACATTCACATTCCCTAAGAAAAAGCACAGCAAAACACACTGCCGGAGTGCTAAACTGGTCTTACTGCAGCTCTACATTATATATGTATTTTTTCCTGTGCTAAGAGTGATGCAGCACAAAAGCACAGTATTCTATATACGGAAGATATATAGATATTTTTCAACATTTTCCCTGTCAGGGTACTGGATAGCTCAAGGGGACTGATAACAAGCTAAGGCGCCTTTCACCTCGCCAGTAAGTTGCTGGGTTGAATCCAGCCCTGGGAAACAAGGTTCAAAAAATTACCATCTGATGCCTGCTTAGTGGCTCATGCAAAATAAGTTATTGGTTTCAGTCCAGTGGGCAGGGCTCCATGCATCTGAGAGTCACTTCCACAAGTGACTCCATTGCTGGCACTCACTGAAGAGAGTGGACAAGGACTGCACAGAGATGGGTCCCTTGAGGTTAGCTGGCACGGGTAGTGCAAGCACCTAGTCTGTGGCTACAGAGAAGCACTCAGACAGTGTCAGTCTGGCACCTTTCTCTGAAGAGCCCTTGTTCTTTCTTCTCTTTCACATTGTGAAATGTTGAGTCTTCTGTACTTTCCGTCTCTGTGTTTTGTGTCTCGTTGTGCTGCTTACAGGGTCCCTAAGAAAGACAGATTGCCCAGCATGGGAGGCACAGAATTACACACACCTCAGCTCTCATCTCAGACACGTGGTGCCGGCTGGTGGAGGCGAGCTCACGGGCAAAGCCAGATGGGTGGGTCTTACCCAATATCGGGTTGAAGCAACCACAGTGTTTCTTCCCGAGAAGACCCTGGAAGGGGAAAGAGGCCCCAGCACAGGTAGGGAGGGGAGTGGCCATTTCATATCCAAGGGGGCCAGGGATGGAGTCAGGGCTTGTGGTGGGAGAGGAGGGTGCAAAGACATGGCAGGCAGGGAGGCTGCAGGTGGAGCAGGGCTGGGAATATACCAAGACCCCTTTGGGGAGCTGTTGATGCGGGAACAACACTCAGACGTTCTACAGGGACTAGAGATTTGGGGACACAAAGGGGCCTGGTTTTCAGAGGGCAGGTGGGTGGCATGTGCTGAAAGGCAGGCCCCTTTGAAGCCTCTCAAATGCCTGGTTACTTTGGAAGGCCTTGACCTTAGGCTGGAGAGGGGGCAAGGGCTTGTCCGAGGGGGCCTGGGCCAGCTGAGAGGAGGAGGAAAGCTCCAGAAGGCGAGCGGAGTGTGGCAGGCAAAGGAGGGGAGCTGAATCCGGTCCAGCTAAATGGGGTAATAAACTGCTGGTTTTGCAACAGCCCAAGCCCTGAGCAGGCCGTCTGGTATGGGGGAAACCTGCTCTCGTCCACGCCCACTCGAAGCAGAGCTGGCTTTCTCTCTGCTCAGATCCTTTCCGAGAACAGCTGAGTGGGCGCGTTTGTGCCTGAATCTGAGCTTCTCCGTTTGCAGCAGCAGCAGCTAGGGATGGCTGCATTACTCATGAGTGGGATGTGCAGCATCATCCCTCATGAATGAAAGTTAAAAAAAATAACAAATCACACCACCCACTACCAGGCACTCTATAAATACCATAGCAGGGGGTGTCTGCAGAGGAACTGGAGGTGTCAGCTTCATGGCATACTTACAGAGCTGCTCACGTAACTTGATTAGCAGCCACAGCGTGGCAAAAGTCTGATCTTTTTGAAGGAGTCTAAACTAACACAATGGGTTCCGGTCTACTGTTTTATGCCCAGGCTACCCCACAGACCTCCATGTGGTTGCAAAAGTATTTCTCTGTCCGGTTCCCTTTTCCGATCTTCCTAGTGGATGGGCAGTTATACATTTGCCTTGCAGTAGTGCCTAGAGGGCCTCCAGCAGCAATCAGGGCCTCAGTGTCATGACAAGACCATCCCTACCCCGGAGAGCTTGCAGTCCGAGTACAGCTGGAGGAAGGTTGGTACCACCCTCTGCTGCGACCAGTGAGAAGTTGACCATAGCTTTTATGTGGGACATGCAGAGCTGCTGCAAGAATAGGAGCAGGAGAAAATGTTTCTGTGTCGTGTCTGGAATGGATGGATGATTTAAAGAATAAAGGCACTAGAAACTGATTTGTAATAGAAAACCCCTGCCCTGTAGCTTGAACCAAGTGGGGAGAAAAGTCCATAATCTGATCTTGGTTGCATCCTGTATAAACATGGAGTAGCTCCTCTTTGGATTTACACCCTGTGCGACTGAAGTCAGAGTAGGGTGACCAGACAGCAAGTGTGAAAAATCAGGACGGAGGTGGTGGGTAATAGGAGCCTGTATAAGAAAAAGACCCAAAAATTGGGACTGTCCCTATAAAATCAGGACATCTGGTCACCCTAAGTCAGAGGTTGGCCCTTTAAGGCTCAAAGCTCCTGCCTCTAACTTTTTAAAATCCAGAGAGCAAAAGTTTTTGTTCATGAAGCAAAAATAAATAATAATAATAAAAAAAAATCACATCATGGCACAAGAGACCTTAAAAGAGCTGTTTGTTTTCATTCTTGTGGAGAAGGAACATAGTTACTTGGAGAATGCAGCTGGGGAGAAGTCAGGGATGTGCCGTACAGAGATAGCGGCCGAGGGAGAGGAGGGCTGACAGAGGCAGAGCACTTTGGACAGTGGTTAGCAGAAGGCCACGCAGCCGCCCGGAGAGAGGCAGAATCCGCTGCTGTGGGCTTCTGAGTCACTTTTACCGACGTCGCTCCCTAAATAATAAATGAGGTCCTTGTTTAGTAAATAATGAAAGTGTGTAAGTGCAGCAAGTCTCTGCTTTACACTGGAGCACTGAAGCGTATGAAAGGAGCATCAGGGAAACGGGGCCTCTTTCCCCTTCCGAGCGGTGCAGCAAACCAGCTCAGTCCATCATGCCCATTTGTAACCCTTTCAAGACGGGTGATCGTTCGGTACCACATGCACAGCTCCAGCATGCACCGGGTTCCAAGGATACCCAGCAACATTAGACACAGGAAACTGGCCTCTCCCACTGCACAGAAATTGAGCTCTGCTCCCCCTTCTCTCCCCGGAATCCATCCCAAAAACTGGAGCAGCTGAGCCCATTTTTCTCGTTGGAATTGGAGAGGAGCTGGCAGGTTTGTTGTCCCTCTCTATTCCCTTCGCCATGCCCAGGAGCAGAGACTAGCTTTAACGTCCCCGCCGAGGATTCCCCCAAAGTGCATGTGTGTGTGGAGGGGGTGGTCTCCAGCAGACTGCACGGCTCGCCCCTGTTCCACCCTCCCCAGATCCCAGAGAAGGCAGCTGAGAGGGAGAGTGACTGAAGACCTAAACACTCCGGCAATCCCCACTTAGTGGCTGGTCTCTTCAGGGCCACTGCCAATTGGTGCAGGTTACAACAGCCCTCCAGGGCTGGGGCAGAGAGAGAATCAGGGAGCAGGTTACACCCTCCCCCCCATGCTCAGTACAGACCGGATGCAGCTGAGAATCCAGCTCACAGTGTTTGTAAAACAGAGAGCCCTGCTGGCATATTACAACGGCGGTCAGCCATACAAAGGCAGTGATAGCGGTATGGCCGGCTAAGATCGCTGCTCTCACGGCCACTGCCTCCCATTCAAGCGCGTGAGTGCTAAGTCCTGCACGGAGCAGGAGCAGCATGACTCTGGAATAGGGGGATAACACACCAGGGCTCTGCAAGCAGGCCACTGGGGAAGGCAGGGAGGAGAAACCTGGAGCAAGTGCCCTGGGGACGTTACGGGTGTGCAGGCTTTTGGCGGAAATGGGGAATTCAGTGGCAGGGCCATAAGCAAAGTCAACTCAGGAAATAAGAGACATTCACTCTCGCGATGTCACTCCGTGAACCTGAACCAACTGAGCGCAACCCCAAGTAAGCAGGGCTCGGAGTAATTCTTCCCTGCGTCCCGGTTGCGTGTTGCTGGAGTAGTATGAGCCCCAGCAACACGGCTCTTGCCTGGATTAATATACTTATTATGGGATGTGTAATAAGCACCTTACTTATGGGCACCTACACTCGGCACAGCCAAAAACTTCAGCACTCCCTAAGCCTTCCTTCATGGGAAAAACAATTAAACACGGCTGTAAAGATGCCCAGTTCTGCATCAGTACTGCCTTTTTGTTTTAACCACGCAGTGTTAAGATTTTAGATGGGTGGTGTCTTCCTCACAGGATGAAACTAAATTATTTAGCTCTGTTCAGCTACAAAGCACTTTACAACCAATCGATTCAGCCTCACAACAGCCCTGTGAGGTAAGTACCATTATCCCCATTTCTCAGACAAGGGGTCCGAGGAAGAAGTCAAGTGACTCACTCAAGGAAAAAAAGATTTTAAGTGCCAGTACTGGGATTAAACTCCAGGAGTCCATAGGACTGGAGCCAGGCAGGGGCCACTAGAAGGACGGCTTCCTGGTGTACGGCAACTTGAGTTCTTTGAGATGTTTTGTCACTATACGTTTTCCACAGTAGGGTGGGAGTGCACTGACCTATGAGCTCTTGACCGGAGATTTAAGTTAGCAGTGTCCATGGGCCCGGTCCTGCACACCACACAACCTTGTGCTCCACAGCGAGAGTATATAGGGGAGAAGCAGACCCTTCGCCACTCCAGCTTCTTCTCAACTACAGAGCCTAGAAGACTGGTCAGCAGAGGGGAAGGAGGGTGGGAGGTGGAGCATCCCCACGAACAAAACATCTGAAGAACTCAAATTACTGTACAGGTATAAACCTCTCCTTCTGCTCCACCACAGGAGACTCCAAGCAGTAACTCAGTGTTGAGGCAGGAGCCGAGGAGGCAGATCGAAGACAATTCGAGGACAGCATCAAAGTTGTGTCCATCTTGGATGCAGGACGGATAGTGTAATGTTTGGAGAACATGTGAACTGAGGACCAGGTAGAAGGCCTGTAAATTTCCATGATGGGAATGTCTTTAAGAAGGGCTATAGAAGTGGATTGAGCCCGGTGAAGCGGGGCATCATTCTATGAGGTGTCTGCCCCCCGGCGACTTCGTAGCAGGCTAGGATGCAATCTGAAGCCCACTTTGGCAGTCTCCGTATGGAAACTGACTGCCACTTCATTCTTTCAGTGAAGGGAACAAAAAGACTGGGAGAATGGACAGGGAATGGTTCACTTGATGATTATGGATCACTTGATCGAAGACCTAAACATTCTCCTCCTGCCCAGATAGAAGGCAAGAGCCCTTCTAACAACTCAGGTGTAGAAACTGGCCTCTTCTCTTGAGGGGTGTGGCATGGGATAAAATACTGGCAGACAGATATCCTGACTGATATGAAAGTCTGTCACACCCTTTAATAGAAATTGAGGATGGGGGCACAGCACAACTTTGTCGTGGTAGAAGGTAGCATGTGGGGGGTCAGCCAGGAGCACCCCGAGTTCGCCCATCCTTCTGACGGAGACGATGGCTACCAGGAATGACGTCTTAAGGGAGAGATTAAGGCTCAAATGGAGAGTTCTTTAAGGTGTTGAGGGCCAAACTGAGGTCTCATGGAAATTCCAGACATGAGGAAATAAAAATAGATAAGCCCTGAAGGACTCTGGCTGTGGGGGGGTGGACATAGACTGGAAGGCTCTCAATAAGCGAATGGAAGGCCATAACAGCTGCCTTTAACAGAACTCTTGGATAGTCCCTATGTTTTCAGTTCCAACAGGTAGTCTGGGATCTTTGAAAGAGGAGCTTCAGAAGCAGCTAGAGCGTGGTGGGAGCACCAGGAAAGGGAGCATTTCCACTCCTGCAGGTAAGTTTTACGTGTGGAGGGCCTCCTACTACAGCCTGGGTGTCTGCCAAGCGTCCCACTTTAAATCTGAGAACCATCAAGGAGCCAGCCCTTGAGGCACTGAAGCTAGGGTGACCAGATGTCCCGATTTTATAGGGACAGTCCCGATTTTGGGGTCTTTTTCTTATATAGGCTCCTATTACCCCTACCCTGATTTTTCACATTTGCTGTCTGGTCACCCTAATTGAGGCATCACTACAGAAAGATGAAGTACATCCGAATGCCGCACTTGTCTCAGCAGTGAAGATGCTATTAAGGTGGCCTGCATCTGCTCCTGCCTCAATTTGATTAAGGTCCCGAGGATTAGTGGACCGAAGGGAAGGACACAATATTGATAATAGTCTGTGCCAATGTCAAAACGCAGAAGGAATTTGTGTGAGGCTTGCATAGCGACTTGAAGGTCAAGGGCAGCAAACCAATCCCGCTACTTTACGGATGAGATTATGGTAGCCAGTATCACCTATCCTGAAGTGCTGCCAAAGAATGTAGGTGTTCAGGTTCCTGAGGTCTAAGATCAGCCTCCAGCTGTCGTTTGTTATGATGACCAGGAAATATTTGGAGCAAAACCTCTTCCAACTAATTCTGAGGGAACTGGCTCTAACACCCAGAGACACAGGAGGGATCCTTGTGAGGGGGTCCCTGAAGAGGGAGGGGGACATAGAATAGAAATGGTTAGTATATCCTATAGAAACCACCTCTAGGATCCACTTATCGTCTGAGGTGATAAAGTTCCCAAGCAGGTAGAAAGTGGGATGGGCGGTCTGCAAAGGGGGTGGATGGTGGGTTCGCACAGCAGACCCTGAGACGAGGGTTGTTTGTGACTGTCAACCAGGTTGTCAAAATGGTCATTCAGCAGAAGGCTCAGGCAGGGAGGGAGGGGAGAGTCACGATCAAGGGTGCTCCCTCTTTTGAGGTTTGGCCCTCCTTCTAGGAGGTTCTGCAGGTTTGGAATAGATGTGACATGGGTCGTACTGGAACAGCCGGGAGCACTGTGCTGTCTGCCTTTTTGTTCCAGGTACCTAAACCCCGAGTGACCTCAGTGTTGTCTCTGAGTCCTGGTGGGAGTGGAGAGAGGTATCCGTATTGCCTCTGAAGAGCTTAGACCCTTCAAAGGGGAGGTTTTACATCATCTTATGTACGTCCTTAGCAAGGCCAAGCGACTGGAGCCCAGATGCTCATCACATAACAGTGGTGGCTAAAGATCATGAAGCTGTATCACCAGCAAGGAAGCTTTGGCTATGAGCTGGCCCTCAGAAAGGACAGCCTGGTGCTGCTCCCTGTGGCAGGCGGTCAATAAAATAAGTAAACTTCCAATAGCTGTTGAAGTCATCAGGCCTTGGCAGTTTGCTACTGGAGACTATACAGCCGCAGTAACTCTTCCTGCCAAGGCAGTCTAGGTGTTTAGCCTCCTTGCCAGAGGGAGCAGATTTTGAACAAGTTGGACTGTTTCTCTCATTGACCACATCCACCGCAAGCGAACTGGGACGGAGGGGACAGAAGGAATGCTTCAGTGCTTCGGCCGCTAGGTAATATTTTCTGTCTGCCCATTTACACGTGCACGTGACAGCACCGGGGGTCTGCCAGAGATTAATGAAGTGCTCTTGTCTGCAGCCTATAATGGGCAGGGCTCTTCCTCGGAGGGGTGAGAACGTAGAACGTCCACAAGGGAGTGCCGAGACTCCTGCACCTCATCCGTACAGATTTGGAGGGACTCTGCAGGTGGCTTCATTAGGTGCTGAAACCTCCTAAAACTGTCGGCCTAGGAGAGTGGTGATGGCATCACCGCCTTGTCGGGGGAAGAGGAGGGTGTGTGTGATGGAGATATCATCTCCTCCATTGGTAGCTGCTGCTCCTCCTGAACTGGCAGATGTGCGGTACTGGTGGCCACTCTTGCAGTGCCAGGGGCTGTTGCAGCATCAGCAGGTCTTCCAAACATCTACTGGACACGTGCCCTATAGAACTGGTTCCCATACGAGGTTCAGCGGTTCCACCAGGCCCATTGCAATGGGTGAGAGAAGAGTCTGCAGGGGTATTCACATTCAGAGCACCTAGGGAGTGTTCTGGGCTCTGGTCAGTCCTCTTCGGGGCACACCTCAATGGGCATAGAGTGGTAAGGTAGAGCTGTAGAGCCTCGCACTGAAATTTCAGATGTGCCACCCTCAAGACAAAATGGGGGGGCTGGATATTGGTGCCAGGGTTGGTACTGGGGGCCGAGGAGGTGCTGGAAGAACTGGAAGACAGGTCAGTACCAGAAGGTTGGTGCCTGCAGTCATGTGTAAGGGTTTGTGCTGACAGACATAGCGGCACCAGAGGGGAGCGTCTCTCAGTGCCCCCTAAGAGCACCCTGGTTCTTTGGAGATGAACACATCCTTCCAACAGAGGAATCTTGAGGGTGCAGGTGTGCAATCAAAGTGGATAGTCAGAGCCAGGGGTGGTACTGGAGCTCTAGCAGGGGATGAGGCTCTTTTCTTAGAGTGCTTCGTCCCCGAGGCAGCCTCACTGCAAAAACAAAACCAAAAAAACCCGCGGGAGCAAGTCTCAGAGCCCGGGTCAGTTGACTCAGGTTCACGGAGCTTGTAATACAGGGCTAAAAATAGCCATGTAGACGTTCATGCTGAGACTGGAGCTCAGGCTCTGAAACCTGGCCAAGGGGAGGTTCTCAGAGCCTGAGAGTGAATGTCTATATGGCTACGTTTAGCCCCGTAGCGCGAGCCCAAAGTCAGTCCACCTAAGGCTCTGAGACTCACTGCCGCAAGGCTGTTTTGTTTTGCAGTGTAGACGTAACCTCAGTCACTGGTATGGCGAGGCTGAGTAGAGGGGGGGAAAACTGGACTCCGAGGGCCAGGAGAAGCTTCAATCTCACCTCTTGGCTCTTTAAACCCTCTGCAAACCTTGTACAAGGATAGGACATGCGAGTCTCCAAGCCACCAGTGACAGCTGGTGGACAAACCTATGGCAGGTCTGGCAGGATTTGAATCCTGGAGCCTTTGGCACACCCCAGAAGTTAGCTGCCGAGCAAAGGGGGCCAAGGAATTGATCCCAAGAGACTGCGCAGGGACCCCCTAAAGCAGAAACTTATGCCAAAATTAAATTAAACTAAGTTCTAAAATAAAAGCAAGAGAAGAAGCTTCTAGGAAGCAGTGGACACAGCAGTTGCTCCATCTCAAACAGCACGCAGTGAAGAAGGAACTGGAGCAGCAGTGGGTCCACTCCTCCTTCTATACCCTCGCTCTGGGCAGGAGGTTGTCTAGCACGCAGGCATGGATCCGCAGACACTGCTCATTTAAATCTCTGGTCAAGAGCGCATTGGTGTGCGCACATCCTATGGCGAAGTAGAACGTGCTGCTCTCTCAAAGCTGCCTGTTCAAACACCGTTCGAGAGCAGAGGCTTTTATCTTCTGGTTCAGAAAAGGGATGTTGTGCAGGAGGTTTCCCAGGGCCTCGCTCCATTAAGCAAGTTGCAGTTTACATCCCTCGCCCTGATTGTCTTATTGGAAATCTTTATTCCTGGGACACGCCGTTTCTTTCAATAAATGCTACTGCAGCAAATATTCTTGGATACAGAAAACAACGTCTCCTCAATCTATTTTTTTTTTTTAATTTTCTGCCAAGGAATATGTACGTTAAGGGATTGTTTTGAATTGAGAAATCTGATTGGTTAGTGTTTAAACTGTTCGGGTATTCAGTGTAATCATAGAATATCAGGGTGGGAAGGGACCTCAGGAGGTCACCTAGTCCAACCCCCTGCTCAAAGCAGGACCAATTCCCAACTAAATCATCAAAACGGGACAGAGCTCCTAAGACAACCTGTAACAAGAATCATGCAAATCAGAATAAAAGTAACACTAAGCAATGAGGTATCCAGAGGCCAGACCACAGGGCTGGGAGCCAGGAGTTTGGGTTTCTATCCCCTGCTCTGTCACCAGGCCATTTATGTAAATCAACTTTGTTTGCCTGCATTTCTCCGTTTGTAAATCTGGGATGATGATACTTGACCCTCATCGGAGGGCTGTGGGGCTTAATTAATTAATGCTTGAGATTTTTAAATGAGAGGCAGAGCAGGGCTGCGCACAGCCAATATTATCTATCAAAAAACTTGGCTCTTACGGAAAACTCCTTTAGGATACAGGGGGGAAGAAGGCCTCCATTTCTCAAAGCACCCGAGCACTGAAAGTGAACGGCACTTACGAGCCATGGTCACTTAGTGCTTTTAGACATTTTACAAACCCAGTAGTGTTCTGTACAAAATATTCTAAAAACCCATCGATTAATAGACCATCTACCCGACCTCCTGCATAGTACAGGCCAAACTAGAGAATTGAACAGGAAATAACGTCTCTCTCGGTTATTATAGGCTCATTCTCTGCCCCCTAGAGCTTACGTCGTCAGAGAGGCAAGAAGGCAGAAGGCTGGACAACAGTTCAGGAAAGGGAAGGGTGAGAGAATGGAGGAGGAACGTCTGTAAGAAGCCAGGGATTATATTCAATCTCTATACGGCAGATTGACAGAAGACACAGCACAGAGAATGGGCAAGGGTCAGAGGCAGGCAGGCGGTGGGAGGAATGGAAGACCAGAGGAAGTGATGGCGAGCAGAGATGGAGGCCGGGGGTAAGATCTTGTTGGGCGTTTTAGGAAGAGCTCAAGGAGCGTGAAGGTGAAATAGTAAGAGACAAGAAGCCAGCAGAGAGATTCGAGGAAGGGAGTAGCGCAGCAGAAGAGGAAGACGACTGGCAACGTGGAACACTGGACAGTCGGGCGGAGCGTCAGGCTGCGAAGAAAAGGCCTGGCAGGACAGCTATTATAATCAGGGTAAGGAGAAGAACGGTTTTAGCACCAGGTAGAGTATGGGCAGCATATGCCAGTGAGCAGATACACCAGCTGGGGGAGAGAATACAACAACGCCCCAGTGAAAATTCAGTTCCAGCCCCTTTCCCGATGCAAAGAAAAATCCAGAGCAAAGCTGCTCCAAACACTGCAGCACAGCCGGCGTCTGGTGAGCTGGGAGGGGAGAGGACCCCCCCTGCCCCCATGTCTAGCCTCTTTTTCAAGGGCTTCCCCCTTCGTCGCACAGCCCCACCCCAGATAGGCAGGGGAGCTGGCAACCCTTCCCATGCCGGGACGCCTTTTCACCTTGTCACGGACAGGTTGTGGAACTACTGAAGGGGACGGGACTTGCTGAAAGAAGGTGAATGTTCGAGTGAGGTCTCAAGGGAGGGCTGCGAGGTTGCTAGATTGAAATCTCCAATAGCAGGGACTGGAGAATGCAGAGAGAAGTGGAAAAGAGCAGGAATGGGAAGAAACTCCAGACAAAATAAATCCATGCAGCCTTCCCACCCTGGCCACACATAAGCCGTTTTCAGGGAGGTGGAGATGAATCGCTTCTCACACATACACGTCTCTCCGCTTGTGGTTCCCCTCAGCGGACCATCCCTGAAGCACTATCCTGCTGCATCTTTCTTTCACCGAGCCAATGCCCCCCATCTGGGACTCTCCTGCCATCTTCTCCCCAGGCGAGCAGCATAAGCTGACTGTGACAACGCCAGCCACGAGATCTCAGCCTTTTGCACTGCTCCAGTTCGCAGGCTCCTCCCCTAACGTTTCAGAGATGTTGGTCTCTTGTTAAAAAGAAAGAAAGAAAGCAGCTTCTGCAGCCAATGTATCAAACCACCCCTGTCTTTGGAGCACTGGTGTCTGTGGGTTTGCTCTTTGCTTAACATTCTCAGCACTCCATTGTTTCGAATCAAGAGTGCTGGCCACCCCAAATTCCCATCTCACGAGGCTCGTGGGACCTTGCAGGGCCAGCCCCGGCTTTAGCGGATTTTGGTGCTTTTTATCTTATTTTTGCACTGATGTCACTGCACTGGTACGAACCCTTTTGTAGACTTGCTGGCAAATGTGACCGGTGCCATTTTGACTGCCGCACCAGGGCCATTCAGAACATAAGGCATGAGGTCCTACAGCTTCAACTAAAGAGCCAAATTTTGTAACCGGGGCTGGAACAGACTCAATTCTCTGTGAAGCAGGCACACGGCGGGCGGAGGGGAGGCACATAACTCCAGTGGGGTGAAATTTTTCAGACAAATACATTAGTCACCATGAAATGAAGTTTTGGTCCAACCCAAAACTATTGGCGGTTTTGACACCAATAGTTGGTCAGTCAGTCAAAAGAGGAGGAGGAGTTGGTGGTGGTCATGCCACTGCTTTCCTTCCACCCCACACACACATATTCCCATAAACCTCTTGCCCAGTGGTCAAGGTAAGTGGTTAAGCAAAGGGGTAGACCCAGGCTCTACTCCCTGCTCTGGGACAGACCCCAGACCGGCTTTTTTAATTCACCTAAAAGTTCCAACCCATTTGAGATTCAGGTTTTTTTAAAATGTGCCACCAAACTGAAAGATCAGTTATTTGCCCAGCTATACACATAACAGACCAGGGCATCCCATCACAAACCCTACCAAATCCGAACAGCAGCATTTCACACCCACTTTGCCGGGTGTAAATAACTGTAGAAGGTGAAAAGTAGCAGAGAATCAAGTTCCTGATCTAGACAAAACCAAAGTGAAAAAATCATCTTCTTCTTCCCCATGGCTGCGGCTACACTGACCTGGCAACTACAGACAATCGAGATCCTTTCTTTCTAGCTAAAAAGAAAAGGAGGGGAAAAATTGCTTACCAAGATGATTAAATAAAACGTAAGCCATTCCAGCTACCCACCGGCTCCGGGTTTGACGTCAGTGCAGAATGCATTAACTATATTTGTCGCTCATGATCTAAAAATATCTGAGGCATTAAAAAAAATAGGGCAGTGCTGCAAATACTGCAGGTCTTCAAGGGGCACAGAGCACCTCTGAGTCTTATCTGCGTCCAACAGCTCACCAGAGAGTGGTCGTTTGTCCACACTGATGCACCACATGAGACACAGCCCTGAGCTCTTAAAGAAAAAAATGATGATGAAGAAAGCCCAGTGGGAACAGGCATGGGGCTACCTTTCCATTATGAATGTCTGGTGCCTGGCTAGGTCAAAGACCCACGGTGGTGACTTTGATGGTGAATTTGTTTTACAGTCAAACTGTGGATCAGTCGCTGTGGCTTTCCCTTCACTTTCTGCTTGCTGCATCGCAGCCTGAGCCAGAAGGGAGGGTGCAACAACATATGACTGTACAGGGCAAACAATTCACAAGTGCTAAAAATCGACCCTGCCAGGTGGGACTGTGAACTAAAAGCAGATTCACCCTGGAGTTTTAGATGATGAAAAGTCGGATTCCCTGATTTCAAGTACTGGAAAGCAATCTTCATGAACAGCTTTCAATGTTATTGTTACTATTAGTTTAAGCCCTTGTCCTAAGCATTTGCTGAATATTGATGGAATTAAGCATGTGCTTCAAGTTAAGCACGCACTGAAGTGCTTCGCTGAACTGGGGTACTAGTGACTAATGGTTGGCTTGTCAGATGTAGAGGTGGGCAGATGGTGTATTTTTCAGTTCTCTGGCAAGTCTAAAAAAAAGTTGTGTTTCAGGCTGAACCAAAAACGTCTTTTGGAACTTTTTGGTGAATCAAAAAGTAACGAGTCTCCAAACTAAAGGTTTTGTTTCAATCTGAAAATTTTCCTTTCGATTTTCAGACATTTTGAAAAAAGTGAAACAAAAAGGTTCCCACAATGGCTGGAGAAGGAGTTAGCCTCACCTCCCCCTTCTAAGCTTCAGCTCAGTGGTTCGGGCACTCAGCTAGGATGTAGGAGACTTAGAAGTCCAAGCCCCATTGACTTTCTTGCTACCTACATTTTTCAAGATCGACCAAATCAACACACTTGGAGGAAGGTGAGTTACTACTAATTAACCATCAGAGTGACAAACACAGCAGAGAAGTATTTGTCTGGAGAATAAAATGGGTAAGTTTGGTTGTAAAATACTGGTGAATCATTTTATTCCCTATCTTTGCCAGGATTTGGGCAAGAAAGGCAATGGGAGGAAGTGGAGACCAGTGAATTCAATTCATTCAATGGAAGTTCCAGGAAGTAGTGCTGTTGTGGGGTAGTGAGAGGACAGCATTCAACACAGCAGTTCTGCAAACTCCCCTGGCCAGAGAGCTGGCAATCCATGCAATCGCCCAGTGGCTCTCAGCTTTCCAGACCACGCTGCCCCTTTCAGGAGTCTGATTTGTCTTGCAGACCCCCAAGTTTCACCTCACTTAGAAACTACTTGCTTACAAACTCAGACATAAAAATACACAAGTGTCACAGCTCAGTGTTACTGACAAATTGCTGACTCTCTCATTTTTACCATATAGTTATAAAATAAATCGATTGGAATATAAATATTGTACTTACATTTCAGTGTATGGTTTATACTGCTCTATATACAAGTCATTGTCTGTATGAAATTTTAGTTTGTACTGACTTTGCTAGGGCTTTTTCTGTAGCTTGCTGTAAAACTAGGCAAATATTTAGATGAGTTGATGTACCCCCTGGAAGAGCTCTGCATATGCCCAGAGGTACACATACCCCTGGTTGAGAACCACTAACCTCTGTTAACCCAATGCAGGCATTTGTCACCTTCTCTATACATCAGCCACCACTAGGTTTATGAATCTATTGCTGCCTCCACATTACAAGCCAAAGTTCTTTAGGTCAAGCACTAGAAACTCATATCTTTAGATCCAGAGGTCCTGGGTTCAGTCCCCCCAGACAACTCAAGCCAGGATGTCATTAAACACATACCGGTGATTACAGGTGATAGCATGCCATCACGTGGAGACTGGATAGTCTGTGTCAGTCGTTTAGTTATATAACCATGGAGACTTTAAAATGCTAAGAAGAGCTTTAAACAGAAAGCTGGACTTAACTATAGCAGACTTAGCAGTCTATTAGTGTACAATTTATGGGATGGAGAACACAGAGCCAGTCCTGAACCCTCTATCCCGAACCCTGACAATGAGGCAGCTAGTCGGGAAAGACAAGTGGCTGCACCCTTGGCAAATGGCCCTGCGTACATACATGCAAACACAATGACATTGGATCCATGAAACAAAAGGAAATGACTAAATAAATAAATCTGGCTTCTCTCTCACTCTATGAGCAAAGAGCCCAGATATTTTAAAAACCCAGGAATCACATGCCTAGACCTATATATTATAATGCTTCTCATTATGCATAAGAAGGAAGGACAAACTTTTAAAATGCTTTAATATTCCCCAAGCCTGCTCATCTTGGTCTCATTGAAGTGAACATACTCTGTCCCCCACTAACGATTTCCTCTGGTTTACACATCACAGGTTGTCCAACCAGGCGCCAGAAATAGCATCATGTGACTTAAGTGATTAATCATCCAGCATGAATAATGAACACTGGCATGTAGCACTGAGAGAAACTTTTTTGGTCAATAGTAAATATGCTGAAAAATGCATTTTTCAGCACACCAAAACTCCCAAGTTCACAAATAATTTTGCTGAAAACAAAAAGGGATTTTTTTCCCCCAGAAAAGCTGAAAATTAATTTCAGCCATTTCAAAATAAGACATTTAGAAGCTTGATTTCAAAACGGCATTTTGTTAGGAAAGTCAGCTAATTTTCTTTTTTAAATGGATGACAACCACCCAAAAACAACCTGAAACAAACAAAAATAATTTTGGATCAACTAAAATGTTTTGCTGAACCCAAATATGAATATGGTTGGGGTGGTATTTTTTTTTCATTTTGGTGACAAACTGGAAAAAAAATCAGTTCTGGTTCTAACCAAACCAATTTTTTTTTAAATTGTGTATTTTGGTTCAACCCCCAAACTAGGAAAAACGCAGGTGGGGGGCCCGTCCATAGGCTAAAATTTGTTTGCAAAATAAATTCTGATGATTCAGGATAGCAAATGAATTTTTGCAGGCAGGGTGGTGTGAAGGAAGAAGAGAATGCAAAAAAAAAAAAAAAGACCTAAATGCTGTGTTCGCAAGTGCATTGAATGTGCTGATAGGACAGCTCTCACTGTCGCTGAAAAGACCTGGCAATCAAGTAGTAATGTTTTAATGGGAAGGATGGATATGTAGGGAAACTCTTGCTATAAGGAATATCTAACTTAATCAGCTAAAATCCCGTGAGCATAAATCTGCTCCCAGTCCTCTGCTACCCCTGTCAATGGTCATCTTCCCTACCAGGAGCTTTAGCTTGCTCACCTCCATTTTACTGGTTCTCTTATCATCTTCTATAAAGGTGGCATCTCTCCGGTATATCAGATTAACAGATTTCCAATCTGTCATTGGTTAGTCTAGGGGGTTTCAGACCAGGGAGAGTTAACAGACAGAAAACTCCTGCAGTAACTACTCGGGAGTAACTACTGTGTGAAAACTTAATTGGATTTAGTACAACACAGTCACAAACCTGCAAAGGGATTGCTTAATCCATGCCTTTAGGTAATTGTTGGGTTGAGTGATTTGCAGCAGAAACCAGTTTTAACTGTATACGGAAGGAGGTTACAATGAGTTCTGCACAGGCATAAAACAGCATGAGCTTTGAAAGGGGAAAAAACCCACCAGTTTACATTCGGAGTTTAAACAACCATGCAAACAAATGGCCCAATTCTAAGTAGTGCTGAGCCTCCACCACTCCCACATAAATAGAGAAGGGTGTATGCTCAGCACCTCCTATCATAAGGTCCAAAGGAAGCAGAAACACCATAACTGAGGGCCTGAGACTCCTAGGGGAAAGGGAGGTTCCCGAGGCAGGGCCCGGGGTTGAGGGAGCATCAAATGTCTCAGTTCTAGAGCAGCCTGGAAAACAAACAGTTATTTTTGTGAACAAATTCAACAGCCTTTTCAGTTCAATGGATTTGAAGTAGACCCGTTTTCTCAAAGTTGTTCACAATGTTTTTCAAAAATGTTTTATATTGAAAATATTATCGAAATGGTTATAAAATGATGTTGTTTACCCAAAAGCTGGTTTTAGATAAATAAAAAAAAGGTTGATAACCATTTCGATTTTTTTTAAACAAAAATTAAAAAAAACAGACACAATTTTGCACACACAAAAAATGCAAGGACAATGTTGACAACTGTTGTCAGCTGGCAGTGCGTGCGGGGTGTGTGTGGTCTCTGTGTGCTGCATCAGCTCAGCGCAGATAGCTGGCCTACAGGACCTCAATAATGTTATCCAGAAGGACCACAGACTTAATTCAGTGGCGAAGGCATTCGGACAAGTTTATTGCCCTCAATACATAGTACCACCCTCCCGGATCAATGTCTACAGGTGCTAACACACGAGTGCTCAGTGGCCCCAGAATCAGCTCAGTCAGCGGCAGGACTTTCCAATGCTCCCTTGGCTGGGCAGTGATGCCCCTCCTATTCCTTCTCTTTTATACACTGATACAAACAAGTTCCATATTACACTCCTGACATCGGTAGTTACCAACCCTACACCTTGTACGTGCCAGTTCGAACCAAACATCTTCATCCATCATCCTGTCCCGTCCTCCCGCCATTGTTTTACTTGGGGTCGCTATGCTCTTGTACCACCTCCCAGGACTACGTTTATGCCATAACTCTATGTTGGTTCGTACCCGTACTCGCTTTCTGGAATGTGCCTACACGAATCCCCTTGCCTAGTACTTCTTAGGAGTGCCGGGTGGTTTAGCAATGTTAGCTGTGTTTTTGCCAAGTTCACATACTGGATAATGAACTTATAAGCAGGTGTTTGCTTTATGACAGGGCCTGGCGTTGGTACAGAGCATAGCTCTTGCTAACTTTGGTTCAGGCATCAGGCCCAATGCTCCAGGCTCTGTCTACTACAACACTTTTCCACAAAATTTTGTTCTAAAAAAATAAGAGGCAATTTGACATAAACAAACACTTTTTGTTCTAAAAATTTCAAGGAGCTCTTCAAGGTGACCAGATGTCCCAATTTTATAGGGACAGTCTGATTTTGGGGTCTTTTTCTTATGTAGGGTCCTGTTATCCCCCACCCCCATCCCAGTTTTTCACACTTGCTGTCTGGTCACGCTACTCAATTCCAAGTCATATTCGCTCTATGTCAATACAGACTATCAAACAGCTCATGGTAGAGAAACTTCTGGGACTGTCCACGGAAACTCCACCTCCAAATTCCACCCACAAGATATCATGTGACAACACTCAACCAATAAAATGCAATGTTAGAAACTTTACATTTTCAGAACAAACTCTCATTGGCTAATCAGGCCTTGAGGGCGGCGGAATGAATGCATGTGCTCTACGATAAACGCACCAGGTTGCTCAATAAACCTACACTTCTGCATATATTCATTGAAATATTTCTGGGGAAAATTCCTTCAGCTCTGATTTGACATGAAATTGAGACAGACACCCTATGATCTCATCTTTACAGAATCATTTATCAGAGTAGAGCCTCACTTTAAAGTGTGAAGGAGAGGAAATTCTCATCAGTGTAGCTAATTACAATGCAGAGAAAATCACTACAGAAGATTTGAGCGGGTCTCAGTTGGAATAAGAATTTAAAAACAAACAGAAGCTGCCCTGTTGATAGATGATATACTGAGGCCAGTTTTGCCTTGGATAAATAGATCTGATTACCTCAGTATACCTATTAGGAATAGCTAGGTTCAATGTTAGACATCTAAGGCAACCGGCAGTTTAGAGGATAACTAGCTAACGCTGGGAGAGGCCCCAGCTCCATTCACCGTTATGAGGTAACAAAGGAGTGGCATTTCTTGCCAGTCACTCTTCTGAAGGACAGAAGGTAGGAATCGTGAGTCTCTACTGGAATAAGCTTGCAAAATACTTAGCATTGTGTGTGTTCTTTGGGCTAGACGTTGCTCTCAGATATACCTAAGTATAACATAAGTAATTTGCCAAAGGCCTGGGCAAAACTTAAATCCTCAAAGGCTTTAAGTGGGACTAACATATGCCCCTCTGCACGGGGTAAATTTCACACACACGCCCCCCAAAATAAGAAAAATGGATCTTGAAAGCTTGTCTTTCTCACCAACCGAAGTTGATCCACTAAGAAATATTACCTCACCCACCCTGTCTCACTCAATTCATTTAGCAGATACTGCGTGTGAATATGAGAGGGGAGAATTCAGCCGTTACACGGTAAATATTTAGTTGGTGGGTAAGATATTCTAGCTACCAATCACTGCACTTTGTTCTAAGTCCAACTCTTTTAGGGAGAAGAACATTCTTGAAACTTTTTATAAAGAAACCACTGGGATTCCTAGTGTAACCGGTCTCTTTTCTTGGCATAGCACACAGCACCTGGCCAGGTACCAGCTATAGTCCAGCTGAAGGACATATCTGACTTGTGCCATCTGCCTCCACTTTGAGAAGCCAGGCTGATGTCATCTGCAGCACTCACACAGTCTTGCTGGGTTCGGTGGCACAGGAGGCTGCCTCTAGGAATGCAAGTTACAGCCCAGCGTAACGACAGCCCACTTCACAGGGCTCAATGAGTCACTGTCAGTCCTTACCTCACATCCCAGTCCTACCAACCTTGTCCCCGTCCGTAAATATCAACCCTTTTCCACATGAACAGCAGCAGCCGTTAGCAAGATCCTGGTGCCCTAGTGCTAGTAAATCACTCCCAGAGATGTGAGGTCAAGTTTAGATTAGGTCACAAGATGCATTAAGTTTAGTAGCCTCCAGAACCCTCATGGTCTTCGGTGAGATAAGGATTTAGAATAGGGCTTGGATACTAGTGTCAAGTGGCACCTTAAAGACTAACAGATTGATTTGGGCATAAGCTTTTGTGAGTAAAAACCCCACTTCTTCAGATGCACGGAGTGAAAATTACAGATGCAGGCATTATTAGACTGACACGTGAAGAGAAGGGATTTACCTTACAAGTGGAGGACTAACACGGCTACCCCTCTGATACTTGAGCGTCGAGTGGGTGGGCAGATTGATCCTAGGTAGATGTTTCTGGTCAGGAAAGATTCAGGGCTGGGTAAGCAGAAAGTGCTGCAGGTCAGGACAAAGCTGCATTAGCAGATCTGCCTGTGGAGCCCAGGACTGGAACAGCATGGGGTTCTGCAGCTGAGGTGCATCAGCAGAGCTGACGCTGTAATGGGAAGAACTGCACACCTGCCTGCAATACACCTGGCTCCAATCTTTCTCAGCCACTGACTTTCATGAGCACTATAAGTCTAGTTTCCGCTAATGAAGTTATATAGCAGCAAAATATTAACTATCCTTGACAATTTTAGCGCACAAGAGCCCAAGGGGGTTGCCAGTGCTGTTACAGAAAAGGGACAGTCTTCCTCCCTGATGCATGTTTGAGGTGCATAAACATCGGGCTGAGGTAGGATCTAGGGTTGAGTAAGATGGCGCCTCCTACCTTAGAACAATAAAATGGTAGAGCTTGGCATAGGGCAGGGAGATGCTGTGCAGTTCTCTGATACTCCCTTGCCAATGTGCTGTGT
Source organism: Mauremys reevesii (assembly GCF_016161935.1). Classification (NCBI taxonomy): domain Eukaryota; kingdom Metazoa; phylum Chordata; order Testudines; family Geoemydidae; genus Mauremys; species Mauremys reevesii. The sequence goes on along the minus strand of NC_052641.1, from coordinate 7,985,513 downwards.
GCCTGACCCGCACAGGATAATGAACTAACTAGGGGTCACACCCCGGATTAGCAAGCAGGTCCTGTATTCTGCACCTGCTCACTTTCCCAGTCCTGTTCTAAGGTACGCCAGGTAAAGGGAACTGCAGTTATCTAGCCTGGCAGGAACATAGGCATGCATCCCCATGGCAAGGTTTGCATCTGAGCAGAGAGTTATGGTACCCTGTGGGATGGGGCGGCCGGGGGGTGCCAGCTGAGAAGCACAGGATTTCAGTGCCCCCATCTTTACGTGAGAGAATATTGTTTTATTTCAGTTCAGTTCTTGATTTGTCTCAAATCACAAGTGAAAGCAATTCAACAGTCTTATGCGGCATCTCCTCATCCAAACCAGCCGCTGCTGCCTCCTCCCTGTGTCCCAGAGCCGGGTGGGGGCACAGGCGAGGAGTGGGCCACATTGCTTAATGCACGGCTGGAAGGTGCTCAGATCTGAGTGGTGTAAGAACTTACGTGGAACAGAACAGACATGGGGGACACTAGCTGATGCGCTATCTAGATAGGACGGAAGTGATGTGGGTTGGTAAAGGGGAAGCCCTGGGAGACGTGGCCATAGCTAGGTCTGCAGCATCTATTGAATCAGCATGGGGGCAGGTGCACAGGCTTTGGCTGCTGCTGGGGAGAGGCCCGACTCAACCACACAGTAACACGGAACGCTTGGGGTTGAACTCCCGCAGGGGCTTTCCAAGAGGATGGCCGTGCCCTGAGCTGGAGCCAGAGGGTGTGACAGAGATTAGCTGCGTTCAGAACCTCAGGAGAAGGATCTGGGCAACTCTCACGAGAGGTGGGTGGGGACAGGGAAGAAAAGGGTTGGTTCTCTAACCAAAAGCCAGGAGGATGGGGAGCTTGAGAGACAGAGGAGCTGGCCTGATCATGCTGCTATGGGTCTAAAGCCTTAGGCTGCCTGAAGGGAATTCAAGGACTGTTGTTTGTATTGGCTCTTTGGGTTGAGCAGGAACCCTATAAAATAAACCACGAGGGGTTTTTGCTTGACCCGAGTCTCCTGTGAGGTTTCTCTCTTCCTGCTCAGACGCTGACCCTGCCAAAGGGGCAGATGCCAACCCTGCGACAGTCCGGCTGGCAGCTTGATGGGAGCATTGTTCCTTCACTGCTTCTGGATTCCCAGGAGAGGCTCGTCGCATTAAGCAACACGGCCCATCCCCACTGGCAGGCACTGCCACACAGCTCCAACAGCAGCTGGGGCGGGTGAGAAGATGCAGCGGAAATTGATTTCACTTGTGACTTGAGACAAATCACTACGAACGGAAATAAACAGCAGCTTCTCTCATGTGAGGAGGATGGCACTTCACCACCATGCCACACTATCCCAAACATACCCCCGGCACCTACCTGCCACCTTTTCCCCACCCCCATACATTCCTCCTGCACCTACCCACCGCCTCTCTCCCTCCCATACACACACCCTGGGCTACCCACCCATACTTAATATATTCCCCCAAAGCTCCCCTCCTTGGCGTCAGCATCAACCCTCACTGGCCTCCAGTGCCCGTTGGCTGAGCACATCTTTCATCCTCAAACACTTCTACCTAATCTCTCTCTTTTTAATGGGCTGGCAGTCACTGGTCTGCCAGCACTCATCCCTAACCCCTCCCTCCCACTCCTCTGTCATGAGCCAACATCCTTCTCCCTTGTACATCTTTCATTCTGAATTATTCATTGGGTGTCAGGGATGGTGCAAAAATACATTCAGGAAAAAAAGAAACTGGACCCAAAAGAGACTCCCTGACGCTGCTGCCCGGATGCCAACGGCCCGACCTCTTGCAATTTAAGGATCAACGCCCCTTCACTCTAACAGGCTGCAAAGATGTCTGCAATATTCTGTCCCCTGCTCTAAACTAAGCGATACTGGCCCCAGAAAGAGAAAACAGCCCAAGAACCCCACCCCTCATGTTCCTGCACATACACAGCGATCAAAAGACTCTGCTGAATATACGGAGGCACATATATACACTCGTATAAAACATAAATGCCGTCATCCATCAATATTGATGTTTGCTTTCTCCCATAGACCCAGGCCAAGCATAATTACATGCAATTTTTATGCTGCCTCCAACATACTTCAGTCTGTGAACATCAAAGCGCTCGTAGGTAATGCTACAGTTGTCAGCACTAGTGTACATCAAAGCAGAGCTCTTGGGGAGAGCGGTGGGTGGCTAGGCGAGTAATTGCACCAGCATTTCAGCTCTGCCGATCTGGATGCAAAGCTGCCTTCAGTTCTAAGTGGAATAAGCTTGGTGATCAGAGCCTGGTTCCCTGTTTGTATCGTGGACCCACCTCCATAGACCCTGCTTATGACTAGAGCAGCGGGCAGGCAGGATGTCAGGTCTGAGATGCATTCTGTGAGGGGACAGAACTAGAATAGCAGGGGGCTGAAAACCCATTTGGAGATGCATTGAGCAGTAGGAAGAGAAGCGGGAAGGGGCTTAGTTTGGAAGAGCAGGGGTTAGCCAAGCTCATGGCAGTTTACATCACAGGGCCAGAATCTACCCCCACGTGCACATCCCATGCAAGGGCCAGCCTTGACTGCCGTCCCTGTGCTTGGCCTGTCAGATCACAGAGGACTGCGCACAGGCAGCCCATTCATCTGGGGTTAAGCGGGACAATCCTGTTTTTTCAAGGTTTGTCCCGTCTGATACGGACATAAAACCAGATGAGACGTGGTTGTGTCTGGTATCACGTTACATGGGATAGAAGATGCCATTCTGAAGAGCGTAACATGCCACCCCCACAGTGCATGTGAGGTCACGCATGGGGCAGAGGGTCATATAGGAGGGGGCAGTCTCATACGGCTCCCGCATGTACTGGAATATCTGGTATTCTGGGGACACGCTCAGCGGCCACCCTAAGAGCTCATGCAGCAGCAGCAGCGGCGCCGCCTGCCAGGAGCTCTGAGAACCTCTCTCTTGCTGGACTGGCATGACTCCATGTCGCCTCAGTCATGGGCTGAGAAGCACAATCTGGCACTTAGACTGTTAGCTGCTTTTCAGAGGTGCTAGATCAGGGGTGGCCAGCCTGAGCCTGAGAAGGAGCCAGAATTTACCGATGTGCATTGCCAAAGAGCCACAGTAACATGTCAGCAGCCCCCCGTCAACTCTGCTCCCGCCCCCAGTGTCTCCCACCTGCCAATAGTACCGCCGATCAGCACCTAACCCTCCATCCCTGTGCCTCCCGCCCACCGTGATCAGCTGTTTTGTGGTGTGCAGGAGGCTCGGGGGGGGGGGGGGAAGAGAGGAGGAGGAGCAAGAGCGCAGCAAACTCAGGGGAAGGGGTGGGGGCTTTGGGGGAAGGGGTGGAGTGGGGCCTGTGGCAGAGCCAGGGGTTGAGCAGCGAGCACCCCCCAGCACATTGGAAAGTTGGGGCCTAGAGCTCCAGCCCCGGAGTCGGTGCCTATGCCAGGAGCCACATATTAACCTCTGAAGAGCCACATTTGGCTCCGGAGCCACAGGTTGGCCACCCCTGGGCTAGATTCATAGATTCCAAGACCAGAAGATGCCATTGTGATCTTCTAATCTGACCTCCTGTATAACACAGGCCATAGAACTTTTCCCAAAATAATTCCTAGGCCAGACCTGTTAGAAGAACAGATGCTGAGCACACACAGCTGCCTTTGAAGGCATCATGAGATGCTGGTGATCAGCACCTCTGAAAATCTAGGCCTAAGCATCATAGGGCCGGGGCTGCATCTTCTTCTATGCCAATAATCATAACAGTGGAGAAGGCAGTGAAATACCTGACTCAGTTATGCAGGACCGGGTCTGTGCGGTTCATTTCTACACAGGACATTCCACTACTGTCTTCTCGAGACCTGTGGAAATAATGTACAAAACTTCCCCTACGTACCCTAGGCCTGGCTACAGCCAGTGCAATCAATCCCTCACTTCCATTCAAGAGCGGAGGCAGGGAGAGAGCTACAATATTCAGGCATCAGAGGCCCCCCCATTACAGACACTGAAACAGTGATACAGGCTGCACCCACCGTCACAGCAGGAGATGGAAATGAACATGCAATTTGCTGAGGGAAATTTTGATTTTGAAAAAAGGCTATTTTTCCCCATCAGAAAATCCTTGATGGAAAATTCCTAACTAGCTCTAGTGGAATCATCAATAATGAACAGATTTCATATTGCAAGTATAGGAGCCATCATACCTAAGACCAAGTACCGAGATACACCAAATGGCAAGATCACGTATACACATACACCGAGTACATCACCAATTTGTTGCTATTTCTTTTTTATATCTTTGGTGCCACGGTCATTTCTTGGTACTCATTTATCACAACGGGGAACATGGTTTTGCAGCTAGAGCAGAGGATTGCAAGAGTTCTGCGTTCAATTCTTCACTTGCAGTCCTGTGTAGTAAGCTTCAAAATCATCCCTCCCCTGGTGATAAATGGGACCAAACAGGTTGTATGGGGAGACTTTGGCAAACCAGTCAAGTGCTTGAAACCACTATGGCTTATTGTTAAAGGCGGCCTAGTCAGCAAGCTGTAAATTGGCCATTCAGCAATCTCAGCTTGACCAAGGCAGGAGGGGAGGGGGTTTTGGGTGCCACAGAAAGGGCAGCTTGACCCCGCGTCCTTCCTGATAAGAATTGTGTTGAAGTTGCTGATACGTTTTAGAAGAGCAGGATGTGCCCCAGGAATGTCTATTGGGGTCTCAAGGCTGCAAACTCTGGAAAAACCCACACCTGGTTAATCAATAATCAGAAGGAGCCTCTTGCTTGCCCATTGGAACTGCTTGTTTAACAAGGCTTCTTTAAGGGGCATGTCATTCTATTACTAATGTATAAATAAGGGGGAAAAGCTTGAGATGGGGGGACTCTTCAGGACTGGTCTCTCCCTCTGGATGCATCTTGTGTTCCCCACTGGCAGACGGGCAGCCACTGTGCCACTCAAGAGCCACACTCAGCTTCGGTAATTATCGAGGGTTGGGGGTGTGTTACTAATCTGTTGTGGGTGTGTGTAAGTGCTTGAGACTAAGTAAAGTTTAGCTTTAAGTGAAAGCACTCTTGTGTTGTCCTGTTTGTGCCAGCCATCTATCGGTCGGACGGCCGTGTCTCTCCTGACACCTCCTCACACAGAGTAAAAGTTACCAAGAGCTTTGGGTTGAAAGAACCCCGGGTAACAAGGTGAGCAGCACTACTATTTAATATGCAAGGAAAAGTGCCATTTTTATGATGCTTCTTTTTAGTAGTTTGTTTCATTTCTAGATTGTGTTATTTATGAGTAGACTTGGAAGGATTAGGTTTATCAGTCAACATCATTTTCACCATACACACACAAATGAAAAGATATTTCATAGAATATCAGGGTTGGAAGGGACCTCAGGAGGTCATCTAGTCCAACCCCCTGCTCAAAGCAGGACCAATCCCCAATTAAATCATCCCAGCCAGGGCTTTGTCAAGCCTGACCTTAAAAACATCTAAGGAAGGAGATTCCACCACCTCCCTAGGTAACTCATTCCAGTGCTCCACCACCCTCCTAGTGAAAGTTTTTCCTAATATCCAACCTAGACCTCCCCCACTGCAACTTGAGACCATTATTCCTTGTTCTGTCATCTGCTACCACAGAGAACAACCTAGATCCATCCTCTTTGGAACCCCCCTTCAGATAGTTGAAAGCAGCTATCAAATCCCCCATCACTCCTCTCTTCTGCAGACTAAACAATCCCTGTTCCCTCAGCCTTTCCTCATAAGTCATATGCTCCAGCCCCCTAATCATGTTTGTTGCCCTCTGCTGGACTCCACATCCTTCTTGTAGCGTAATATTTCCATTCATGATAACCAAAATTTATAGATAAGCAAAGAAAGAAAAATGTGGCTTGAGATCTTAGCGTTTGATTTACTTTGTATATTTTGACATGATAGACAAGTTGTGTTTTAATGGTTATATGAATCTTAACATCTACCATCATTAAATAATCGACTGGCCCCTCCACCCAATCATTTTGTGCAAGCAACCGTGAAAAAGTAAATCAATAAAAATTGAAAAAAGCTTAAAAAAAATTGATCAAAACTGAATTCTGCCACACCTTTTTATGAGGTTGTTTTTTTATTAGTGCATATGAATAGTTTGTCCAGCATTGTAAGTGCTTTGGGAGAGGCCTTTATAACTAAAGTTATTAAGGCTGAGATTGATTTTTTTTCTGCAATTAAGTTATTTCATATTATTAGTTCCCACAGCAACTGTTATGTGACCCTCTTGCATATGCAGGGCTTTAATATAACTGGATACATTGTTAACTTCAGATCCTGCACCCGTGGCAGAGGAATCCACCTTAGATAGATATAGACAGACAGGACAGTTGTAGATTTTAAAAAGAGGTTTCTTGACTAATGTGTAATTCAAATTTCACTTCCAGAATTGCAAGACATTTTTCTTTTCCTTGTTTAGAGGCTTTTAAAAATGAAAACTAAGGTTGAATAGCGGGTTGGGCTATAGGACATTCCACAGAGAATAGGACGGATTCTCCCCCTCATGCCAGCAACACAGGGGGGTCCATTAATGAGCTGCAGCTACCCTCACAAACTCTGTCATAGGGGACCCATCAGAGGCAAAGAGACAGCAGATTGAGGGGAAGCTTGTAGCAGGTGGAGGCTGCTCTAAGTTACACAGCCCAGAGGAAGTAAATGTGGTGTGAAGCCACCTTTGCCAGCTCTCCCTGTGGGCTGTTGCATTCTGGAAGCACAGCACAGAATCAGAGCCCAAGTTTTTTGAATGGCTTTTGAATTGTGGCTGGTGCCACTGTTTTGATGATACCCTTCTCAGAAATGCCTCCCTGCCCTGGAAAGCCACGCTTCCTCAGCATGAACCTGCAGCATGGGAGGAGCCTTTGTCATACTGAAAAAATAAATAAATGAGCCGATGACACAACAATACACCCATAAGAGCCTTTTGGGGGTGTCACAGGTGGCTGGCTGGCTCATTCAGGGATGGCGGGGGGAGAAAGAAGCATTTTTTAAAGGAAGTAACTTTTTTTTTTAAATGTCACATTTATATTTCATGTTTCAGTTGAGGAGCTCAATGCTCTTGACCCTATCTTACAGATGGGACACCAACACCCAGAGGGGGAAAACCAACCTACCCAAGGTCACCACGCCAACCAGTGGGAGAGCAGGGAATAGAACCCAGGATGCATGGCTCTGTCAGATGCTCTAACCCCTAGATAATGCTGCTTTCTTTATGCCCTGGCCACCTCACAGGGAAAGTAGCTATTTTTTTAAACCAGTGGGAGAAGCTCCATTTTAAAATTTCAGAACCACCCCAAGGAATTGCTGTACATGATGTCGTGAAGGCCAAGATTCTAATGCGGTTCAAAAAAGAACTAGATAAGTTCATGGCGGACAGGTCCATCAATGGCTGTTAGCCAGGATGGGCAGGGATGGTGTCCCTAGCCTCTGTTTGCCAGAAGCTGGGAATGGGCGACAGGGGATGGATCACACGACGATTACTTGTTCTGTTCATTCCCTCTGGGGCACCTGGCACTGGCCACTGTTAAAAGACAGAATACTGGGCTACATGGACCTTTAGTCTGACCTAATATGGATGTACTACACTTCTATGGCTCTGAATAGACCAATGTCGGTATAGGAGGGAGCTCTTTGCTACCACACAGAAACCCTCCAGACAGAGCCCCTATTCAGGGCAGACCACAGGAGTCAAGGGGTGGATGAGAGGGAGTCGACATGGCCAGGGCAGCTCTGTGTCCAGTGATTTCCCTGTGGCAGGTCCCAAGGATGCCCTAACCCGGGTCAGGAGTCAAACCAGCCCCTGCAAGCCCAGAATCATGACAGTTCAAACCAGCTCCCTGCAGTGAATATGTCCCTATTTACAGATATCAATCACATAGGGAGAGAGTGTGTGTATAGAGTGTGACTAACAACATTCTTCTTGGAGCTGGTTGAAACTTCAAACATTTCGAGTTTGCAATGAAAATTTTCTATTAAAACATGTCATGTCTTTCGACCGGCTACAGAGCTGACAAAATTACCAACAACCGAACATTTTCTTCACAATTTCAAAATTAAAAAAAAAAAAGCAGCCAAAAAGATTTTGATAAATTCCTGTAAATTTTGTTTCGGTTTTTCCGAGCAGCTCCAATTTTTATTAAAGGACAAAGACTTCCCAAAAACCCCTCTTTCTTTGGTTACTTTTAACCCTTGATTTTCCCATCTCCTTCATCCTATGCTCAACTAATGCTGATCCAAACACCAGCTTCTTTAGTAAATGATCCCTTGCAGCTCCTGGCTTATCTCTAGGTAGCAAGTGGCTGTGGTGGTCGTGTTAGGGATGCTTTGATTGGCATGAGGGCAATAAAAGAAGCATCATGGGTAAAGCAAAGTTACAATTAACCCATCTGGTTTTATGAACTTTTTTTTTAAAATGTAACATTTAGGCTTGGCAGGATTAGATTTTTATCAGTAAATGCTGATAAAAAAAAATCAATGTCAGCACACCCACACCAGTGAAAAAATATTATTTCCATCGATAATCAAAATGTACAAGACAGGCAAAGTAAGAAAACCGTTGCTTGGCGTTTCATTTAAGGCTAATTACTTTGTATATTTTGACATCTGATGTTGACCGTTTGTATTTTAACAGTCATAAAGCTTCAACTTTTTGACTCTCAACGTCTCCTGTCATTAAATAATTATTGCCTGACCCACGGAATTTCCCACAGCTGTGAAAATTTTAAAATTGAGAAAAATGCTTAAAAACGATAATTCTGCACAACTTAGAAAATTTAAATGGATAAAAAAATTACAATATTTAAAGAACATTAATATCCATCAACATTATTAAAAATTGAATTTGCCAAGACTAAAAATATGCTAAAACAAATCCAACAAAAACACCGCACTCATAAGCTTATAGGGTCTGATTCTCTTCTGACTTCCTCCTGGGTCAATCAGGAGTTATTCCTGACAGGAGTCAGTGGGGTTACATTGGTGTAAAACTGCCGTCAGGCCCACTGACACCAGACAGAACTCTAACCCATGTCGGCAGTGTAGGGCTCTGTCATCTTCTAGTGGCTAGAGGTTTATGTGCTGCTGTCTGAGCTGTCAGACCTGGTCCTATTACTCAGGCAGTACATACTCATGCTTCAAGGCCAGGGTTGTCATTACGCAATGTACATCACTTTATTCAACACACAAGACCCAATTCATGAGGTTTAGGTGAATGTTGATACCTTCTGTCCCAGCAGGAAACCCCAGCACGGGGCTGGTCAAAAATCTTGTCGAAAACATTCTTTGATGGAAAATCGGGCTTTTAACTAAAACATTTTCCACTCCAATTCTGCTTGGAGGAGATTTTCTACAGAAAAACAAAACAATCCTTTTCTAACCAGCTGTGCCCCAGCACCAAGACATGGTGATGGACACTACAAGTGCCTGAGAGAGAAAGACACAGAGAATCAATAAACCATTTCCCTTGCTACTTTGGACACAGCTACACGGAGTCACGCACTTGCGTTGGCCCAAGCTCTCCTGGAACGGTGGTGAAGTGCCAGGAGTGTGTCATCACACAGGCACAGACCGTGCCCAGTAACAACCTGATGCGGGCCGGAGCCAAAATGCCCCCGGAACTTGGGACACTCGAGGTGTGGATCCAGATGGCGCAGCCCAGGCCCCTGTCTGGCGTCTCTCTGGTGTTCACTGATCTGGAACAGAGATGAGGGAAGGGGGGTAACTGTTCCTCCTTTCTCCACTTGTATTTAAATGAAACCTCGGTGCCATCCCACTGGAGAACAGAGTCCCTGACAGGCCTTTGATAGCAGCATCTCAAGCTCACCAACCCTCACAGGCAAAGGCTCCTACATTTCCGTCCCCTTTGCTGGCCATTTCTCCCTGCACCACATCATAGGAATAACCTCGTTCCACTCTAGCACTTTTCATCCATCGACCTCAAAGCTCTTTACAGAAGTGGCCAGTATTATTATCACCATTTTATAGAAAGGGAAACTGAGGCACAAAAAGGGACGTGACCTACCTCAGATTGCCCAGGAAAGCAGTGGGTCTGTTCCTGGCTGCGCCAAGTCTCCTGAATCCTAGTCCAGAGCCCTACCCACTAAGCTACAGGGAAGCACTCTACACTTAGGTAAAAAAAGACAACCCCTGCCCCAGAGAGCTCGCAATCTCTATACACAGTGAGACAGCAACAGGTAGATTGTACTCCTGGGAGACACGGGTCCTAGCCTCCCGTGTGACAGCGACTGCACCATCATGCTGTCCTCTGCCTTGTCTTCCCCCTCCCTCTGGTGCCATCTCCCCCCCGTTTGTTCTCATTTTATCTTGTAAGTCGTTTATTGGCCTTTAGCTGAATCCTAAGGGCTAGGCACATTCCTTGTACTGTACCGGCAGTAGCAGTAATAGCCACCCACGTAGAGCATGGTGGGAGTAGCAGAGCCAAAGGGCATCTGAACCTGCCACAGGGTGGGAAAGGCCTGAAATAAGACAAACACGAACTGGCAAAGTTCCCTCGGGCTGCTCCAGTAGTTGCTCCCCAGCCTTCAAAGCTTTAAATTTGTAAGAGCTCTGCCTGCCATTTTGTTCTCAGAGTTGCTGCAGATTACTCGGGAGACGCACATACTATGCTCTCGATCTCTCCCTCGCTCTTTGCGTTCCTCTAAAGTTAAAGTCCTTTTAGAATGAAAATGGCAGTCTCGCTCCTCGTGTACAGAAACATGAGTTACGCGCTAACCACTCACCTGCCGCCTCCTCGGCAGCACTCATGGGCTTAGATTACCATAGCAGCAACGAGAGCAACCAAGAGTGAGGCCCCATTGGGGCACTGTACAAACACGCCATGAGACAGGCCCTGCCCCGAAGAGTTTACAGCAAAAACAGACTGGACGGACAAAGGGTCGAAGAATGGAAACACTATCACCCTCCTTTCAAAGAGGGGTGAATCTGAGGCACAGAGAAATCTAGCAACTCATGCAACATCCCAGAGAAAAGCGGCGAGGGAGCCAGGATTTTAACTCAGAGCTCCTGAGTCCCAGGCAATGTCTTAATTACAAGGCCAACCACAAGCTCCTCTGCATTGATGTCAAGGCGTTAACGACTTCAGTTACTTCTATCTCAACATACTGGTCCGGGAGCGGCAACTTGTTATTGAATCTCCTGCCTTGCAAGAACGACTATAAATACAGCCAACCCAGATCCACAAGGGACTGCAATACCCCTGGTAACTGACCTAGGAGGACTTCCCTAGAATTCCAAATAAAACATCACCTGCAAAACTCAGAGGATTGTTTCATTTTTCATATTAATCCTGCCAATGCCCCCAAGCATTTAAATAACACAGTGGGTCCCCACCTGGGACCGCAGCAAAAAGGGAACAGACGCTGCATTTAGGAAATACAGTTCTCCAGTAAGTTGCTTCTCCATTCAGAGACTGCCTGCCAGGCGGTGCATGAAGCTGCACTCAGAGGAATCTTGATATTAGAGCAATACAGGAGGGACAGATTCTCAGCTGGGGTAAGTCACTAGCTCCAGCTGACATCAGTTGAGAATGTGACTTGTAAAGGTGCAGCAGGAGCAGCATAACTCGGTACAGGTGTAGGCTGGGTTCGGTTCCCTTCTCTGCCACATCTTCCTTAAGCAAGTCATCTCTGTGCCTCAGCGCCCCATCTGTGAAATGGGCCTAATAGAACTTCCTACCTCACAGAGGTGCTGTGAGGATACACACAGTACCAGTGTCTGCAGTACTCAGATACTACTGTAATGGGGCTAGATAATTACCCCCAGATATCACAGGGAGGTTATTAAGGAACTGGCCCTGTGAGGTGCTGAGGAGACTCAGCACCTCACAGGGTCTGGCTGAGTCCTGTGAGAAGAGAGAAGGAAGTGACCTTCCAAGAGAGGACATTAACCGGCCGTGCTCCTCCTCGCACTCTCTCTGCTCTTCTGCTGCTATAAGTTAGTAGTTGGTAATTTATCCTCATTCATGTGCCATGCAGAATAAGCCTTTTTTTCCACAGGAGTTTGAAATCAGGATATTTGGTACTTATGAAGAACTGCAGGGTAGGGATACCAGACTCTGTGTTCCAACCAGCTGCTGACACACACTGCCTATGTCACACCGGCACTTGGGAAGCTGTGACCCCATGGTTCAAGTCCTAAAAATATTTCCTATGACTGGGAGTCAGGCAAACCAGGATCCTGACTCTGCTACTGGCTTGCTGGGGGGGCCTTGGGCAAGTCACACTCTCCCCCTCCCCCCGTGCCTTCATTTCCCTATCAGAATAAGGGGAAGAGTGACACCCATCTCTTGGGGGGGGCACGCAGGATGTTGTGGATGTGGAGAGTTGTGTGGTACTCTCACTCAACTGTGGAGGAAACACCAGGCACAGGGCTGGTTTGGAAAGGGGGAGATTGAGGGAGGGTGTCTTCCATTCACTTACCACCCTCGCTCAAGTTTTGTGGCATGACTCCCGGCTTGAGGGTGTGTTTTATCCATGTGACCCCAGAAGCAGGTCAGCTCCAGAGCAACGAGAGAGTTCCCAGCTCCCGTAGACATCTGATGCTTCTCTACCAAAACTGACTCAATCCACGGAGTTCTGATTTGGATCTAAATCCAAAACTCTCACAGGGTCTGTGGACACGGGGTACTTCTAACAGACGCACAACTCCCAAGTGCCAAGGGATGAGTCATTCAAGTTGCCAGAAGCTGGGAATGGGTGTTCTGTTCTGGTCATTCCCTCTGGCATTGTCCATTGTCAGAAGACAGGATACTGAGCTAGATGGACCTTTGGTCTGACCCAGTCTGGCTGTTCTTATGTTCTTAAAGTTGGGTCTGTGGCACAGACTGTGTCACATTGGATCAGATCATTGGTCTGGCAAGTCTGCCTGCATCTGTGCCCCAGACCTATAAATCCAGAGGAAAGCACCAGGGCCACCCAGACCTCCACAATGGATTCAGCCAGCCCTATAAATAGAAAAAAAACAATTCCTGCCTGATCCCTGCAAGCACTCCTCTTACTTCCTGAAGCATGAGTTCTGATGATGCTTGTAGGCAATGTTTACTCAGAGCCCAAAGAGACAGACAAATCTCACACCGGAGCGATAAAAGGAAGTGGAATTCAAGGCAAGGCTTTTGGAGTCAACACCTGACCTCCCTTAAAATCATTCTTCCATGATATTGGGGAGGAGGGGAGAAGAGTCCTTCAGATTTCAGACTCTTTAGAGGGAGCAGAGAGCTTGGCTGAACCAAACAATAGGGAATAAAAATGGCTATTAAAGAGAGAGAGAGAGAGAGTGTCCTTGTCAAGGTCCTTTTAAAAAGTTATAAGTTTTATATGGAGGTTTGCTGTTGCTTTTTTTCCCTGTAGAGCAAATGTCCTTTCTTATTTCTCAAATGGTCTTTTCGTTGTTAATGCCTCATCTATTAATAATCCTTCACTGGAAGGGGAAAAGAAAAAAAAGCAGATTTCCGTCAGACGTTCAAGCTGTTAGTCTGTGATGGACAAAAATAAACTCAAGGAAGTAAAATTAGCTCCAGCGCAGGTCAGTCAGTAGAAGCTCAATGGTCATCACTAGCACTGCAATGAACTTCCTTAACAACTCCAGACTGATGCAAGATTATCATGACATGATCTCCCATCCCCCACTCCATCTGCCTCCCCATGCCATGCCAGCCACAAGGCCACTCAGCCCCAGCCCCAAACCCTGGAGGCCAATTCCCCCAGGCGACCCTGCAAACCAAGCTGGACTCGAGCATGCCTCAGCCTTCCATTCGGGCAAGACTGAAAAAGGTTACAGAAGGCATCCTCAAATACCATTTGCACAATGATACAGTGTAACGTATTTATCTAATTTATACTCATTGACTAATTTACACTGACTACTTATCCTATCTGCCATACTTATATCTAGCTTAAACTTATCACAACTTACTCCATAAATCATGTTTCCTTCGTATAAGTTCTTCCAGTATTGCTCCCTGAAGTAGTTAGACTCCTTCTTGCACTCCTAAATTTCCCTACTTCCAATTTACATTTCTATGTCTATTTGTCCACTAAATGACTATTCCGCTGATCCAATTTCCTTTCCACTCCTGAGCTGTAATTATCCCTCTCCTATCCTATCCCTGAAATTTCATATCTCCTAAGTCCTTTTTATCCTAATCATATCTCCTCGAGCTCTAAGGGTCTCCTTACGAGCTGACAGGTCTCTCTTTATGAAACATGGCCTTCTTCCCTCTCCTTCCTGTTCCAGTTTGCCTTCCCCTCCTTCCAAACATGGTGACCTCTTCTGCACACTGTTCCAAAAAATGAGGTCAAATACCTTTAATTAACGGGACTCACAACTTCCTATATAAATGATATATCGCCTAATGCCCTTCCCTAAATACTACTAGAAATACCTCGTCTAATGCATCCTGCTGCATCTAATGCATCCCAATACCGATGCCTGCTCCTCAGGTCCTACTCCTCCTCCTCCTCCCTACCTTCTGGTGTCCTCCCCCCTAGGCAACTGGTAACCTCCTCGTCCATAATAAAATTTACATTCTCATCCTATTACTATGCATAACCTTACACTTCTCACTATTATAAGGTCATCCTCTCTCAATCTTCCAGCTCATCCCATCCAAATAACTCTCCTGAGGATCCCCGATCCTTTTTCCCCAAACTCCATATCGATCCAACTTGGTGTCACCCCCATTCACAGGTCATTCCCAAATTGAAAATCCCATTCCAACAATAAATTGAATAAAATTGGACCACTGATTGACTAACCTTGCAGTGATAGTTCCTCCCCTACAACCCTGCAGTCTCCTTTAACCCCCCCCAGCTCCCTCTTCAATTTCACCCTCTCTCCTCTCCTTTCCCATTTAACCAGTAATTCCTCATGCGGTAATATATCACGCCTTACTGAAATCTAGATATATAATCTACTGAAATCTAGATATATTAAAAAAACTCTGTTATCCTCAACATAAAATCTGTCTTGGTCAATCTGTTAAATCCATCTTCATTTTGAAACCGTAAATCATCACCCAATCCAATCATCTACCTTCGTAAGATCCCTCTCTCTCTTTTTCCTTTTTTTTCCATTCTTTTGCTCTCTTTTTTTTAAACTAATGTTAAAACTAACAGGCCTGTCTTTTTTTTTGTCACTTTTTTTCCTCTTGAATTTCCTAATCTCATTACAATAATCCAAGTTAGCAATAACATTCCCATTTAAAATCATCATTTAAAAAATTACAATAAAATCATCGCAATAGTTCCTTAATATTCTAGGATGAAGATATGAAGATTATTATCTCGTTATATCTGTTTCCTCCAAGGCTTACCGTTCGATCCGGATACCATCTACCCTACCTCCATATTCTCATTCCTATCCCCCTATCACACATTCCCCCCTCCTCATTTCATCCCATCCTGTATCACTAAAATAATTAATTCGATATATTGTATTTCCTCAGATATCCTCAATCTCCTAGATATTCTGCAATCTCAATCTCCACTCCTTCTTCTCTTCTTCTTTTTTTTTTTCTTATCCAACTTCTTTATTTTTGGTTTTAAAAACCTTTGCTATTGGTTTTATCTCCCTTTCCGTTTTCCCTCTCTCTGCTTCCCTACACTTTCTACACTGCCTACCCCCTTTTAAGGTAGGTTTCTGCTGGGTTCCCCTTTCCAGTGTTCCTTTGCTTTTCCTTCCTTCCATCGCTTCTCTGCTCTGCTTGCTCATCTCGCTCAGTCCTTGTACTCAAACTCTCCCTTCTAAAACTTCCTTTCCTTTGCCTTTGACAGCCTCTGCAATCTCAACCTGAAGTAACCTCTGCAAACCCCTGGAATCATAACCCCTTATATCCCCTGGCCTTATAGCCCTACTTACTCCCTTTTTATAGCGCAGTAGTTATCCCTTTAGTAAAGCCTAGTCTCAAAATCATAGTCCCATGTGCATTTCATATTTTTATCTCATATTGATTTCATTTTCCTCTCCTCTCTACAAGATGATCACTGATGTCCTCTACAACTATTTCCTGTCCTCGCTGCTCACCACCAAAGATCTAAAATGGCATCCCCCCGTGTTGGTTCAAATCAATGGATGAAATCTTATTCAATCATCATCGCTCTAGGAAAAGCTGAGCCTGCTATTGTTATTTAGCATTTGTTTCCCCAATCTATATCCGAGTTTAAAAACCCATGATCAAAGTAGTGTTATTTAGTTTTACCTCTGTTAAAAACTCTAAAAGCATTAAATCTCTCTCTAAGATTATCTCGGTAGATCCACACCCACACTCCAATATCCTGTGAGGGGCTCTAGTATTTTCTTTTCCACCCCAATGTGACCCCAGCCCCAGACAGACCCATTCCATTGCATATCATTCATTCATTCACCATATCATTCATTATATTATTACATTACCCTTCCCTTTTGCTTTGTCCCTTTTCCTAAATAAACAGCTACCTAAACAGCATACCCCTACCTCCAGTCATGGCCACTGCTCCACACTGTTCTCAAAGTTATTCTAGGATATCGGCTTCACCCCCTCCTCCTCTCAAGAGCTCCATTTCCATTTTATTACCTCTTCTTCATGCATTGAAACATCCTAATTTTTTTTGTTGGGTTGGGCTCCTCTCACCTTTTTCACCTTAACAGTACTACAGGGACACAGCACTACATGACCTGTAGATCTATCCTCCCCCCCCCGTCCCCCTGCCCCTCTGGCTGCCCCTGCTCCTATCTGTTGTTGTTTTGTTGTTGTGTGCCCCCCAATATAAATAAATCATGGAGAGCACCGAGACTCCTCTCACCTCTCCCCTCCGTCTCCTCAGTGTCTAGTTTAAAGCTCTTTAGCCTCCAGCTTCAGCCTCCCTCTCCTAGTCTACTTCCCCTAGGTGGACAGGATCCTGTGAGAACCCCAACAAAGCCTCCCAGCCCCAATACCCCCAGCCCCATCCCAAAGCCACCTCTCCCCACTCCATAACCCCTCAGCCTCCTCGTCATCACTCACTCTTCTCCCCCCTGCCTCCCCTCTAGATCTTCCCAGAAGTAGGCCTGAGCCTCAGATCACTGAGCTGCCTTACTCTGGCATAGTCCTCTCCCCTGATCTGATCCCTCCATCCTCAGTATCATTCGTTAGTTCATTATGATCTCCTCTTAGGATCCTTTCTTACCCTCTTCTAGGATCCCTTCTGCTCTCCTCTCAACCTCATCTCCACATCCCCGTAGACAGCACACCCCTCCTTTTTCACATCGGCCCCTCTCCCAGGCGCCTCCCCATCCCCTTCCCATCCATGGATCCCCATCCATCGTGGCCTCCCTTGCCTGGGGACAGTGCGGCCTGCTAACCCTATCCCCCGTCCACCCTCGCGTCGTCCCACCCTTCCATTCCTATCCCCCCCTATGGTTTCCCCACCATCCTCCCTGTAACCCCCTGGGCCCAAACCCTGCTGTCCTTCTCCATAGACTCCTCTCTTCTCCTGGGGACTGCCCGCCGTTTCTTTCCCTTTCCCCCCACCCAGCTACCACACCTGCTACCTTCCTCATTTTCTCCAACCTTCTTACCTGTTCCTCCTCCTTTTTTCCCTCCCTCACTCTCTCTCCTTTCCTTGCCTGCTGCTCCACATCACGGTGCTTCCCGCCCATCTCTCTCCTCCCTGGTCCCCCTCCTGCCCCTGCCCCCCCTTGCCCCCTGCCCCCCCTCCCTCTCCTCTCCGCTACTTGCCATTGCTGCTCAGCTGCCAGCGAACCCCCTTCTATTCTCTATCAGGGTTTCTACCTGCAGCTCTAGGCCGTGCTTACTCCGGTTCCAATTCCCCCATGTACATGAGACTCGGGCTGGTTTACCAGCAGGTTCACCTGGGTTCCTACAATGTCGGAACAACGCTGGGCCAAAAGTATAGCTTAGGATTGCCAGTTTGGGTTGGACAAATCCCTGGAGGATTCATCTTTAATTCCTGGAGACTCCAGGACAGTCCTGGATGGTTGGCAACCCTAGTATAGCTCTAGGTGGAAACCAGTGGAGAACTGAGAGTTTGGCTGATGTATGCTTTGAGCAGAAGGCTGGTCCAGTGGATCAGGCCTCAGTCTAGGACCTAGAAGATCAGTGTTCAATTTCCTTCTCTCTCCAAGATTTAGGGCTGCCAACTTTCTAATCGCACAAAACTGAACACCCTAGCCCCACCCCTCCCTGAGGCCCCGCCCCGACCTCCCCCCTGCTCACTACATTCCCCCTCCCCTGGTGGCTCGCTCTCCGCCATCCTCACTCACTTTCGCTGGGCTGGGGCAGGGGTGCAGGAGGGGTTGTGGGCTCCGGGGTGGGGCCAGAAATGAGAGGTTCAAGGTGCAGGAGGGGGCTCTGGGGTGGGGCAGAGGGTTGGAGTGTGAGAGGGGGTGCAGGGTTCAGGCTCCAGGAGGGATTGTGGGTACAGGAGGGGGTAAGGGCTCTGGGGTGGGGCTGGGGGTTTGGGGTGCAGGAGGGAGCTCTGGATTTGGGGGGCTCAGAACTGGGGCAGGGAGTTGGGGTTCGGGGTTGGGGAACGAGCTTACCTTGGGTGGCTCCCAGTCAGTGCTGCAGCGGGGCTAAGGCAGGCTCCCTGCCTGTTCTAGCACCACGCTGCACCCCAGAAGTGGCCAGAAAGTCCAGCTCCTAGGCGGGGGGGGGGGCAGGAGGCTTTGCACGCTGCTCTTGCCCGCAAGCACCACCCTCCCAGCTCCCATTGGCCGCAGTCCCCAGCCAATGGGAGTGCAGAGCCGGTGCTCGGGGCAGAGGCAGAGCATGGAGCCTCCTGGCCCCCCGCCTAGGAGCATGGATACTATGGGATCATTTCACAGGCAGGACAGCAGGTCCTCAACTGAAAAGCACTGAACTGTGGGAATCTGGAATGAGCCTGAGTTTTGCCACTTTTCAGGTGCACTGCAAAACTCCTCTCTTCACACAAGCCTGTCCTAAATAACAGTAGCCATGGAACAGTGCTGCAGTCCTTCCCCTGGAGCGTAACACCTGAGAACACCCCCAGGTAGGAAAGCAGCCGTAAGGACAGAAGGGTGGGGAAAATTGTCAGAGTGCACGGCCAGAAGGGACCATCAGATCATCTAGTCTCGCCTCCTGTCTATCACAAGCCACCACCATCACCCACCACCTGCACTCTAAACTCACACCCAGAGAAGGTATTATAGCCCGCAGGAGACTGGACCATCACGTACCATAGGCAGAGAGAACAAGGTGAACCCAGACCTGAGGTCTCTACAATGGCAGGAAATAGCTTACATGAGCTATACCCAGATAACCCCCACCCCACTCTGCAGAGGAAGGCAAAAAACCCAGTCACTGCCAGTCTCACCTGGGAGAAAATTCCTTCCCGACCCCATATATGGCGATCCTTTAGACCCTGAGCAAGTGAGCAAGAACCAGCCAGCCAACCCCCTGTGAGAGGGATTGCTTGGTGCCACCTCAGAGCCTCGGCCCACCCCATCCAATCTCCAGACGGTCCTGGGTAGAATCTAGTCACTGTTTCTAGGTCTGGAACCTTGAATGCACTAGACTGAGATCTCTCCTCTGACGCCCTTCCTTGGCACATGGGCCACTGCCCAGCCATCATAGACCCTGAAACCAGCATCTGAGCTGTCCAAGCCTCACCCCACCCAGTCACTTACACACGCCCCTAAGTGCTCCTATGGCTGTGCGCTCTGTAAGCTTCTAGTTTAATCCCTTAACCAACCACATGGCAGGGAAAACAGGCCTAGCAAAGGAATTTCTTGACCCCAGACACTTCGCCCTTCAAGCACTGTAGAGCTATAGAGAATTCAAAATGAGTCCTGAGACACCCTCCCCTTGAGTCTCCTCTCACTCCTCCTGAGTCCAAGGTCTGCGTTTCCAGCTGGGCAGAGTCCCTTCTGCCCTCTCTCTCTGGCAAGTCCTTCCTCCATGTGGTGACGGTCTGTCTGTCTCTCTCACACACAGCTGAGAACAGCACCCTACTCATACGTAAGGTCTGTCTCTTTGCCATGTGCTCCCCTGCCTCCTCCCCGAGTCATGCTTGCCCCAGCCATGCAAAAAAACAATTGTTCCCTGGATGGACCAGTAGCTGAGAGACAGTCATTGATAGCCCTGATTTATTGTCTTGATAGTTTCTCCATGGTGGTCCTTCATGAGGGGTCAAGCCCCTTTCCCAGGTAGGGCACCTGTCTGGAACGTAACACAATGGGATGCCTTTGGACATGTCCAGACATGCATTTGACACTTCATACAAAATGGAGTTCAAAATTTGATACAGACACAGCCCACTTTGTCCCTCAGCAGACAGGCCCACTCACATGACAGACCAAGATGCTCTCAGCATCGGAGTGTGCTGGCCCCTGCATCCAAACCCTGCAAAGGGAGGCTGAACAAGAATAGGGCCTCATGTGAGCACATCCAGCCAACCCAGCCACAGCAGGTAATCGTGCCATTTCCAGCCCTGACCCCAGATGGAACCGAGGAGTGATTAAAACAATAACGATCAGAACTTTTCAGAACCCTCAAGTTTGTTTGCCCTCCCGTGGGAGTGAATATAACATTGTGACTTGGGTTGCTAAGCATCAGTAAATGACTGCCAGTAAATAACCATCAAAATCTGTCAGTAAGCATCGGGGAGAGATTGCACATGTAATTGCAATGGCAATTTAGATGCTTATCTTTTTCTTACTTGCATGTGAGCTTCCAGACTACAGGATTGATCCTGCCAGGTGCTCAACAACCTCTTAAATCAGGGAGAGTTGATGGCTCCCAGCACCTTGCAGAGAGTGTGGAAGCCCTGAGAGTAGAAGGACTGTTTAAACTCTGCCTCAGTTTCCCTGACTGTAGACTTGCAATAATACCCAACTAGCAGAGACTAAGTTAATGTTTGTGCAGCACTTTGAAATCCTCAGGTAGCAGCTGCTATTAAGTATTATTTTGTTTTTTTACCCTGAAGTCTGGATTCTTTTCTATGCAGCTAGAAAATTACACCTGTGCCAATTTTTCAGGTGAGGCAGCAGCCCTAATTGGCGGCTTCTGCTTGAAAAAAAGACCTCCCCCCTCCCCTCCCCGCTCTGCAATATTAGGGGATGGTACCAGGGTAAAGGTGCAGGGTGGGCAGACTGCACCATCTCCTTCTCTCAGTGGGTGAAATTCATTCCCCCTCCCTGAATAATCAAGCTTCGTATGGGGAAACCCAGGAAGAGAGATGAGGTCTGCTCCCTAAAACCCATGTGCAGACCTTGGGGGGGATGCACTGCAGCCATGCCAGACCCCTGGAAAGAGATGGGGAGTCACTGGATCCAAGTACAGGCAGATCCAATAATCCCCAGTAACTTCCTGCGTGGCTAGGCGGTGCCAAGACCCTCTGTATGGCCATTCGCCCCCTACTCTCTGCCCCTAACCACAGAGGGGCAAGGCAGGTTTTCAGCAGCATTGTTAGGCCTTTGCATGCCCTGTCTACCCTTGTGTGAATTTCACCCCAGCGTCTTAGCTCAGATCATTGCTGACAGGCCCTGGGCTTCCAACCACAAAGGAGGGTCGAAAGGAAAGGAGGTTGCGTGTTTTCTGTGCATTTTCCAGCCTCCTGGCTTGGAGTGTCAAACAGCAGCAGTAAACAATCAAAATATTATTTTACGAGATAATGCAGGCTATTGCCAAAGTCAGCGTGAAATACATTCCACCTAGTGCCGTTTAATTTCCCTGCGACCAGCCCTCGGCTCGGTGCCAAGCTATAGAGCCCAGGCTGCAGTATAATAGCATAGGCTGCCTTATCTGCAGGGAAATAAGCGGAGACCAGCTGAAAACAGCTGAGTGGAATATCACCATAGAAACCGGGCGAGGAGGAACAGGCGCTGTCTCTCTCCCCGGTTAATTTCAACATGACAGCAAGCAGAGAGGCTGAGCCTTTGGGCTGAGGGTGGGGCAGGGCGGGGCAGGGGAGAAAGCCTGGGGATGTGGTGGTGGGGAACCAAGCGAGCGCTGCAGAAGAGGGGCTGTTTTTTTTTTTCCTTGCATAGGCAGAGATTTTACTTTTAACTGCAGCCAGGTTCCCTCCCCAGCCGCCCACCAGCCCTTCCATGATGCAGAGCTACTGCACTTTGGCTCGCCCCGCACCCCATGGCTATTAATACACCACCCCCTCGGCCGCCCCTCTCTTGCGAGGCTCAGGCAACAGGCAGAGCATTTTGAACCATTCCCCCAGGAGCAGCCCGAGGAGGGAACGAGCTGAGCGGCTGAGTTTGATTCCCTTAAACAGGCCTGAGGAGACAAGGAAACAAAAATCAGACACTTCAGCTCGAGATGTATTTTCTTTTCCTTCCTCCTTCACCACACTAGCTGCTCAAGTTCCCAACGGACATCTAAGCCCAGCAATGTCCAAATCTATCCTGCCGGCTGCCGGGACCAGACAGCCTGTATAGGGGGAACAATTACGTTAAGTAATGCTGAGTAATCTTTCAAAACGGTGCCTCTCTCCAAGCAGAGATGCTTCGCTGTCTGCAAAGGAGCCCCAGAGCCCTGTCTATTTCTGGGGGTGCAACTCTTTGGGGGTCGAGGGAAGCAGGCCACCCCTTTTCACTGGCTCGGTAAAGCACTGTATAAATAAATAAGGGGGCTAGTCTGGAGCAGAACACGTCTTGTGTCCGGCCCCGAGCCAGGACAGCACATGCATAAACCCATCCCAGTTCAGGAAAGCACTTAAGCATGTGCTGAAATTGACAGAATTTAAGAATGTGCTGAAGTGTTTTCCTGAAGGAAGGCTTCAAGGAATCAGGGTCTCGGGTAGTGGCCAATACCAACAGCAGCCAAGGAAAGTACAAGAAATCCCCCCTCGGGGGGAGAGGGGACCATGATGGAATAACCTGCCTGGAGGGAAAGTTTCTTCCTAGACCCCAGCACTTCAGCCTAAGCATTATGCCCTTCATCGTGACGTTTCTACCCCTCCTTTGAAAAATTCAGTAATTCTATCTAGTGTAACTATGGACATTTTTGTAATTACTCATAAATGTCATGTCAGATTTTTTAATAAACTGCTAAGTTCCTGGCCCCAGTGGCACCTTGTGGCAATGAGCTCCCCATGTTAATGATGTGCTTCATAAAAATAAAGCATTACCATGTAACTGCTCTCCATTTGTTGCCTTTCAATTTCATGTAATGAGAGCACGAGTGTGAACAGGACAGCCTGATTTACCTTCTCTGGATCATTCGTCACTGTGTATACTCCTCATCTCCCCATTTATACAGCTCTGCTCCAAATTAAACAACCAGGCTTTTCCATATCTACAGGCCAATAATTTTCATCTGGACACCTCCTATATGATTTTTAATATATATATTTTCAGATGCCGTGATCAGACCAGAACATGGTATTGCAGGTGAGGGCATCCCATTGACATGCCTCCAGGATTACTGTTTAGCCCATACTAATCCTAAAAAGTTGGCTGGTTGGAGGTGGGTGAGATTCTGTTGCCCAAAGTGTGCAAGAGGTCAGACTAGATCAGCGTCTCTCAACCTTTCTAGACTACGCTACCCCTTTCAGGAGTCTGATTGGTCTTGTGTACCCCTAAGTTTCATCTCACTTAAACTACTTGCTTACACAATCAGACAGAAAAATATAAAAAAGTGCCACAGCCCCCTATTCCTGAAAGATTGCTGACTTTCACCATATAATTATAAAATAAATTACTTGGAATATAAATATTGTACTTACATTTCAGTGTGTAGTACATAGAGCAGTATAAACAAGTCATTGTCTGTATGAAATTTTAGTTTGCACTGACTTCGCTAGTGCTTTTTATGCAGGCTGTTGTAAATCTAGGCAAATCTCTAGATGAGTTGATGGACCCCCTGAAGACCTGCATACTCCTGGTTGAGAACCACTGGACTAGATGATCACAATGGTCTATGGAGTTGGCTTTTTTAGGATTGCTGCTGTGCATCGAGCAGAGGTTTTCATCAAGCCGTCCATAGTGACACCCAGATCTTTCTCTTAAGTTCATTTAGAATCCAGCCAGTTGTATGAGACATTCAAATTATTCCTTCCCAAGCATAAAACCTTTTTTGTTGTTGTCTGCAGAGCAGATAATAGACTTGATTTTTTTTGTTTCAGTGGCCAAACAGAGGGAGAGGGTAGAAAAAACCCCAATTTTTCTTCATTTTGGGTCAAACCAAAATGAAAATTCCTTTGGTTTTCCTCCCCAAAATGAAAAACGGGGCAGGGGGGGACGACAGACACAGATCCAGGTCAAACAACATGTTTTGTTTTAACCCTGGTAAAAAATTAATCTAGTTAAATTTAGAAACAAAGTCAAAACATTTCTCTGATATTTTTTCTGTTTTTTTTCCCTTTTTACTGAAACTATTTGACCCAAGTTTGTAAATCATGTCAGCCAACCCAAAACTTCATTTATCAGAGAAGCTATTTGTCAAAAAAAACAAAAACACACACACACACACACACACACGTCATCCAGCTCTGTCAGCATTGAAATCCATGTATAATTATGCTGCCCATTCCCTTAGCTTGGTTAGGTCCCTCTGGAATTCTTTAGTTTTGACTAAGATAATTACTGTCACCTGCAAATGTCAACCCTTCTCTCTTCAACCCCTGTTCTGGACTATTAATGAGGATGTTCAACACCAGCCCTAGCATGGACCCCACAAATGTTTGCAAGTATGGAAATGCCCAGTGATAATCACCCGCATAGGCGCCGACTCCGTGGGTGCTCCGGGGCTGGAGCACCCGCAGGGAAAAATTGGTGGGTACTGAACACCCACTGGCAGCTCCCCGCCCTGCCCCCCTACCCCAGTTCACCTCCGCATTCACTCCACCTCTGCATCCTCCCCTGAGCACGCCACATGCCTGCTTTTTCCCCTCCCTCCCAGCACTTGCTGCGGGAAACAGCTGTTTCGCGACGCAAGCGCTGGGAAGGAGGGGAGGGGAGAGGAGGGGGAATGCGGCGCGCTCGGGGAAGAGGTGGGACCGGGGCGGGGATTTGGGGAAGCGGTACAATAAGGGCAGAGAGGGGGCAGAGTTGGGGCGGGGATTTGGGGAAGGGGTTGGAATGGGGGCATGGCGGGGGTGGGAAAAGGGTGGAGTCGGGGCGGGGCCAGGGGGCTCGAGCACCCACCGGCACAGGGGAAAATTGGCACCTATGATCACCCAAAAAATCTTAACCCCTCCACAGTCCCCCTTTTACTCTCCATCCAGAACAGAGAGGCCTATTATACTCTAGTTGGCACCTGATCCTGCCCGTTATTATTAAGACCGCAGAGCAGGCTCCATGATAGCGGGGGGGGGGTGTCTAATTATGTGCTTGCACAGTGCCCCTAACTGGCTGAGGCCCCAGGGACTGGACAATCTTTTTGTTCTGCGTTTGTGCAGCACCTAGCAAAATGGGCTCCCAGTTCGGGTTACCAACTTTCTAATCACACAAAACCGAACACCCTTGCCCCACCCCCTAGCCCGCCCCTTCCCCAAGGCTCCGCCCCTGCTCACTCCATCCCCCCTCCCTCCATTGCTCACTCTCCCCCACCCTCACTCACTTTCACCGGGCAGGGGGTTGGGGTGCAGGCTCTGGGCTGGGGGGCGCGGGCTCTGGGGTGGATCTGGGGATGAGGGGTTTGGAGGGCAGGAGGTGGCTCAGGGCTGGGGCAGGAGTGGGGTTCAGAGTGCAGGAAGGGGTGCAGGCTCTGGCTGGCGATGTGGGCTCTGGGATGGGGATGAGGGGTTTGGGGTGCAGGAGGGGGGGTCAGGGCTGGGGCAGCGGGTTGGGGTGCACGCGGGGGTGCAGTGTCGGGGCTGGGGCTCAGGGCTGGGGGTGCCAGGCATGAGGTGAGGGGTGCAGGCTCCGGAAGGGAGTTTGGGTACAGGATGGGGACCAGGGCTGAGGCAGGGGGTTGGGGTACAGGCTCTGGGAGGGAGTTAGGGTGCAGGAGGGGGGTCCAACCTGAGGGAGGATGTTGGGGTGTGGGGGGAGGGGGGGTTTGGGATGTGGGCTCCAGCCGGGCGGCACTTACTTCAGGTGGCTCCCGGAAGCGGCCGGCATGTCTTGCTCCTATGCAGAGGGGCGAGGGGGCTCTGTGCACTGCCTGCGCCCACAGGAACTGCCCCGCAGCCTCCCTGGCCACCCCCGTGCCTAGGAGCCGGTCTTGCCGGCCACTTCCGGGAGCCATGTGGAGCCGGGGCAGGCAGGGAGCCTGCCTTAGTCCCACTGCACCCCTGACTGGACTTTAGCGGCCCAGTCGCACCGCCAGGGTCCCTTTTACACAGGGCGTCCCAGTCGAAAACTGGACACTTGGCAACACTATTCCTGCTCCATGACTGCCGCTCTAGTGAAATGCAAACAAACAAGCATTTAACATGCTTAAAAATATTTTAGGGGTTTGGAGCGATAATTTGCCATGCTTGGTCTCTGTGTGAAGGAGGTGATTTATTGATTGATTTATTAAGTTTAAGCTAAACGCTTTCAGCATTTTTGTTAGGAGTGCTGGATGAAAAAGTGCACTTTGCCCAATGTTTTTTTTAATTGACATACATATTTGTTTCCCACCTCAACAGCTCAAAAATGACTCAGCTTTGAAAGATCAAAGTTGGCACGTATGGAGCCCTTTGTCTCAGTGGGGAGTGCAGCTTTCTAAACTCTGGAAAAAAAATAATTAGTTGGAAAGCGAAGTTGCTGGTAAGTTTTTTAAGTCTCACATGGCCTCGCTGCTCTTTGTGACATCACAATGCACGTGTTCACTCCTTGACCTGATATGCCCAATGGCTGCAGCTGCAGGGACAATTTCCCTGAGAACTAAAAGCGTGTCAGTGAAATGCAGAAGGTAAAAGCTACTGTTTCTCCCCAAAATAAGAGCCTGTTCTGGAAGAAATGTCAGAGGTGTAGAAAATATGATGGCCGCCCTGATCTAGCATCTTCCTCGGCAAATTTCTCTGCTGCAAATGGAAGGTGTCATGATAATTTAAAGCCAAGATTTTGGAAAGTGACTATTGGTTTTCAGAGCTCACCACAGCCTGCAGAAAGTATTGAGCGGCTGCCCTCTGAAAATCAGGTACATGTCTGAGGTGTCTCAAGTTGGATACCTCAAATTCACTAAGTCACTTTGAAAATCTCCCCCGGAACCTTGGGTCAAGATTTTGAAAAGGCATCCAGTGGCAGGTGGAGATATAATTGTTTGTGCCTCTGACAATCTTCCCCCTTCCCCAATCTCTTCCACTGGAAATATACAACCATGGCAACACAGAGCACTCTAGAAGGTGATCTGTAAGGGGGAAAAAATAGGGCTATTGTGTATTATCATTTATACAATAGTAGGGACTAGAGTCCCCACCGAGATCAAAGGTACATTGGGCTAGGATTGTACAAACAAGCGGTAAAAATCTCAGTCTAAAAACACGAGTCACGGGGAGAAAGGGATACAGACAGAGCACTCCAGGTGATGACTGGCCAATGTCATGCGAGTTCTATGAGGGTTTTTTTTTCAATTGTTATGATTGGTTTTTTTACTGGGGGGAGACAGTGATTTGGTTTTGCTTTATTTCATCTTTGTGTCCTTTTAACCTTCTGTATCAGGTAGACAGAAGTTTGATCATTTCTCACCTTGCAGTTTCTTTCATGGATCCTTGTCTTATAAGCAAGCAACTTATTTGCTGAGAATGCCATCAGGTATTTAACACGCTCCATGTAAAACAAAACACAGACCCTAGGGGCAAGGGAGGGCAACAAAAATGATTAGGGGGGCTGGAGCACATGATTTATGAGGCGAGGCTGAGGGAACTGGGATTATTTAGTCTGTGGAAGAGAAGAATGGGGGGGGGGGTTAGCTGCTTTCAATTATCTGAAAGGGGGTTCCATAGAGGATGGATCTAGACTGTTCTCAGTGGTGGCAGATGACAGAACAAGGAGTAATGGTCTCAAGTTGCAGTGGGGGAGGTTTAGGTTGGATATTAGGAAAAACTGTTTCACTAGGAGGGTGGTGAAGCACTGGAATGGGTTACCTAGGGAGGTGGTGGAATTTCCTTCCTTAGAGGTTTTTAAGGTCAGGCTTGACAAAGCCCTGGCTGGGATGATTTAGTTGGGGATTGGTCCTGCTTTGAGCAGGGGGTTGGACTAGGTACCTCCTGAGGTCCCTTCCAACCCTGAGATTCTATGATTCTAAAGAGGCACAAGGGAGTAAAGAAGAAGGAAAAACTTCAACATGCACTCCTCCTGAAGGCATCTTTCCTACAAGATCAGAGGCCTGATGGTAGAAGTGGCCTTCTTCTAAGCCTCCCACTTTGATGCTTACTTGAAATAATGAGTTCACCCTTTGAACACATTCCCAGTGAAAACACTGACAGATAATAAAAGGCTCAGCTTCTATGGTGCAAATCCAGCCTCATTTCTACATCCTGGAAACGCTATACAAAGATTTATCGTTCCAACTCTCATCTTGATTAGATTCATCTTCTGCTTAACTACACCCCATTGGACTGCAACTCTGAGGACCTTCTGACATTTCACTCATATAAAGCTCCTGCAATACCCCCCTCACCTGTTTTTCAAAGGCATTAATGAAGACGCCAATAGTTGATTCTTAACCTTTCTGGGTTTCTTTTTTGTTTGCTTGTTTGTTTGTTGACTGAATCATTTTAGTAAATCCGTTAGAGGTTCTAAACTGGATTTTAATAGCTGGGCCTGAGGCCAGCAATAACCAAATGTCATGTGACTCAAGTGTTTGCTCAGATGTAATTTGTCCTCATTACAGACCTCAGAAAGCCCATAACACACTTCACCTTTCTGACAGTATCTGCAACACTTGCACAGTTAGTGATTCAGAAACATGTTTCCCCTGCAGCTCCTTCAACTATCAACGCCCTGCTTTTGAGGTGATGCTAGAATACTGCTTTCCACAAAACCACCCTGTAAAGGCTTTGTGCAAGGAAGGACTTTGAAGTTTTGAGGCTGATCCAAATTCCCTGATCCTCTTTGGTCTCCTCTCCCTGTCTAAGTCAAATGTTTCCCAACCTGGAATGCACATTCCAAACCAGCTCAAGAAAGAGGAGCATGAGGCAGAGCAATGGAGGTTGCATGAGCCCACATCTGGTCATCTTGGGAGGAAAAAAGATGTCCTAACGTGGAGAAGGATGGATTTGGGGGATGTAATAGTTTGTTTCACACTATTTATATGCCTCCCCCTCTGGATCAGCTCTTTAGCAGAGGGATGGGGGCATTGCAAACAGATTCACATTGATTCCAAGACCAGAAGGGACCATTGTGATCATCTAGTCTAACCCTTCTGTGTAACACGGGCCAGAGAACTGCCCCAAAATATTTCCTGGAGCAGATCTCTTAGAAAAACATCCATCTTGATTTTAAAGATCGCTAGTGATGGAGAATTTCCCAGGATCCTTGGTAAATTGTTCCCGTGGTTAATTACCCCACTGTTAAAAATTGACACCTTATTTCTAGTCTGAATTTGTTTAGCTTAAGCTTCCAGACATTTGATTGAGGTATGCCCTTTGTCCGATGGATTGAAGAGTGCACTATAAAATATTTGTTCCCCATATAGTTACTTACAAATTCATCTTCTCTTTATTAAGCTAAATAGATTGAGCTCCTTGAGTATCACTATAAGGCTTGTTTGCTAATCTTTAATCATTCTCATGGCTCTTCTCTGAACCCCAGAGTATGTCAGTGTTCCAGTAATGGTCTCAACAGTGCTAAATACAGAGGTAAAATAACCTCTCTACTCCTATTCAAAAGTCCCCTGTTTATGCATTCAAGGATTGCATTAGACCTGGTGGCCACATCACCATCCTTGCAGCTCACGTTCAGATGACTGTTCCCCTACGACTCCCAAATCTTTATTCAGTCAACATGCTTTGATCATGGTCTAAGCACCACCTCTAAAGGACCCTGTGCTACCTTGCCTACAGACAGGCGTGGCTGGCCCAGGACATTACAACAATCTGTTATGTGCCACAATCGGTGCCCTGGCCCCTAGGATACAATACATGCAATGGCCACAGCTTTTCTTCCTATTGCACCTTCCTGAGGTTGGACGAAAAAGTAACTTATTTCTCCATCCAACCCCTGAAATCACAAGATCTTTGCCCACTCTACTCCCATCCAGCGATGCTAACAAGGGAAGGGATGGCAGAAGCATCTATAAATAGGCAGAGGCTTGGAAGCTCCACTTTTACCTTTCAGCCATGCCATCTGAGCCCAACATCCTCATACGCCTAATGCTTCTAGCAACATGATTAGCTAACTGTCTCCTGTCCCAATCCCCCAGCTAGGCTGGCAGAGAGATTTAAAGCCCATTTCTCCCTGTAAGAGAGTAATTCTCTTGAATGGAAATAGAACAGGTGATCCCAGTGACATTCAGTCCCTCAGACACAGCTGTGAGGGTTCTAATATGTCCCTCCCTCTCGACCCCAACAAGAAATAACCCCTTCTCTTTGTGACTGATTTCTTCCACAAGAGCTCCATAATCCACAGTTATCATGCAGCCTCTCTTGCGTCAACCCTCAGTCCTATGCTTTCCCCCTTCACCTTGCCAGGTCCCCTGTCAAGATTTGTTGAACTGTCTCCTCCAGACAGAAGAGGCAGCCTCCTCTGGGCATGGCATGTCTGGCCAGGAAATGCCTGATATACCATGAGAAAACTGCTTCTGTAGTAAGATTTCCAAACCAAAGAAGTCTGGATGAAGGGATGGCTCAGAATCCTGGTACATAAAAACTCTCACGCGCCATGAAGAAGTGTTCCAACTACTGGCTGGAATAAGTATATGAGAAGCAAATCAGGCCCCCTGAGAACCTCATTAGTAACCTTCGATTGATCCAGTTGAGTGAAACGACTTAGGCATATGGAGATAAAGGCTCCCCCCTTTTACATAGGCCCACGCACAGAGCAGCACATGGGCCTCAGACCTCGCAGGTGCATAACATGCTGGTCAGCACACCTCATTGAGCCCAGCATTTTCAGCAATACGAAGAGTTGGTCTTAGAACGGGCTTAAACGAACGCCCGAGCCAAAGTACCCAGGTCTGGTTCTGATCTCCCGTCCTGGAGCCATTTTCTTGGCTTCACTGATAGACACCAAGGTGTGAGATCAGAATTGGGCCCCTTTAAGCATGGGAAATACGTATTTCAAGGAAAGATTCAAGAAAATGAAATCCAGTAAGAGGAACAAACAAATTGGCCAATTACGGCAGATACAGCCACATCCTAGGAAGATGAAGGTAAGATTTGGTTCTCCTACTATGACACAAAAAGAGCAATACCAGGGTCCTTTGCATTGTTAACTTTTTTTTTAAATGCACATTTTTCTCCTAAGCTGGGAGATGTTCAAAGGCAGTAGAGAATTATCAGAACTGTTTCTGCTTGTGTTTCAGTAACACACAGATAGTGCCATTCTTCAAGTGTGCAGTGATTGTACATCACATTTCCATCAGAAACCACACTGTCCTTTCTTTACTTAGGATGTCAAGCTCAGATAACTGGGGCTGCCAGCCACAACTTTGGAACTTTTCTTGCTGAAGAACTAGGGATTCCTTCTTCCCCAACCCCAACTTTTCTCCCCATCCTACAATTTTCCCTCAACATTATTCAGACGCTAATTGGTTTTATGAACACTTGAACTTTGTGAGTAAGGCTCCCCACATTTAAATAACAACCATCTTACATTTACACTGTAGCTCTCATCCCAAAGGACCCTAAAGTGCTTTACAAGGAACAGGAGTTGCTTCACTTACTGTACAGAAGTGGCCACCTCTCGAGTAGAAGGAAGCAGCTATTTAACAGTACTGGCATGGAGCGGTCCTCTGACTCTCTTCGAGCCTCGAGAACGGACACCACCACCATGCTTCATCATAGCCCTTCAGCAGGCCGCAGCCTGGAGTGTTATTTACCTACTATTTACAAGCAGCAGCCAGCTTCCCCCACTTGCTTCTGGGGATGGATACGGTATTAACAGCAACAGCCAGTTCTGCCTAACCCTGCCTTCCCCTTCTCTCCTCCCTAGCACTTCCTTCCTGTCTGCCTACATAGGCCCAGCTGCTGGGGTTTCTTCCACCCAATTAGCACCTCAGCTGTCTCTCTACTCCACTAATTGGCACCCTCTGCCAACTGCCTATCTTTCAGTCAGGCCCCAATTAATGTATCCCGGGGTGGGGAATTGAGTGACAGGGTGCTGAGCCCACTGCTGACTCTGCACACCCTGTTACAAAGGCATGATGATAGTTTAGGACAGGAAGTGGAGAAGATACTACATGCAGTTTGCACTGACGAGCAAACTTAGGAAGACAGCATCTCGGGTCGGTCTTAGGCAGGACACTTGGATTAACACCCCCACACTGCTGAAAAGTATAAAAGTGGTAATGACCCCAATGGGCCAGGACCGGGGTTTCAGATCTTCATGAAAAAGACCCCAGAGATTTAAGGTGAACTTCACACTGAGCTCTAGCTAAACAGGAATTTCATGCTCCCCGCCATAGTTCACCACCATATCTTGCTTTTGGGGAAGAGATGGAGTTGTCTGATGATCAGTAGTCGAGACCCCTGGGGTTTGTTCCAGACAGTTCTGCCACTAAATCACTACGGGACTTTATGCCACCATTTCCTAACTCCCATCTGTAAAATGGGGATAACGATACTCAACTATATTAACCTGGGAGGCTGAATTAATGAGCCTTTGCACGTTACTCTGAACTCCTCCGATGAAAGGTGAACATATGAACAGTCAGACTGGGTCAGACCAAAGGACCATCTAGCCCAATATCCTGTCTTCTGACAGTGGCCAATGCCAGGTGCCCCAGAGGGAATTAACAGAACAGGTGATCATCAATTGGTCCATCCCCTGTCGCCCATTCCCAGCTTCTGGCAGCTGTAGAACTGCTAAGTATCATCATCTTCATTATGAAGCACAATTAAGCCTGCGCTCATCATTGGGTAGCTTCTGCTCAGTAAATGCTCAGCAGAACTGTCATGGCACCAATTGGGCCTGGTGTTTGACACCCCAGCAATGGATTTCACATTAGGAAAAGCATGCCTTGCCTCCTCACCTCTGCCCCATGAAAGGTCTCGCATAATAATGTCAGGGTTATATTTTGTATTGTGGTAGCAATCATGAACCGAGACTCCACTGTGCTAGGTTCTGTACAAAACAGACTAAAAGATGGTCCCTGCCCCAAAATGCTTACAAACACACACTTAATGCACTTTTCATTTTCAAACATTAACTAATCCTGAAAAATTGCCTCCTTACAGATCAGAAAGTGCAGCACAGAGAGTAAATGTTCTGTCCAAACTCAGACTGTCACAGTTGGTATTAGAACTCCCGGGTTCCTACTTCACAGCCCCATACTCACCCCACTAGACTAGTTACGTGCTATAACTTATGTGGATCTTAATCCGCCCTGTGTTCTCCTGGTCTAAGTGTGATCCGTGAGCTGGTAGGAGCTTTACACAATGCCGTTTGAGATATTTAAAGCTGTATTGCTAGCAAGGACAGCTGAAAGAATGGAATCAATTGCCTGCATCAAGTTCCTTGACCCTCACTTTGAAAAGCTCCCTCGCACAGGAGGAAAAAATAGAAGTGTGCTAAATGGTCCTTACAAAGATAAAATGGCCAAACGGCAGCATGCTCATTTATTCAGCGCGTCAGGGCCATCTTGTCTGCAATACGGAGGAGAGAGAAGGTCAGTAAAATCCTGAGCACATTTCAAAAACTTCCCTTAATAAACCCATAGCAGATCTGCAGCCTCCAGAGACCTCCAATCAAAACGCCAACCCAGGTGATAACATTTTAAGTTTCACACGTCATAGTCCATGGGACTGATCCATTCTTCAACACCTCAAATTGACCAAATCATTCCATTTTTTACTTTAGTGCTGCTGATAGGGGCCGCAGTGGGCCACTCTGTTTACCCACAGATCAGTTCAGGTCTCTCCCATATTACCCGCCCTCTCTGCCACTCCTCTAGAGCATCCAGAGGAGACTGGAGTTTAGTTTCTATGGCTCATTCAATCCTTGGTCCTTCTGCTTTGCCTGACAACAAAGGGAAGTTTATGCCAATGGTGGTGGGGGTGGGGGGATTCAAAGAATTTAACTTTATCGCAAGGTATGTTAAAGAGAGGCTGAAATAATGTAGTTTAAAAAGAGAGAGAGAGAGAGCAGATCCTGCAATGAAAAACACGACAGAAGACTTCAAGAGGTGGAACAAACTGAGTTTTGGCCTACAAAGCAGAATAAGTATTATAAAAACTGTCGTCTGCTCCAGAATTTAACTCTGTGTTGCAAATGCCCCCTTTAGATATTGTGGATAATTGTTTCACCAAAGAAAGAGCAATTTCACAATCCAGCTGGTCCAGTGACAAAGCAAAACCAAACTGGAAGAAATACCTTCATGGGAAGATGGCAGTTTGAAACTTCCAAACTTTAACTGGTACCAGAAAGCCATTAACT
Organism: Mauremys reevesii; assembly: GCF_016161935.1. NCBI lineage: Eukaryota > Metazoa > Chordata > Testudines > Geoemydidae > Mauremys > Mauremys reevesii. The sequence goes on along the minus strand of NC_052641.1, from coordinate 7,951,056 downwards.
GATCACACATTAAGATTTTGGGCCAGATTCTTATCCATTGATTTTGATGAAGCTATACCAATTACTTGGTCTTTGTGACTACCAGAACCTAACCCAATCCCATGGAAGGATATTGCGTTCAGTAAAAGGATGCCTAACTACAATCATACTTCTGGTGTTGGAGCTTATCTACTTTCATCATCAAAAATCCCATCATAAGGCTTGCCTGGAAACAACACATGAAAGCAGGGGAAGAACAGATTTGCAGCTAGACACATACGTCTGCAGCGATTCCTTATTTATCCTGCATGGGTCAAGAACAAACAAACACTGGCACGCTGTTCTGAAGACCTATATGGTAACGGCACATTTGCAATTTACACTGAGCTCCAGGGAGGGTTTGTTCAAATCAGAATTCTGGCAGTGTCTCCATGACAAACCATTCTACAAAGCCAACCAGTATGTTACAAGACTATCAGGCCCATAAACGTGTAAGTATTTTGGGTTCGGAACAACTCTAAACTGCCTCTCCAAAAGACTTTGATGTGGGAGGATGGAAAGGCTTATTCAGAGGTACCAAGGACTCATTGATGGGGGTAATTACTCTGCAGTAATGGACAGTAATTTGAAGTTACAAGGGTGCAAGATGCTCCATTATTTATGTGGCATTTACAGTGACATTTCAAAATGATGGATTCAAATTTACGCCATCAATGTTGGAACACCATGGGGAATACACTTTATACGCTTTATGAGAGCAAAGAGATCTATAAATTCTAAGAAAAAGTCATTACAAATATTTTAGCTGTCAATCGGGCTCAGTTATATGCAAGAAACAATATCGCAGCTCTCCAGAGCCAACAAGCTTTGCATGGTGCCCTGCACGTAATCCCTAATGAACTGGGGAAGTGACACGGCCAGCAGAAGTCGAATGGGTATCACGTTTTCCTGTCTCCCCGTTATACGAAGGAGCAATGTTCAGATTGCAAGGCAGAGCCACAGGTTTTTGGAAGACATTTGGCTTCCTTGACCTGTTTGCACGGCTCTTACACCAAGGCCCAGAATTTGATACCCTTCCTCCTCATTCCAGGAGTGCGGGGACTCATTTTGGTGGAGTACGGTACTACTGAACCTCAATAAGGTCATCCCACTCTGTCCCTGGATCCTCCAACAAAACAAATACAAACCTGCTGTACAAAAATATACCCGTTGAGATATAGCTGAGGCTGTTTTAGCTAGTTAAAGGTGGTGCAAGTGCAAAGGCATGAAGGGGTTTTGAAGACACGTATCTGACATTTGTTTAAGGGGAAGAGGAGTGAGGTGGGATAGTGAGACATCGCTCCGACTTCTCCATTTGATACTGTACGCAGGCCCCAATGCTCCACCACTGAAGCCAGCTGGAGTTTTGCCACTGCCACCAATGGTGCAGGATTGGGCCCATGCAGAGCACATGGCGGTGTGGCCGAGAGATTTGGGGCCTGTTCCAAGGCCCCCTTAACAAGTCAATAGGAAGAACAGCTGCAGCTCCCATTGACGTCAGTTAGGTTGGTGGATTTACACCACCTCTGCAAAACAACTCGGCCCTACTCGCTTTGCCAAGACTGTACAGGGAGGGTATGGCAGAGCAGGGACCAGAACCTAGAACCACAGTCCTTTTCAGCAGGTGCCTATTGCCTATCAGAATTTAAAGGGCTATGCAGCATGTTGGAGCGAGCTAGCAGTAGGTATAGCATCAGAAGGTTTGCCAGCTAGGGTGCACACACAAGTTGGATAAAGAGCACCAGTGGGTGTGTATATGCACGAGAGGGACATATAGGTGTACAAGGGTGTAATAGGGATTCACATACGAGCTGGGAGTGATTAGTAGTGAATTCTTTCTCTCTTTCTTTAAGCAGAACCTGCGGCAACGTAGCATGAGCTGTTTGCACTAACAACACACAAACACCCATGCGCAGTGGCAGGAATCAGAGGCAGCGGCCTGGAGTCGGACGGCAGAAAGCAGCCTGTGTGGGACATATTTATTAATGCAACATAAGGGAAGGGAGAAATAAACCCCTCTTGCCTGCATCTGCAGTCGGAGCCGAGTTCGTCCATCAATCATACAAGCCGCGGATTGAGTCAGCTGCACCTTGCGTCTTCTCTTTGTAACAAGCAGAAGCCAAGCACTAACATGAGACTCACTAAATCTTACAATATTGCACAGTTAACATCATGCTGTTATGGGTCTTAAAAGAAAAATGCTCAACACGGGACTGAGTAGCCTACTGAGAAATGTGGAGCACCTAATCCCACCTTGACAAGCAAAGGGAAATCAGTATTAACTCCACACGATTTAATTCAGAGAAATCTAGTTTCAGTGTATACCTAAGGTCTGGATCAGCTTGTTTCATGCGTTTTAAACACCAGTGCATGATCACAGAGTCATCATGCCTTATTTTACATACGTCACCTTCATTTGGATCTACAAATTAATAGAGCAATAGTCCAAGTTCTTTTTCTTTAATTAATCTGAACACTTAAAACTAGACTGATACTGTTAACTATGAATATTTCCCCATTTGTTTTCATTGTTCCACCTGTGTAGCTAGCTATCCAATACCACATTGTATTTATTTCAGAGAGTTTTCCCACTGTCTCCAATATAAATAATAGTATCAGAGGGGTAGCCGTGTTAGTCTGGTTCTGTAGAAGTCGCTTAACAGAGAATGCTTTCATTATGATAGCCTTAATGATGAGCCAATGAAAATGGAGTTAAGTTTGTGTCAGGGATATTTTTAGTAAAAGTCATGGACAGGTTGTCACGGAGTTCCCGGGCGATGCTCTGGAACTGCTCCCCACCAAGCCAGTCAGGACTTTGGGGAGCCTCCTCTCCCTTGGAGCAGACTGTCTCAAGAAGCTCACACGGCTTCACCTCCTGGGTCTCTCCTTGGAGCATTCAGCATCCTCTGCCCCTCCATGTGCTTCCCACGAGTCCGCCCAGGCGGGATCCTAGGGAAGCCACAGGTCCTGCACCCCCACTTTGCAGTCAGACGTGACTCTCAGCCAGCCAGTAAAACAGAGGTTTCTTCGATGACAGGAACACGGTCTAAAACAGAGCTTGTAGGTACAGAGAACCAGACCCCTCAGCCGGGTCCATTCTGGGGCCCAGAGAGGCAGACCCCCATGTCTGCCCTCACTCCTCGTCTCCAGCCAGCTCCAAACTGAAACCCCCTCCAGCCCCTCCTTCTCTGCGGAGTTCCTTTCCCGGGCCAGGAGGTCACCTGATCTCTTTGTTCTCCCCCACCATTAGCATCCCCTTGCAGGGGGGAAGGGCCGGGACATTAGTTGCCAAGCGACAGAGGGTCGGCCAGAAACTGAGGCCCCCACACAGTATTCAGAGGAAACATTAAGAACAGCCCCACTTCGTCACACAGGTCACGGGAAATAAACAAAAAATCACAGCAGTCCATGGCCTGTCCCTGACTGTCACTAAAAATATCGCTAGCAAAAGGGATAGGTGGGTTTAGCACCCACTGCTGCCGGGGCTCCTGGGTCCCCCACCGATGTAGGGGGTGGAAGCTGCAGGGTCCCCCCTGGCAGGCTGCTGCGGGGTCCCCACACCAGGTTGGGGGCTGGGAGCTCCAGCCCAGGGCAGAAAATGTCACAGCGGTCAATGAAAGTCACGGATTCTGTGACATAATTGTAGCCTTACTCATCACTTGTTGAGCTATTCTCTTTTTGGGTGGAAATGTCCCATGCTTGGTCTCAGCTGAAAGGAAACATTCTCCCCTGCCCGCCTAGTTCTTTCTGCTCCTTTTCTTTTGTTTCTTCTTAAATGCCCATCCACTAGCTTTGGTTTTAAAGCGATATAGACACATTTCCCAGTGGGAAAAATAATTGCACATTTCTTTCCTTTAAAGAAATAAAGTAGGAACACAGAGATCTCTCATTGGCATGTAAATTTGGCTTATTTGGGAGCATGTCCATAACCCCTTTTGAAAAATTTAGTTGAATTATTTGGGGCAGTAACTTCCTCTGATGGTGTCTGTACAGGGCCTGGCCCAAGGGGACCCTGACCTCCGCTGAAGCCTCTAAGCTTCCATAATACTAGTCGAAGTACAGGGACCTAATCTTGCAACTCTAGCTCAAACAAGCTGGAGGAAACCTGAGCTGTTTTCAAAAAGATCCCACTGTAAAGAAAGGTTTCTTCCCCTTTATCCAATGTGCATTAGCTAAAAACAGGACGTCATTCTCCAGCAATGGAATACAAGCATCTCCCCTCTGACGTCACTTTTGTCCTCTAGTGGAAGAGCAGGTCCCAGAGGCTGAAAATACCACTTGCTATATTCATTGCTGGACCAGGATTCACTGCTGTTTCAAGGTCGGCTATCTGGCAAACCAGCAGGACTAGAAACAGAGACACAGATACCGTGCCCTGCCCAGCCTGAATACCTCCCTGCAGCGGCACATAAGGGTGAGAACTGTACTGCAGTGGTTCTCAAAGTTTTGTACTGGTGTCCCCTTCCACAGAGCAAGCCTCTGAGTGCAACCCCCTCCCCGCCCTTATAAATTAAAAACACTTTTTAATATATTTAAGTGGAGGCAAAGCGGGGTTTGGGAGGAGGCTGACAGCTCGCGACCCCCCATGTAATAACCTCGTGACCCCCGAGGGGTCCCGACCCCCAGTTTGAGAACCCCTGCTGTACTGCAAGGGGCCAGGGCGAATTCCTCCTGTCCAGGCATAGTGCATTGGCCCCCTTGCAAATCCTGACACCGGGTGCATGCTGGAGGCAAGACTAGGGGTCAGAGGGGAGTGTTGGGGCAGGGGGTAGAACTCCACCACACACCACAATGGGGGCTCTGGGCTGTTCCAGGCTATAGAGCAAGCCTCGGCATGCTGCCATAAATTAGAGCAGCCCCATGACTGCTCTAATACACCAGAGCCATTTTGGCTCCTGGGGCAGCCTATGCTTCCTTCCCCCAGGCTGTCTCTCTTGGAGGTGCAGCAGCAAATCTCAGCTAGAGGCTTTCAGCATTTGTGCAGCTGAGATTCCAGCCTTTCTGCTGATGAACAGCATTTGTTTCTAGCCTTGGTGCTTCACATGATCTCAGGTTTTAAGTCTGCTAAGAATCCCCTTTCGCTCAAGAGTGGCGCACCGGGAATACATGACGGGGTGGAGTGGGGTAAAGTTTTCACATGAGCAATCACTTGGGATGATCCACATACTCTGCGACTGCAGCTCACTTGCGTTTTCAAAACTCAAGCCAACAAACGGCTGATGCTATTACAGAAATGGTGTGTGTCCCTGGGCCCTGACGGAACAGAATGTGCTATCCTGCAGGTTACTTCTGCCATTGTTTGCCAGCGCTGAGAATTCAGCAGCAGGCATTGTGCACACATCTCACGCAGGTGGCTCTGATTCAGCCAGCGCGTCTCCACGTGAGCAGCAGCATTCCTTAGGCCTGGGCTTCACCGCAAATCAATAGATCAAAATGGACTCCAAGGAACATTTGGCTGGTATACAGGCCCCAAATTAGCCATGCCAGCTTGGTTCCAGTTCCCATCCCTCTGCTCCGGGCTAGGAAGCCCTGAGGACTGGGACGAATTGTGACTGGGAGAAGACAGAATTCACCAAGGTGGAGGAGGCTGCTGGACCCACCCCAGGAAGCTGTGCAGTTTCATTGGGTATGTCTACACTGCAATAAGACACCCGTGACTGGCCCATGTCAGTCAGCTGACTCGGGCTCGCAGGGTTCGGGCTGTGGGGCTGTAAAATTGCAGTAGAGACTTTCAGGCTCAGTTTCCGCAGCTGTGTGGATGATACTGGGTACGTCTACACTGCAATTGTATAGCCTCCTCTTTCCCCCCAGAGCGAGCCCGAGTCAGCTGACATGGGCCAGCCACGGGTGTTTTACTGCAGTGTAGACGTACCCATATTGTCCACACAGCCATAGTCTCTCTTCATTGATTGAACATCCACCTTGCATCTAGAGTGGAACAGGAACGGCCCGGTGAGCCTATGTGAAAGGGCACAGCCCTTGAGTACACGTCAGACATGGTACTCGGGGGAGGGGGTGTGTGTGAAGCACACATGGTGGAGGCAGTATTCTGCTTCCATTTGAGATTAAATTGAGGCACAAACCACTCAGGCTTTGATCAGGAGAGTCTTCACTCAGGGGACGCAAGGCTGGGCCACTCCAGTGAAATGGAGGCTATGTGGGATCCTAGCTAGGGCTAAGCATGAGGCAAAGCCCCTGCACTGAGGTCGAGGTCAGGCCTCTTGCACGATGGACCCCCTCCTCTTCGAGAGCACAGGTTCAAAAAGGAGTGAGCAGAGGAGGGGCATGTCTGAGGAGCTAGTACTATAGTGAAGCTCTGAACTGCCTGCTCCCCTCCTGGAGTAACTCAGGGAGTGTGCACGGTGCATTGTAAACCTGGTCTCAGACTCAGGCCTGAGCCCAAACCCCCCATTGTCCACACACAAATCTGTCTGATGCGGGTCAGCAAGAACGTCGGAGCTGAGACTCGGGTCCAAGCCCTGTCATTTTTGCAGCGTGGATGCAGCTCAAACCACCAGCCCAAGTCAGAAGGTCTGGGTGGTACAGTGTGAATCATAGAATATCAGGGTTGGAAGGGACCTCAGGAGGTATCTAGTCCAACCCCCTGCTCAAAGCAGGACCAATCCCCAGACAAGGATCTGGGGCAAAAATTTAAGTGGCCCCCTCAAGGACTGAACTCAACCCTGGGTTTAGCAGGCCAATGCTCAAACCACTGAGCTATCCCTCGCCTAGGGCCGGTGCAACCCATTAGGCGACCTAACATTTGGGGGGCGGCAGCCGTCCCGGTCGTCGTCGGTATTTTGGGGGCGGGACCGTCCGCCGCCTCTGTCAAGGGCGCCATTTCAGGAGTGGGACCTTCCGCTGCCTAGGGCGCCAAAAAAGCTGGCGGCGCTCCTGCCCTCCCCCCCATATTGTGGATGCATCAGTACGGTTGTGAGACACAGGTCCAGCAATGATAACCCCAGAGTTACAATGCAGTGTGGCTGCTCAAGCACAGGCTTGGAAACACCTGAGTCCACTAGCCTGGATCTCACGGACCCAGGTTTACAATGTGGTGTAGACATAACCTCAGCACTCTCACTAACACCAGGCTGTTTTCTCCTGCTTAGTCTCTCTCCAGTTCATTGCATTTCACCTTGTGCTTACGTGACAGCTGCCACGCCAGGGATTGCACTGGGACCTCCATAGCTAAAAGCTAGGGCTGCTACTGCCTGAGCTAAAGAATCAGGGTCACGGCCCCAGTCAGAAACAGACTCACACCTTGGGCACGGCAAAAAAAATTCAGCAAATAGTAAAATCCACCCCAAAAATGCACTTTTTAGGGCAACAAAACTATTGGTGAATTTAGGTTGAATAATAGTTTTGGCCAGGGGGAAAAAATTGGCAAGCCCCAAAAACATTTTGTTGGCTTTTTATGGTTTCTCATTTCAGTGACAGCAACAAAAAAAAAATTCAGTTTTGCTCAAAACAAGCTGATTTTTCCCCAGATTTTTCCAGTCAGCCACTGAACTGAAAGATCAATGATTCTTAGCTCTACTCAGCTCCTCTGTGGAGTGGCACACAACTCGCCAGCGGGTTACACGTGCCCATGCAGCTCTCCACACATGCTCCATCCATGTTCCATGTGTTCAGGCTTGGTCACACCAGATGCATGTATTTAGCTGGCAAGGGCTAAACTAAACTATCCAAGTATGGGGGGTTTGGCAAAGTGCAGGAAAGGGAGGCAGTGGCTGTTCCTCACAATGGAAAAAGGAAGCACCCTCCAGTCACAGTTTCATGGAACAGCACCCCTTCTGCAGACCACCAACAGCACACCCCTTAGGCTTGTAGCTCCTGGCTGTCACCTCTCTTGGGCAGAAACCTCCATCTCACTCAGGATCTGAAGACTGCACGGCTCCCTGCCTTACACTGTGACATCCCCAGCAAGCCAGACTGCCCCAAAGGCCTGCACTTTGCCTTTTCTCCAAAGGCTATGACCAGTGTATCGCCCACAGTTAGAAGTTACCAGACAGCTCCTTCTAAGCAAGCACATTTATTCTTAAGGTAGGAGCATTAAAGAGACAACATCTTAGAATATAAAAGAATCTACATACATGCTAAAAAGCAGATCAGAGATCACTCAACTCCAACCTGGCACTCTGGAGGTTTTTGTCCTTCAAACCCCACAGCTGGGTTTCACCGTGGTTACAGATTCATGATCCAGAACCGAGGCTGGGCAGATCAGCCCCACACATGGGCCTTTGATCTGGGGCTGCTGTAACAGGTAACCAGCAGAAAAGCCCTCCCCTCTGGGCATAGCTACAAAAGACTGGGGTTTTGTAAAACTGCAGGTGTGGAATTTGCATTAGCCACTCCCCAGGGTTTCCCCAGGAAATCCACTTAACATTTATTGTCCCAAGATGTCCATATTTATCCAGCACAATTCAATATGGTCTTTGAACTCCCTTACACTTCAAAAGTCTCACACCTGTCACATCTCCCCCTAGGAAACTCCTGGCCCACCTTAATACAATAAGGACTTCCAAGGACTTTGAAGGAAATTGCCATGTCTGTCAGTCCTCTCTCCATCATACAGGAGCAGAATCAGAATTTCACTCACCTACCTAGTGCTCCAGTAGGAGAAGCCTCGGGAATATTTTGGTGCTTTTTAAAAAGCTGCATTTGAGCAGCTAACACAAATGATTTTTTATTTAGAGGCTTCAGTTGGGTGGCTTCTTTTCTTCGGTTTCAACGGGCTCTCGCCTAAGAGGCTCTAATGATCTTGAAATTACAGTACCAATGCAAGGGAGAAAATGAACTGCCATGGTCAGGCAGAGGAAATACCAGACTTCTGGCTTTTATCAACAAAGTTCCTCTCCAAGTATCCCATCCTCTCAGTCCACATGAGGAGAGCTAATTCCAACCAATGTCTTTCCCACTGGGGAACTTTGCGTTCTGGTTCAATTCATTTTTGCTGATGTGTCCTCGGCACCCCTCAGACCTCTGGAGGTCTCTGTCTGTCTCTCTTTTACAGACACACACATACAAACACACACACTTTTTCCTGTTCAATGCACAAGTTCTAAAGGTTCTGCATCCGGCTCACTCTGGCTTAGGCACAGCTTAGCGGCCACCTGGTTTGTTCCCTGCAAGATACACTGCCTGTGAATGCCGAGGCCTGGCCTTGAATTGCACCTGACAGAAAAGAAAAGCCTGGAGATTTCAATCTAATCCAGGAGTCAGCAACCTTTCAGAAGTGGTGTCCCAAATCTTCATTTATTCACTCTAATTTAAGGTTTCGCGTGCCAGTAATACATTTTAACGTTTTTAGAAGGTCTCTTTCTATAAGTCTATAATATATAACTAAACTATTATTGTATCTAAAGTAAATAAGGCTTTTAAAATGTTCAAGAAGCTTCATTTAAAATTAAATTAAAATGCAGAGCCCCCCGGACCAGTGGCCAGGACCCGGGCAGTGTGAGTGCCACTGAAAATCAGCTCGCGTGCCGCCTTTGTCACCCGTGCCATAGGTTGCCTACCCCGGATCTAATCTAACCTGAGCACTGCTTAATCAGCAGACTGCAGATGAGACGAAGCAGTTGGCATTGCTGGGGAAAGCCAGCCCTGCCTGGAAAAACCTCACCCGCCCGCCTGGATTTCAGGTGTGAAGCATTAAGGGCAATAAGCCATTAAAGGCAGCTCTTGTACTTGATATGGAAGACGACAACTCCACTGAAAGGCACTACAGCAGCCATCTTCTAGATGCCTCTCTGCCTCAAAGCATCACAACTGATGTGTACCTAATAGGCATCTTTTCCAGCGGCACCTCCGCAAGCCCAGTGGTACGGGCCAGGGACTGGAAGCCAACAGGTTCCATCCCTAGATCTGCTGCTGTCCCACTGGGTGATCTGGGAGCAGGACACTTCACTCCTGCCTGCTGTGGGAAGAGTTATCTCCAGTGCCTGGCAGGGGTCCTGCAAATAGAGAAACCAGACTTCTCAGGAGAAAAACTGGGACCATGTTGTGGCAAGGGGGGGGTGGGGTGGAGGAAGAGGAGTAGATGGCCAATCTTCCCCCTCCCACACCAAAGAATGCCGCAGTGTCTGTGAGGGGCTCTTAAAATGGCTGTGGAAGGATTCTAGTGGAAACAGAAAGAGAACTTGTCTTTTTTTATCCTAGTTGAAACACTGTCTCTCTGTCCCTCCTCTCCCCATTCAAACACCTGGTCATGACTAATCTAGACAGCCTTCTCCCTTCCAGCCCCTGCCTGGATCGGTCCGTCCCTACAGTAAACAGGCAGAAGTGTGTTACGCCTCAGTCGCTCCATCACACAGAGAGATGGGCACTCTGAATACAGTGGGCAAAGGTTTCCCTAAGAACCGCCATTGCAGCCCCAGTCCCTTGTCTCTGCCACCCCATGCATGACTGAAGACCAGTTGCCGTGGCACTCCCATCTCCATTCGGGCAATGAGTACTGAAGGCACTGGGTAAACAGAGAGGATGCCAATCACTGCCAGCACACAAGCACAAGCACCCAAGCTCCCTGGGAAGGCATCCACCTTCTCCTCCCTGTTCGGTACAGCACTGAGCACACTGTCAGAGCTCAGTTAATCACGATGCGTGAGAGCACCAGACTCTTCAGTTCCCTAAATGACTCAAAGCCCTGACTGATCAGCCTCACCTCACCACCCTCACATTCTCCCTTTTTTCTCATTAGAGGAGCCCTGTGTACACCACGATTCCAGAGACATGAAACGCTCTGCAGAATTGTGCTCCAGAATCTCAGCTTCAACTCTTTCACATTATGTTTCTACCCCCAAATTGTAAAGATAACCTTAAAAAAAACACCGAAACAGATGCAGCATTCTCTTTCTCAGTCTGCACACAGCTCCAAGAGGTGCCTAATCATCTCAATCATGCTGTTAACTCTGGAACCTAAAGATGACCTAAATTCCACTAGAGAAAACATCCTATTCATGTGTTTATCTCACAATCCCAAGATAATTTCCATGCCTGGCCAGCTACTGTCCACTCACCTGCCAAAATGTCCAGCTTCCCCTTCCACTCTCTATGTGACAGAGTGCTAGGTATGAAAGCATGAGTCAGCACTCTGTTCACAGCAGCTCCAATCAGGCAAAGCAAATTGGAGCAGAGTAAGCAGAGCTGTGCTTAATTTGTTGGTGGGGCAGGGCAGAAAGGCTAATTAAGCCATTAGCCAGAGCCCACAACTAGGCACAGGAAGGAAGTAAAAAAGGGGGAAAGCAGGCAGTAAGAGGAAGAGAGAGATTGCTCTCCCCTGCTTGTTAAAGATGCTATGTATGCTGTGAAGATGGTGGGACTGGGTTGGTCCAGCACAAGGGTCTCTGCATAGTTTGTAGACCGAGACAGAAGTGGGACTGAGGTGGCCTTGTTACAGTCTATGATGAGGTTATGCATTGCCAGTGCAAACATCCGTGGTCCACTGGACAGCATAAAACAAACTGAATATAAAACCACCCCTGAGGTTTCTATGCCCCTTGTATTAGCCATTTCCATATCTCACTTAGCTTGAAGCCCCCACTTGCTAATTGAAATGAAACTGCTGACCAGAGTTTCCAATCCACTACAGGTGCCCAGTGGGCACTGCCACTGATTATAGGCCATAGACTATGCAGGGCTTTGCCTATGAGAACATCACTTGGCTGCAAGCCAGTCATAGAATATTACTATGGAAGGGACCTCAGGAGGTATCTAGTCCAATCCCCTGCTCAAAGCAGGGCCAACACCAACAAAATCATCCCAGCCAAGATTTTGTCAAGCCTGACCTAAAAAACCTCTAAGGATGGAGATTCCACCACCTCCCTAGGTAACCCATTCCAGTGCTTCACCACTCTCCTAGTGAAATAGTGTTTCCTAATATCCAACCTAGACCACCTCCCCTGCAACTTGAGACCATTGCTCCTCGTTCTGTCATCTGCCACCATTGAGAACAGCTGAGCTCCATCTTCTTTGGAACCCCCCTTCAGGTAGCTGAAGGCTGCTATCAAATCCCCCCTCACTCTTCTCTTCTGCAGACTAAATAAGCCCAGTTCCCTCAGCCTCTCCTCGTAAGTCATGTACTCCAGCCCCCTGATCATTTTCATTGCCTTCTGCTGGACTCTCTCCAGTTTGTCCACATCCCTTCAGTAGTGAGGGGACCAAAACTGGACACAATACTCCAGGTGTGGCCTCACCAGTGCCGAATAGAGGGGAATAATCACTTCCCTCGATCTGCTGACAATGCTCCTACTAATGCAGCCCAATATGCCGTTGGCCTTCTTGGCAACAAGGGCACACTGCTGACTCATATCCAGCTTCTCATTCACTAATCCCAGCGCTTCCTCTGCTGGGGGTCACTACAGCTTGCAGTCTTTGAGTAGCATGGGCCAGAATCTGGGCTCTCGTTAGCGAGTTTTGCTTCCACTCCATGCTCAGTACAGGGGGTGGAAGGGCACCTCAAGAAAGGCCCCGTCATCTCCTGGTATCCGCTCTGGGGACGCTGCAAGGACACATGCTCCAGTAACTACATTACTTCCCTTCGCTGAATAGATGCCTTAAAAATCAACTGCTACCTTAGATTTTTAGGTTACAGGAGTGAATTTAGCAGTGGTAAGCGTCTCTGAGATACGTATCCTCTGAACAGCAAATCAAGGCACAGCGGGGAATTGAACGCAAGCTTCCTGTGGTCCAGGCTACCCACCACACAATCCTTCCTCCCTCCATTACATGCAGGTAAAATTACGGCAGAGGTGGAAATATACAGCATACGCCATAGCAGATCAGACCGCAGGGTTACTGAATCCAGTAGCCTGATTCCAACAACTAGCACCGCACGTCTTTGAGGAACAGAACTCAGACATCACAGTGATAAGCACCTCAGAAATACCTAGGAGGCAGGCCGATAGGAAGGCGAAGAATGTGACTTCAGTGCGACTACAGAGGGTAGTAAGTATTTGCTCCGGAGTAAATTTGCAAGCTCAGGCTCCAGGCTTAATACGGATGTTTTCTTCTTTCCTGTCTGCAGAGGGCTGAGCACACCACTGATGGTACGATGTAAATAATTAATAAAGGAGAGAAGAAGATTCCCTCCTGACCCAAAAAGTGATGGGCTTATGGCCTGGAGCATGACATTTGCATCTTGCCCTTGAGCTGCTGTGTTGCCTTCTGCAGAGCTGACACGAGCCAAAACGTTGTCAGTAAAATGCCCAGCTATGAGCGGGAAGATCTCTATAAGGAGCAAATATCTGCAATACCAAGGGGCCAATATTGCAAAGTCACTTTTCTGGCCATAACCACATTTTAGAAAATCTCCAACTGAGCCCCATTAATGTAATTGATTTTTAATGGCATTCTCAAAGAGATTAGGTTAACATATTAACAGGGATATAAGAAATTGAAATTAAGCCTCACCCAGCCTTCCTCCCAACAACAACAACAAGGGTCTCTGAGGAGCCGGGAGGTTAGAACAATTATTACGAACAGGAACACGGAGCTGCTGCGGCCGGGGGCAGTGGAGGAAGAAGAGGAGGGTCTGGATAAAGCAGTCCAACGTGTGCCTGCACAGCATCAGCTTCAAATGCTCCCCGGTGGGCTTCAACATCTTAAAAAAAAGATTTTTAAACATTTGGGACATTTTAAGTGCCCTTAAAAATAACCATAGCGAGCTCTGATCAGTACATCTCAAAGCACTTAAAGAAAGTCAGTATCATTATCCTCATTTTACACATGGGGAAACTAAGGTACAGAGCGGGCCAGAGTCAGGTATAGCACCCAGGTCTCTGAAGGCCCAGTCCAGTGCTCTAACCACTAGGCCGCACTAACTATGGGTATGCCTACATTGCAGCCAGCAGTGTTCTTTCCAGCTCGGGTAGACAGACACGCGCTGGCCCTGTTTGAGCTAGCATCCTTAAAATAGCCGCAGGGGGGGGGGGGAAATGGGCTAGCCACCCGAGTGTGTACCCATGGAGTCCAGGCAGGTTTGCACTGTCCTGCCTCCCTGGTTGTGAATACACAGCATTACCTGCCTCTATAGTCTTTTTTTAATGTAGTCCAGCCCAGCTTCTTTCATCCCTTTTGCCTCCTGTGCTAATCCAAGGTTACTCTGATTTTATATCAGGTATAATTAGCAGTAACTTTGTAACCGGGGGGAGGGGAAAGGGGAGAGAAATGCCTTTTTGGGGGGGTAATGGCCTTAATGGATCAAGGAGTGGTTTTATCTTTTCTACAATTGGCAGCCAAGTTTAGTATTCCCAAATCCTCTTACATTGTACATATCCAATTTAAAACCCTTTATCCATTACTACACAAAAGGGATTTTAGACAGTGTGAAGAGCACAGGATTCACCCAACCCAACTTTTTAGCTCTGCATCCCGGGGGAAATTCTTCATCTCGGGACTTTATAAAAATCTTCAGCACCAAAAATCTCTCTCTGTCTGGGAAGTGGTTAAATGAAGTTTGACACCAGGAAAGGAAAACTGGAAAAAATGTGTTTGTTTCTGTTAAATCTTTTTCAAATGTCAGATCAGGGATACTCACTACACATTAGTAAATAGGATAAAAATGTCACCTGCTAAAATGTTTCAGAAATGGTATTTTGGGTCCTGATCCAGTAAAGCACTAGGCCACATGCTTAACTTTGAGCACACGCTTAAGTCCCTTTGAAAATCAATGGGCTTTAAACACATGCTTTGCTGAATTGGGGCCTTGAGCGCTAATGTGATCTCTGTGAAGACACAGGATTTATATCCACTGCATTTGGAAATGCATAGGCTTTAGGGGCTGTTGATCATCTATATGTACTTATCTCGTCAAGTCTTAGGACTGTGAAATTGTTCCTTCTCTGGAATTTTGCCTGCCGAATACCAGAAACAGTATTAGTGCATATCTAGAGAATGTGCATGACCAACATCTGCTGTTATACAGTTACGCTTACAGGCAGCCAGAGCCTCAGGTGATCGTACCCCCTGCTGCAGGCCCAGCCATGCTAGAAAAGGATCCAGGCCTCCTTCAGGATTTATCCGCGCTGCCAGAGTCCCGGGGCGGAGTGCTGCTATCACATCAAGAGGCATGGAGAGAGCTAGGAAATGGAGCAGAAGGGAGCTAGTGCCCAGTATATGCACCTCCTCACCTCTCTAGAGCATCCCTTCGCGACTGGATGCGGCATTGCAGGGGACTTTGCCTCTTGCACTCCCACTGGGGGCCACTTCCTCAGCCGCAGGGGTCCGGCCCCGGCGGTTTCATCTCTGGACTGCCTCACTGGGGCTTTTGCAGCTCAGCCCCAGGGGCGGCTCCAGGCACCAGCGCAGCAAGCACATGCCTGGGGCGACAAGCTGCGGGGGGCGCCCTGTTGGTCGCCGTGAGGGCAGCAGTCAGGCTGCCTTCGGCGGCTTGCCTGCAGGAGGGCCGCCGGTCCCGTGGCTTCGGCGGCAAATCGGCTGCGGGTACGCCGAAGGCACGGGACCAGCAGACCTCCCACAGGCAAGCCGCCGAATCCGCGTTACTGGCGGACCTCTCACAGGCGCACCGCCGAAAGCCGCCTGACTGCCGTGCTGGGGGCAGCAAAATACATAGAGCCACCCCTGCTCAGCCCCCTTGGCCAAGCCCCCCCAATAGCTGAATCCCCTTCTGGGGTTCAGCTCTAAGCCAAAAGGCCCTTTGCCCTTCCTGGGCTAGACTCTAGACAAAGGGTCTTTCGCCTCCCCAGGGCTCAATTTCAACTCCTCCCCTAGGCTCTTCCCTGCTGGCAGTCCACGTACCACCGAAACTAGCTTTCCATCCCTCATGGGCTTCCATCTTATCCCCTGGTCCTCATGGGCCCTCGCTCAGGACTCCTCTCCCTTTGGGGTTGCGGACTGTCTAATCAAACAAACCGTCTGCCCCCTGCTCCACCCCTTTCCCAAGGCCCCAACCCATCTCCGAGGCTCCATCCCCCTTCCCTCTGTCGCTCCCTCTCCCCCACCTTCACTCACTTTCACAGGGCTGGGGGTTGGGTTGCAGGCTCTGGCCAGGTGGCGCTTACCTTGGGCAGCTCCTAGGCAGCGGTGCAGCAGGGCTAAGGTGGGCTCCCTGCCTGCCCTGGCCATGTACCGCTCCTGGAAGTGGCCAACACATCCCCGTGGCCCCTGAGGGGGCAGGGGTCTCCGCGCGCTGCCCGCACTCCAAGCACCAACCTCGCAGCACCCGCTGGCTGGGAACGGCAGCCAATGGGAACGGCAAGGGTGGAGCGTGCCTTAGCCCTGCTGCACCACCGAACTTTTAGCAGCCTAAAAAAATCTCCCGGTTTGGCTTCAGTAGCCTCCGGGAGATCGAGCCTGATTCCAGGAGTCTCCCGACAAAACCAGGAGGGATTGGCAACCCTGTCTCCCCTCTAGGGCCTTACCACAGGAGGTGCCCCTGTTTGTGCAGCTCTGCTTTCTGCCCACAGCCCATCCCAACTACTGGCCCTTCCCTTCAACAGGGACCTTTCCTGATCTCCT
Source organism: Mauremys reevesii (assembly GCF_016161935.1). Taxonomy (NCBI): domain Eukaryota; kingdom Metazoa; phylum Chordata; order Testudines; family Geoemydidae; genus Mauremys; species Mauremys reevesii. Next base: position 7,934,565 of record NC_052641.1, on the reverse strand, counting down.
CTCTCCTGGGTCTCCCCCTTTCTACCTGAGCTCCCTCTGCTCCTCAGCCAGCCTTGCTCCTCCTCCTCTGGCCAGGAGGCAATCACTCCCCACGTGAGGAGCATAACTAATTAGGGTCTCTCTCTTGCCTTACGGGTGGTGGGGATTAAGTCCAACACTCTCCTTGGGAAGAGAAGGAACTAGAAGCTGCATTATTCTTCTCCAGGCATGGGAAGTTTGCATTTAACAGCTACGTTTTCATTTCAACATAACGCAACAAGGCAACAAGAGCCTGCCGCAAGCTGCAGCCAGCCGCTGTCCGTTCTGAACCCTGCCTTCCCATCGTGAAGGATGGCTTGGACGTAGCAAGAAGCGGGCTGTGGCCGCAGAGACCAACAGCAGCTATTCTGCACAGAAGCCATTCCTATATTATTAGAAAAACAGCCCCATGTTCACCATAACAATTCAGTTTAATGACACACAATTTTAGAGCCAAAATCTGCTCTCCAATATCCGCACAGATACATTAGTGTTTAAGGCCTGAAGGGACCGTTACGATCACCTCGTCCGACCTCCTGCATCACACAGGCCAGAGAATCCACCCAGTAATTTCTGCACAAAGCCCATAATTTCCTTGAGCTGCAGCATGTCTTTTAGCACCATAGCCAGTCTTGCTCTAAAGATGTCAAGTATTGGAGCCTGCATCTCACTGCAACTCACACTGCCACCACTGATGACTTTCTTCATGTACCTGATGGCAACATTTGGCCTTTCATATGTATAAATAAGCTTATTAGGAGTTGCTGTAGGAGACCAGACCAGTGCTCCAGCATCATGGCTCTGACAGTGGCCAGTAGCAGCTGTTTCAGAGGAAGGGTAAAGACACCCCATAGAGAACAGTTATGGAGTATCTACCTTAGTTTTTTCCTAACCCCCATCATTAACAACCCTGAAGCAGGAGAGTTTATATCCTTTCTAAAATGTTTCCTCTCTAACATAACTGTGGATGTTTTCTTGGTTCATGTAAGTGTCCAGTCTTTTTTGGCTCCATGTGGGCCCCAGTTATTTCTTGTGGCAATGAGTTCCACAGGTTAATTATGCATCACATAAGTTTGCACTGCAAATGAGCAAGTGGCTTTGCACATTCCCTATTCTTGCATTATGAAAGGAGAAGTTGGAACACACCATTTATCTTCTGTCTGAATCCTTGTTTTCTATACCTCCACCATGTCCCATGCTAAACGGGCCTGGTCTTTTCAGTTTCTCTTCGTATGGAAGTTTCTCTGGCCCTCTCATTTGCATTGCCTACCTCCTAAACCTACAGTTTAAGGGTGCTTGATTCTGTTATTTTGGTTTCAGCCCAGCAATAATAGCATGGTCAGAGCCTTTCCCCGTCTACTTTGATCAGCAATGGGTTTTTAAATCAGAACCTCCTTCCTGCCGCAACACTAGCCAGCTGTTGAATCCAAGGTGGCCTAACCAGACTGGCAGGATAAGTGTAGCCACTTAAAATCAACAGGTGTCTTCAATATTCCTCCATAGAAACACCAGAGCAAATTAGATCCTTCCATTCAATTACTGAAAGCCAACAGGAGGTGCTTTGCCTGACTGGCTGGTTGCAAGAGAATGGAGAGAAAGCCTTCTGTTCAGGGCCTGCTACTGATTTAGATAATGCTGAAACACCAGGGAGGAAGGAGATTTTTTTTTAAATAAGGGATTAAACCAGCCAGCTCATTTGCAGGAATCACAAAGGGCTTTTCAAATATCCCAGCTCTTCATATGCCTGACATGTCACCTGGGGAGAACAGGAGCTATTTCGACTTGGGCTCGATTAGGATTCCTGTTGATCCATTGTTTTCACACTGCAGAAGTAGAGTTTCCAAGACTTCGCATTTGGCCCAGCCCAGAATTAGCTTAAGGGAACTGTGCACTGTCCCATTCATTCTGCTGTCCACTATATTAAAGACATTTTGCCTTTATGCAGTGGCCTTTCTACCGGAGATCTCAAACATCAAGGGGTTTAAAAAAAAAAAAGTCACACCTTCCTGTGTAAGCAGACAGACACAGGAGGGCCAGAGTTAATATCACCAAGCCCTTATATGACACTTTTCATCTGGAGCTCTCAAAAGGCGTTATAAAGGAGACCAGTGCCATTATTCCCATTTTATAGATGGGGAAACTGAGGCACAGAGCGGGGACATGACCTGCCTAAGGTCAGTCAGCAGGCCAGTGGCAGAGTCAGGAAGAGAACCAAAGTCTCCTGAGTCCCAATCCAGTGTGCTAACAGATTGCACTAACAATGTTGCCATGACATTGCAGATTAACAGTTTAATCATCTGAGAGCCAGGGGAGTATTTCCTGGCTCTTGGGATATGTACGTGATGGCCCAACGGCACTCTGCCACTCCCCTGTCTCCCAGAAGCCCTGGGCTGCTTGGCCCAACCTGGATCAACCTCCCTTCCCCCTCTCAAGTTGCAGTTATTGACACTTTGGAATGAATGAAGTGGAAGTCACTTTTCCCCACATCCTGATCCTCCTTGGCACATCAGAGAACCACAGGGTCAGAAGAGGCCACAAGGGTCATCTAGTCTAACCCCCTGCCACGCTGCAGGATTTGTTGTCTAACCGTCCAAGGCAGGTGGCTATCCAGCCTCTTTTTGAAAAACTTCAGTGAAGGAGCTTCCATGACTTCCCGAGGCAGTTTGTTCCATTGTCCTACTGTTCTTACCGTTAGGAAGTTTTTCCTGAGATTTAATCTGATCTGCTGTGCTGTAGTTTGAACCAATTGCTGCTTATCCTGCCCTCTGTGGCAGGAGAGAACAACTTTTCTCCATCTTTTTTATGGCAGCCCTTCAAGTATTTGAAGAGCGCTCTCATGTCTCCCCTTAATCCAGCGGCGTACTATCGCCTAGGCCGACAAGGCCTAGGCTTAGGGCGGCAAATTTGCAGGGGTGGCAAATTTATGGGCAGGACTTCACTACCTGCCAGATCAGCGGGTAGGGATCGATTTATCGGGGATGAGACGCGATAAATCGATCCCCAAATGCACTCCCGTCAACTCCGGAACTCCAGCTCACGAGAGGTGGAAGCAGAGTCGACGGGGGAGCGGCAGCGGTTGACTCGCCGCCGTCCTCAAGGCCAGGTAAGTCGACCTAAGATACGCCGACTGCTGAAGTTCAGTCTCTTAGGTCGACCCCGCCCCGTTAGTGTAGTAGCAGCTCCCCTCCGCCTCCTCCACGATTGCGCCGCCGCGTCCTGCTTCTTCACCCTCCCTCCCAGCACTTGTGCCGTGAAACCGCTGTTTCACGGGGCAGGGAGGGAGGGGGGAGAAGGGGGAACACGGCGCGCTGGGGGAAGAGGTAGGTCTGGGCTGGGGATTTGGGGAAGGGATCCAATAGGGGCAGAGTTGTGGCAGGGACTTTGGGGAAGGGGTTGGAATGGGGGCGGGGAAAGGATGGAGTAGGGGCGGGGGGCAGCAATTATTTCAGGGCCTGGGGCCACAAAATCATTAATCCACCACTGCCTTAATCTCCTCTTTTCCAAGCTAAACATATCCAGTTCCTTCAGCCTTTGTTTATATGATTTGCATCCCATCCCTTTGATCATCTTTGTCACTTGCCTCCGGATCCTTTCCAGTTTCTCTACATCCTTTCTACACAGCAGTGACCAAAATTGGACACAACCCTCCAGCGGAGGCCTAACCTGCACCAAGTAGAGCAGTGCCGTCACCTCCCGTAACTTGCATGCTCTGCCTCTGCTCATTTGCTTTTTTTGCAACAGCATCGTATTGCTGATTCATGTTGAGGTCGTGACCCACCACAACGCCCAGATCTTTCTCAGCAGTGCTGCTGCCAAGCCATCATCTCCCTTCAGAAAACCTTGAGGAACTCAATGTCCCCAAAGCACCAAAAATCCTTTAGGATCAGCCCTGGTCCTAAATATTAAAACCCCATGTTCTCAAAAGTGGCCTCTAACTCTAAAGCTGCCTGGCTGTAGATACCTGGGAGGGGCTGATTACCCACAGCTCCCACCCACTTCAACGGGAGCTGTAGGCGTATTCTCAGCACCACCAGTGGTCAGGCCCTTAGGTGCCTAAAGCTGGGTATTCTGAAACGGAGGCACCCAAAATCAGAGGTTGCTTTTGAAAACTTAGGTCTAAGTGACTTGGTCATGGCCAAAGAGTGTGTCAGTGTCTGAAGACAACACAGGAGTCCTCAGTCCCACACTTCAGCGCTAATCATTAGACGACACCCTCCTCCCTTGTAGTAATTTTCACTCTAGAGCATTGTGGTTTGAACATTGGCCTGCTAAACCCAGGGTTGTGAGTTCAATCCTTGAGGGGGCCACTTAGGGATCTGGGGGAAAAAAAATAGTTGGGGATTGGTCCTGTTTTGAGCAGGGGGTTGGACTAGGTGACCTCCTGAGGTCCCTTCCAACTCTGATATTCTATGATAAGATCATGCAAGTTGGCCCTTTTATTCTTCTTTGCTCTCAGAATCACTAGCCCTGCTTACACTAGCACTGCTAGTAGATTCATTCATGGATTCAGACATCCCAAGGCCTGAAGGGACCGTTGCGATTAGCTGGTCCAACCTCCTGTGTAACACAGGCCAGAGAACTTCCCAAAAATAATTCTTGCAGCAGATCTTTTAGAAAAATATCCAGTCTTGATTTAAAAGTTGGCAGTGATGGAGAATCCACCATGACACTTGGTAAATTGTTCTAATAGTTTGTTGCCCTCGATGTTAAAAATTGATGCTTTATTTCCAGTCTGAATTTGTCTAGCTTCAACTTCGAGCCATCGGGACGTTATGCCTGTTTCTGCTAGCCTGAGGAGTGAATTATCGGATATTTGTTCCCCATGCAGGTACTTATAAACAGTAATCAAACCCCTTAACCTCCCCTTTATTATGCTAAATTGATTGAGCTCCTTGTGTCCATCACTCTGAGGCTTGTTCTCCAATCCTATAATCATCCTCATGGCTCTTCTCTGAACCCTCTCCAAATTTATCAACATCCTTCTAGAATTATGGAAACCAGAAGTAGACACAGTATTCCAGCAACTGTTATGCCAGTGCCCGGTACAGAGGTGAAATAACCTCTCTGATCTTACTCCACATTCCCCTGTTTATGCATCAAAGGATTACATTAGCCTTATGGTCATGCCAGAAACTCATGTTGATTATCCACCACAACCCACAAATCTTTTCCCCCAGAATAGAGTCCCTCATCCAATAAGTATGGCCTACATTCTTTGTTCCTAGATGTATATTTTTACATTTCACCATATTAACACACATACATTTGCTTGGGCCCAGTTTAACAATGGATTCAGATGGCTCGGTATTAGTGACCCGTCCGCTTCATTATTTACCACTTCTACAATTTGTGTGTCATCTGCAAACTTCAGTGATCATTTTAGGTTTTCTTCCAGGCCACTAATAAAAATGCTAAATAGTATATGGCCAAGAACTAGTGCCTGCAGGACCCCACTAGAAACACACCCATTCAGGGATGATTCCCCATTTACAATTACATGTTGAGATCTATCAGTTAGCCAGCATTTTAATATGTGCCATGTTAATTTTATAACTTTCTAGTTTTTAATCAAAATGTTGTGTGATACAAAGTCAAAGTCTAATATGTTACATCTACATTATTACCTTTATCAACCAAACTTGTGATCTCATCAACAAAAAGTATCCAGTTAGTTTGACAGGATCTATTTTCCATAAACCCATCTTGATTGGTATTACTGTACAGTACTCTCCTTTAATTCTTGATTAATCAAGTCCCATATCAAACTTTTCATTATTTAGCACGGGCTCGATGTCAGACTAACGGGACAGTAATTACCCGCATTATCTCATTTACCCTTGTTAAATATTGGCACCACATTAGCTTAGTTCCGGGCTTCTGGAACTTCTCTGGTGTTCCAAGACTTATTGAAAATGGTCCGGTGAGCTCCTCAGTGAGCTCTTTTAAAACTCTTGGATGCAAGTTATCCAGACCTGCTTATTTAAAAGCATCTGACTTTAGTAGCTGCTGTTTTACATTCTGCTGAGATACCAGTGGAATGGAAAGCACGGTATCGTATATGACATGACATCCTTTGCTTTTTTCCCCTCAAATACAGAACAGAAATATTTCTTGAACACTTCTGCCTTTTCTGCATATTTATTGCTGATAATTCTAATGGACCAATACTGTCATCTGGATTCTTTTTGTCCCTAATATACTTAAACTCCTTCTTATTGTCCTTAACTCTGCTGGCCGAGCCGCTCAGGCTCTCCCCGCCCCCGCGCCCCAATCCCTCACCGGGAGTCCCAGCTGTCAGCCCCCCAACCCCCGCATGCCCAGGAGCTGACAGCCTGAGCTGTGAGCCCAGCAGGGGGCTCAATTTCACAGCAGGGAGCCGACCAGCAGTGAAACTGACATTTTTGTCAGGTTCACGGCTGCTATTATTCCACATTTGGTCTTCGGCTCTGTCTGTCAGCCCCAGAGCCAGGGGGCTCCAGCTGTGAGCCCTTCGCAGCTGTCAGCACCCTACACTCTGGCTCTCAGCGCCCCACAATGCCCCTCTTCAGTCAGTGCAAGTGCTCCTGGTGAGGACACGCACTACCAGCAGAAAGAGGGTCATGTGGACACCAACAGCCAATTTAATTACTGCTGTGGCTATAGGTCGACCTAACTTAAATTGACCTAATTTTGTAGTGTAGACAAGCCCTACGTTACCATTAATTTTTCATTTGGTGATCAGTTCCTCTTTATCTGTGAAGACAAGGCCTAATATAGAATTCCCTCCATGTTGGATGCAACACTCTGAGTTACTGGTTTCAGAGTAGCAGCCGTGTTAGTCTGTATCCACAAAAGAACAGGAGGACTTGTGGCACCTTAGAGACTTAACAAATTTATTTGAGCATCCGCTTTCATGGGCTACAGCCCACTTCATGGGATGCACAGACTGGAACATACAGCAAGAAGATATTTATACATACAGAGAACATGAAAAGGTGGAAGTAGCCAGACCAACTGTAAGAGGCCAACCAGATTCCAAAACAGACTCCAGAGAGAGACTGAACTTGAATTAATATGCAAATTAGATACAATTAACTTAGGTTTGAACAGAGACTGGGAATGGTTGGGCCATTACACTAAATGAATCTATTTCCCCATGTTAAGTTCTCCTCACACCTTCTATGGATCATCTCGATTATCACTTCAAACGTTTTTATTCCTCCTGCTGCTGATAGCTCATCTCAATTGATTGGCCTCTTACAGTCGGTATGGCTACTTCCACCTTTTCATGTTCTCTGTATGTATAAATATCTTCTTGCTGTATGTTCCAGTCTGTGCATCCCGTGAAGTGGGCTGTAGCCCACGAAAGCTTATGCTCAAATAAATTTGTTAAGTCTCTAAGGTGCCACAAGTCCTCCTGTTCTTTTTTCACTCCGAGTTAGTTACCTATGTAGCACATTCTGCCCCAGAGAGTAGCAACTATCAGCTGACCAGATTCTTCCACCAGGGCAGGCAATAGCTGCTTTGCATCCCTAGGGGACAGACACCTGCATTTATGGAACCATCACAGCTTAGAGACAGACCACAGCAAACCTCCTCACCACACCAAGCCCCCATTGTCTTGACATTCTTCAGCTAATTGACTCAGCAGAGATGACATTCTGTTGTTACCAGCCTCCCTTTTAATGCCATGAAATGTGTAACACTGCTGCCTAGATTAATGATCCCGGCCTGCGTTACCAGCTCAGAACGACCCTATTGCAATGGGGAAACATGCCTTCCATTCAATTGCTCGTGGATTTCCCCCCCCCCCCCCTCTTCTGCAGGCAGCCCACTGCAGGGTCTGTGGGCGAAGGAGGAGGAAGCTCTCCAGTAATGTCACAGCAATAATCACGGGGGATTGTGTTTCTTTTTTGCTAACAGAAAAAGCTGCAGAGAAGTTGTTAACAGGCACAAAACATGGAAATCGGCAGGAGATGGAAATCTGAAAAATGCTGCTGTCATGTTTCCTCACTCTCTTTGGAGAAAAGTCATTTGTCACAGACCTCCTCCTTCTTGCCCGTTGTTGCATAAGGCCCATTATTTATCTATCCACAGCCCAGGTAGTCAGCTCCTCTAGTATTTGCTGCCAATAAAACAAAACAAAAGCACCTTAAATCCATTAGCTAACTCCCTTCAGAGACTTTCACGTGAAACTTGCTGCAATAGGGGGAAGGAGGAGGAGGAGCGGGCAGAAACTCCAGGCTTGGAACGTCTGACAAAAGAAAGGCTTAAAAACTTCTTGTGTCATGACATGGATGAGTTCAAACTAAAGCACTCGCATGGCACCCCACTGACTTCAATGGAGCTGCACAGATTAGACTGCAGGATTGATGCCTAGGATGTCCCAGGTCAGGCATGTTCTGTGTTCCCCAAGAAGCGCTTTGGAGTTCACGCTTCCTTCCCCTTCTCAAGGCAGACAGATCCCCAACTGGTGTAAAATAGGTCACACCACTGAAGTCAATGGAGCTATTCTATGGCTCTGTCTACACCTGGAGCTGGGGAGGGCGTGAATCCCAGCTTGTGTAGACACGCTAGTGCTGGCTCTTGTTGAGTTTGTGCGCTAAAAACAGCAGCGTAGCCACAACAGCGTGGGCAGCCGCAGCATAGGCTAAGTACGTGCCCATGGGTCTGGGTGGATGTGACTGTGGGGACTAGGCCGTGCTGCCGCTCACCACTGCCCGTGCTACTGTGACCACACCACTATTGTGAGTGTGCACCCCCAATGAGAATGTATCTCTATGAACTGGGAATCACAGCACTAGCTCCACATGTAGATGTAGCCTACGTGCACCCAGCACAGCAGGGCCATGACCTGGGTGGCTCGTAGGCCCTACCATAATATAAATGTTAAGGCCTACACCGGTTTGCACCAGCAGAGGTCCTGGCCTGGCCCACAAGATGGAGCATCAGGTCTGGAGACTAAAGGAAACTTGGTCACCCAGCACAGATTCTCTCTGTGGCTTTATTCCTGAGCCTCGCTGTGCACAGGGTTCAGGAAAGGCTCACCTTGACTCACAATGCAGCCATATGGTACAACCCACCTCTCCGGCTGCCTTCTCGAGTCCCTAACAAAATCCCAGACTCCACACACTAACGTCTGTGCACAGCAGGGGGCAGGAAAGCTAGAGAGACATCAGTATGATTTGCATTATGGTAGTGCCAGGAGATGCCAGCAGAGACTTGGCCGTCATTGCGCTGGGCACTGGCTGCTCCTAGGAACTTCCAATCAAAATACACAAGACAGAGAAAGGGTGGGAGGGGAAATCGAAGCACAGAGCTGTGATGTAACTGGCCCAGCTGGGATCGGAACACAGGTGGCCTGACTCCTAGTCTAATGCCCTCTCACTGAACCACACCGCCTCTCACGTCTTCTTGGATTCACATCACTAAACTTGGAAGGGGCTCAGATACCATGGTGATGGACACAATCCAAGCCCCTTAGAGCTAGTGTGACCAGAGAGCAAGTGTAAAAGATCAGGACGGGGTGGGGGGTAATAGGTGCCTATATAAGAAAAAGCCCCCAAAAATCGGGACATCTGGTCACCCTACTTAAAGCTAGCTCCTGAAGGTGGAGTTCTGCCTCCACAGAGGCCCTTCTCGCCAATTACCAAGCAGCTGGTTCTTGGTGGGTTCTCTCTGATTTATTTATTTATTATTGGGGCCTTTGGTCTCTCGCCCTGCTTCATTATTCCTTCCAGACACCAGTGAGATCTCAGCAGGGAGTTAACGCCGCATTCGCTGGAAATCACACAGACCCTCTTCACCCTGGCACATTTCTTATTTGATTTCATTTCGCAAGGTACCACTCGCTCTTCTGCACCAGCAAGTCACCATCCATCATGAAAGCACAAAAGAAATTGAAAAGAGGGATCAAATTGACTAATTCTATATAGGCTTTGCTCTTAGTGTGACTCATGCACAACATTAATAGCAATCAGCCATAGCCCATCGCCACCCGTACAATGCAGTGATACAAAGAGGCTTATTTCTTTCCTTCAACAAATTACCAAGATTAAAGCCTGCTCCTGTGAAAGTATCCATCTCCACTGATGCTTGTGCTCAGCTTTGCCTTCTGCTGAAGATATGGAAAGGGTTAAATACGTACAAAGCTCAGACAAACCTACATTTCCCCTCTTCTGGTCCCTTTGCCCCTAAAGCACTTCAGGTATGAGGTTCATTAGACAAATCCAGGGAGCATATTTTCAAAAGCAGCCTCTGACGTTGCACCAACAGTTTCTTTCAATTTACTTCTTTGTGCACACACAAACGCCGATTGCCTGGGCAACTGCATTCAGACACGCAAGTCCAAGCTTTTCACATGCATAAAGACATAGGCATGAAAACTGTAGGCACAATTATAAGAACCAGGTTGAAGTCCCATTAAAGGCATGACACCATGAGCTCCGTGCTATGGGAATAATCCACAAAAATATACCCTAAATTATAGTTTTCAGAGTAGCAGCCGTATTAGTCTGTATCCGCAAAAAGAACAGGAGTACTTGTGGCACCTTAAAGACTAACAAAATTTATTTTAGCATGAGCTTTCGTGAGCTACAGCTCACTTCTTCGGATGCATAGAATGGAACACACAGACAGGAGATATTTATACATACAGAGAACATGAAAAGGTGGAAGTATGCATACCAACAGGAAAAGTCTAATCAATTGAGATGAGCTATCATCAGCAGGAGGAAAAAAACTTTTTGAAGTGATAATTAAGATGGCCCATAGAAAGTGTGAGGAGAACAGTTCTTTTCCTGTTGGTATGCATACTTCCACCTTTTCATGTTCTCTGTATGTATAAATATCTCCTGTCTGTGTGTTCCATTCTATGCATCCGAAGAAGTGAGCTGTAGCTCACGAAAGCTCATGCTAAAATAAATTTTGTTAGTCTTTAAGGTGCCACAAGTACTCCTGTTCTTTTTGCTAAATTATAGTAGGACTCTAGGAAAATGTGGGTAAAAGATATTAAAAGGTGTAAAAGCCTCCTATGTGAATGATCTTTTTCATACCTATCTCCATCGCTATGTATATTACATACCAAAACTAGATGATTAAAACCATTAAGGTTGAAAAGTCAAGTACTCATAATTTAGGAAGCATCAGACTTAACATTGCCTGTGCTACTTTAATTTGCCCCGCCCTGTATGTATGCATTCGGATCGTCTTTAGTTACATGACCACATCCTATTCTTTCCGCAGGACAGACCCTGCTCTGGGATTCAATCAAGGTTCTGTAGTGAAAAAGGCTGTTGTCTGTAAGCAGGGGCGGCTCCAGGCCCCAGCACGCCAAGCACGCGCTTGGGGCGGCATGCCGCGGGGGGCGCTCTGCCGGTCGCCGGAAGGGCAGCAGGCGGCTCCAGTGGACCTCCCACAGGTGTGCCTGCGGAGGGTCCGCTGGTCCCGCAGCTTCGGTGGAGCATCCGCAGGCGTGCCTGCAGGAGGTCCACCAGAGCCACAGGACCGGCGACCGGCAGAGCGCCTACCCGCGGCGTGCCACCGTGCTTGGGGCGGCGAAATTGCTAGAGCCGCCCCTGTCTGTAGGACCCTGGCCTCATCTGCTGCAGAAGTTGGAAGGTGTGTCGTGAATGAGGCAGAGAACTGCAGGAAGAGAAAAGATGATTTAATGCCTAAGGCGGGTGAACGCTACCTTGGAGAACTGAATTCTATCCCGGCTTTTGCCGCAGAATTCCTATATGATGCTAGGCAAGTTATTGAAACCAAACTTTTCACAAGTGGTCACTAATAGTGTGTTCCTCATTTTCTAGGTGCTTAACTGATTAATAGGAATTGAGCATCTAAAATCCAGCAGGCAGTTTTGAACATCCCAACCTACATGTCTGCCTCAAGAAATTCACTTTTCATTCTTTTCCAACCCCCTTGCAAGTACTCTTCACCCCCCATGTCAAACAAACATTTGCGAAACCAGGGCAAGGTATTCCCCTCTCTGGCTGCATGATCAGAGCTCCGCCGGACACTGCTGTGCATTTCCCTTTGGATAATTCGTGTATCTTCCTCCTAATAACTGTCAGACTTGGTAACTCTTAAGAGAATTGGGTTTTGGACCCTAAATCAAACTAGGAAGCTATGTATTTAGCCTCCTCTTGCTTTCTGCTGCTTATTTGATACTTGTTGCTTGCCCTGCACTTAGACAAAGAAAGTACAGTGTTCTGGGACTTGATATCATCGAGGTACAGAAGCTGCTGCTTTTCACACCCTGCTACAAAAGTAGTATATCAAATTGGTGACATAATTAAGACAATCCTGGTAACTAGCCAGGTCCACATCGAGGACAATCAGGCTGTTACTATGTGCAGAAAGAATTACCTTCCCAACTACTGCTGGGTTTACTAGTGCCACTGGAGCGATGCTTCCTTGGAAGCAGAGACTGAAACAGCTCCGCTAGAACATACCGCCCGACATTTGTCAGTCTGTCTTCCCACCCGGTGTGAGAGTACCGCTCCTTCTGCTGCATGGAATGCTCAAGCAGACACAAGCCAGTTTCCCTCCACTGGCTATAGACTCTTCTGCAAAATTGCTCTGTTGACATTTTGCAGTGAATGCAACAATGTTTCCCGTTAGTACTTGCAGCTTAAAGTGGGAGAAAGCTCTGATGCTAGTGGACAAGTGTGACTGTATGGCAGGCTACAGCTGGTTCTTAACTGCAAGGAACAGCAGCAGGTTCACATGGCCTGTTTCTTCGATAGAGTAGAGGGAGTTTACCATGTCTACCTCCTTAAGGACCTGTTTCAGAGCCTACCAATGTCAACTGGAATCTTTCCACTGACTTCAGTTGTCTCTGGATCCAGCCCTAATCCAAAGGAACATTACACCAAGCCTCTGGGAATGACACTGATGCACCATACCGGGTGGTTAGCTCCAGTCCCCAAAATATTGGGAATTGCCATTACAGGACACATTCCAGGTGCACAGGTGGATCTAATGGTGTGCAGGGCCTATTCTCTGGTGCTAACAGTTAACAAGCTCCTCTGGTTCTGGTCCACTTATTCAGGTGTGTTTTGTTTTGGGTTTTTTGTTAACAGTTACTACGGGAAAGAAATGTCACTGGAGTTAAAACACACCAATAAAACTATGCAAGTCAAACAACAGCAGCTATTAAATACTTGTGGCTCCTTCTAATATAGCAACAGACATCACAACAATGCAGCTTTCCTTGGTACTTGTCTGCAACCCGAGGAGTTTAAAACAAAACAAACAAAATCCAGGGGAAAGGAAATCTTCTGAAGAGCAGAAATCTATTTGTTTCCCTTGCCTTTATTAACAACAAATCGGCAGGCTTTCCTGAAAGTAAATGAGAAAGAGACACCACAGCACTTTTGTGGTAAGACACTGACTGAGTGCTTTCTGGAATGATAAAACAAGTCATTTTAGGCCACAATCTATTAGCCTCCAGTTTAGTTCAATAGGATATTGATCCTGGCTGCAGATGCCAGAAATGTGATTTATTTTCTAATTAACAAGTTCTAATGTCTAATTTTGACAGACAAAACGTCTATCATTGCTGGCAGCCACAACATCATCATCAAAAATGTTCCAGGATTTGGGCTTTGGCGTGGGGGAAAAGAGGCCGAGAAAGGGATATGGCAGTTTGCAGAATATCTGTTGAGACAGGTGATCGGCTCATGTTCAAATTCACACAAAGGATGGGTTTGATAAAAGCACAGCACAAACTAGCCCTCTCCCTATGGAAACAGCTAATGAGAGCAAATCTGCTTTTTGCTTTTCTGGGTTTAAGCTGAAAGCTGAAAATGAGATCAGGTTTTCCGGTGTTCATCATTTATCTCTACAAAGAATACAGGATTAACAGAGGCGCTCTGTGTGTGTGTGTAATTTTCTGTATCACTTCATATGTTTTCACAATCTCACAAACCTGAGAAATCAAAATCCATATCTATTTCAAATTAATTTGAAGGCGAACTTTGTTCTGTGCTTGCGCTCTGAACACAGGCTACCTTTTTATCTTTGCAATGAGAGGAGTCTGGAATGACCAAGGGGTTGTCTGGTTTGACAGTTGTGCACTTTCCACATAAGAGGAATTAATCCATCTCACAAAGTATCAGTACATATGGCAAGAAGAAAATAACGTGGCAACGACAGAGTTTGCCATATTAGTGTAGCAAGAGTAATATACTGTAGCACACATTCTATAAATATGTGAAATGCTGCATCAGCTGCAGATTTACTACTGTAGGTCATTTTTATTATTTTCTGATACACACACACGCGTGCCCCAGCACAAGCATTTTTAAATAAACTGATCTGCTATCACCTTTCATAGAAAAGAAAAATTCAAGTTGAATTCGTGTCACCAACGAGCAAAATCTTCCCTGAAGAAATAATCAGGTTTGTTATTGGTAAACATTCTTCCTCAGTGACCTTTCTTTAAAGTCCTCTTGCGGGGATGTCATGATCTCTCTCTCTAACAAAATGGCTTTGCTTAAAGCTTCTTATGTATATGGGTTATTGGAGAAAAAATGAGTGGGTAAATAAAGCTATCTGAGCTAGCCAGTGATGCCCAAACCACCATAAATTCTTGCCTTTTAGTCTAGAAAATGTGGAGCAAGAACAGTAAGCTAAGAAGAACCTGTTAATCTAGGAAATTGACCAGCGTGCAAGAGTCTTCATAGAAAAATTAATTTAATATCCTGTGTGATGTTGCAGAACTTTCAACACCACTTCTGTCCCATAAGTTCCTTCTTTTCATTACTGGTCTTTCAAACTCAGGCCCCAATTCAGGAAGGGACGGACACTACATACCTAACTTTAAACACATGAGCAATCCCATTGACTTCAATGCTTGACGTTAAGCATGCATGTAAGTACCGTGCCAAAGAATCAAGGCCATGAGTTGTAATATTTACAGGTGATGTGAATTTCTTCAGTGGAGATGGCTGCTATACTTGATGTCACTTAGTTTACACTAAGTCTTCCCTGCACTGCTTGCCTGCTGGGAAGTCCATGTACAAGACAACTTCAATACAACCCAGCTAGTGCCACCACTGGAAACCAGAAGCCTTGACATTAACAGGATTGTACTTCAAAGGATTATACATGTTTGAAGATGACAACAGGATTCCTTATTACAGCTGTCTAATCAAACTGCTAATCCACAATTATATTCAGAGATCAAACAGCTCTGCAAGTACTTGCAATAGAAATTATAGCAATAAAATGCCCGTGTCGTGCCTACAGCATTACACATTCATTTATGATTCCACCGGCACGGCACGCGCCAGGAGTATTCCACACCCTGGAGCTAAATCCTGAGCAACTCAGTCACAATCAGGAAGCATTTAACACGGTGTGTTCTGATTGTGTGTTCAGGTCTTTAAAAAAAAAAAAAAAAAGGAAATCAAAAAACCTGCCCGTATAAACCGAAACATGGCCCCTAGTCAGAGAAGCATCTGGATTCAAGAAAGCCCTTGTACTCTTAACTTTAAGCACATGCATAAGTATTTTTGGAGTCAATCAGACTTAAGCATATGCTTAAATGCTTTGTGGAATAAGGGTGAATTTAAACATGTGCTTAAGGGCTTTCCAGAACTGAGGTCTGTTTCTCCTTTCTTTACAAGGGTACAATGAGAAATAGGATGTGGAACATCCTATAATCATCAACGCCTGTAGCAACTGCACTAATTCAGGTTTCATCTTGGTCCCCTCTAACAAAGTCGTAGAATATGAGCCTGATTCTTCTTTGGGGCTCCAGTGAAGATGCTCTTGATTTACACCAGCGGCAGGAGAATCAAAGCGTACACATTTCTTTTCTTCCTAATGCATAAACAATTCCCTTAAACATCTTGACAGTCACATCACATGGTACATTGAATAACAAACAGAATTACAGTCAGAATGCATCTACTGATTTTATATTATATATATAAAATGGAGTGTGGTTAGGAAAGAGTGTGTGTGTGTGTGTGTGTGTGTACACGTTCCTAACAGCACTCCATTCCATATCACATGCCAGGATACGGACATCAGAGAATGTATATTCCCCATGAGAATATACTCACGGTGCCAGAGAGAGGTATGTAAAACAAATAGATATTAACACTTAATGGGCTGATTCCGCAGTCTTCTACAGGCAAAACTCCCACTGAAATCAGTCAGGTGTTTGCCTGTATAATCAGGTCCTCAACTAGGTCTTCAAAACCTTAACATCTATTTTGGACTTTAAGGGTACAGTTCATAAATCACTATGGATTCACAAGAACTCTTTAAACAAAGTTACTTTTCTAATCTCTCGCTGGCTAAACACGCTGTGGCAAAGTACATAATTGTAAACTGTTATAACCTACAGCATAGGAATAACGCATGTTCAGCATAGGTGCAACATACCAAGCCCAACAGACGTTTTCCAGCTAGACATGTGCATTACACATTTCAGGAAGCGTAAACAGAATTTTTAACTGTACTGCTTTTGAGAATGCTCAGCCTCTTTCTATTATTCCTTTAAAAGCCACTATTTTGTAATGGGTCAGCTTCATCTGTGGTGAAACTCCATGAAGTCTGAGGGAGTTGCAGCTGTTTCAACAAACTTTCACCCATCATCTTTGTCAGTGTTTCCTTTTGAAATCACTCCACCATTTCAGAGGAGGGTTTATTGTAACTAGAGTTTCAGTGCCTATTGCTAATTAGAACCTGGAAAAATAGGTATCTCAGAGCATCTGGGCAAGAACGGATTCTAACAAGTCTTCAAAACTTCTTTTTAGTTCAGTTCAAACAATATTTCAAAACCAGCTCATTCAGCACAGCAGCTATTATTTAAAGACAGTAAGTTCAGCAATGCACAACTTTACTACAGTGCATATTTCAAATTCTTCACGGATCCAAAGTTAAAACACAATATGAAACAAAGCAGCCTTAATCCCTTAGCAAACTTGAAGCAATGGTAACAGTCACCTACCCTGTGAGGACAACGACAAAATCCATCACGTTCCAGCCGTTTCGGAGATAAGAGCCTTTGTGAAAAACAAACCCCAGAGCGATGATTTTTATACCAGCTTCAAAACAAAATATTCCAATAAAGTACGGCTCAGTATCATCCTGAAAAGAAGGGGAAAAAATTAGAGATGTCAGAGAGAGACATTTCTGTGTTTGCCTCAACTTCTGTACAACTAAAAATAACTTATTCAATGTTCAAGTTTCTTGCTTAAGTGGAAACCCATATATATTTATGTTACCAGACCTAAGGATGTAGTAGTAAAAAAACAAAAACAAAAAAGCCTATTCCATGAATATTTGTTTACATTCAAAAATAAATTGTGATTCAACATGTTTGCGAATCTCATTTTCTTTTGCCATGAATATCTGAACTTTCAAGCTTCAGATGCCCAAGTAGCCATGAAAAGGGAATTATAAGATCAAATATTCACCAAGCACAACATTTCAAATTTGAGGTTTAATTGTACACTGCAACGTTCTTCCCATGTTGGTGATTTACAAACACCATGCAGTCGGGGACCAGACACAAAAGCATCTGACACACAGGCAATCAGAGCAGCATGGACTGCAAATATTGGAAACATATTATTTGCAAATGATCTGCAAACTGAAAATTAGTTGATGGGGAAATAAGTTGAATCGTGGAATAATCTGAGAATGTTATGACCTGATCGTGGACAGTTCGTTTTAATAAATGTAAGGCAAAATTCAACCAAGATTACTCTTTGTGAATGAATTGTTTAGCTTCATTTGATTTATAAATGCCTCCCCCCTTCTTGTACAATGATCCACCTCTCCCCCATCCTCCTCCAAAATCTTTTCTTCCATCAATTCTTCTTTCAGTAACTTTCTCCTCCATGGTGTCTCCACAGCTTCCCTTATCTGAATTGTTGCCCCATATTTATTTTTGTTCAACTTTGTGAAACAAACTTAACTTTGTGATTAACTTGATCACAATTCAGGCAAAATTCCCTGGAAGTCCTAGCACAGTCAAGGAACTATGATGTTATTGGAACAACAGAGACTTGGTGGGATAACTCACATGACTGGAGTACTGTCATGGATCGATATAAACTGTTCAGGAAGGACAGGCGGGGCAGGAAAGGTGGGAAAGTTGTATTGTATGTAAGAGAAGAGTCTGACTGCTCAGAGCTCTGGTATCAAACTGCAGAAAAACCTGAGAGTCTCTGGATTAAGTTTAGAAGCGTGAGCAACAAGGGTGATGTCGTGGTGGGAGTCTGCTATAGACCACCAGACCAGGAGGATGAGCTGGACGAGGCTTTTTTCTGGCAACTAGCAGAAGTTATTAGATCACAGACCCTGGTTCTCATGGTGGACTTCAGTCACCCTGCTACCTGCTGGGAGAGCAATACAGTGGTGTACAGACAATCTAGGAAGTTTTTTGAAAGTGTAGGGGACAATTTCCTGGTGCAAGTGCTGGAGGAACCAACTAAGGGCAGAGCTCTTCTTGACCTGCTGCTAACAAACTGGGAAGAATTAGTAGGGGAAGCAAAAGTGGATGGGAACCTGGGAGGCAGTGACCATGAGATGAATCAGTTCAGGATCCTGACACACGGAAGAAAGGAGAGCAGAAGAATACAGACCCTGGACTTCAGAAAAGCAGACTATGACTCCCTCAGGGAACTGATGGGCGGGATCCTCTGGGAGAATAACATGAGGGGGAAAGGAGTCCAAGACAGCTGGCCGTATTTTAAATAATCCTTATTGAGGTTGCAGGAACAAACCATTCCAGTGTGTAGAAAGAATAGTAAATATGTCAGGCAACCAGCTTGGCTTAACAGTGAAATCCTTGTTGATCTTAAACGCAAAAAAGAAGCTTACAAGAAGTGGAAGGTCAGACAAATGACCAGGGAGGAGTATAAAAATATTGCTCAGGTTTACAGGAGTGAAATCAGGAAGGCCAAATCACACTCTGAGTTGCAGCTAGCAAGATCTGTTAAGAGTAACAAGAAGGGTTTCTTCAGCTATGTTAGCAACAAGAAGAAAGTTAAGGAAAGTGTGGGCCCCTTACTGAATGGGGGAGGCAACCTAGTGACAGAGGATGTGGAAAAAGCTAGTGTACTCAATGCTTTTTTTGCCTCTGTCTTCACAAACAAGGTCAGCTCCCAGACTGCTGCACTGGGCAGCACAGCATGGGGAGGAGGTGACCAGCCCTCTGTGGAGAAAGAAGTGGTTCAGGACTATTTAGAAAAGCTGGATGAGCACAAGTCCATGAGGCCGGATGCGCTGCATCAGACGGTGCTAAAGGAGTTGGTGGATGTGATTGCAGAGCCATTGGCCATTATCTTTGAAAACTCCTGGCGATTGGAGAGGGTCCCGGATGACTGGAAAAAGGCTAATGTAGTGCCCATCTTTAAAAAAGGGGAGGAGGAGGATCCGGGGAACTACAAGCCAGTCAGCCTCACCTCAGTCCCTGGAAAAATCATGGAGCAGGTCCTCAAGGAATCAATTCTGAAGCACTTAGAGGAGAGGAAAGTGATCAGGAACAGTCAGCATGGATTCACCAAGGGCAAGTCATGCCTGACTAACCTAATTGCTTTCTATGATGAGATAACTGGGTCTGTGGAGGGGAAAGCAGTGGATGTGTTATTCCTTGACTTTAGCAAAGCTTTTGATACTGTCTCCCACAGTATTCTTGACAGAAAGTTAAAGAAGGATGAATGGACTACAAGGTGGATAGAAAGCCGGCTAGATCATTGGGTAGTGATCAATGGATCCATGTCTAGTTGGCAGCCGGTATCAAGCAGAGTGCCCCAAGGGTTGGTCCTGGGGCCAGTTTTGTTCAATATCTTCATTAATGATCTGGAGGATGGCATGGACTGCAGTCTCAGCAAGTTTTCAGATGACACTAAACTAGGAGGAGTGGTAGATACGCTGGAGAGTAGGGACAGGATACAGAGGGACCTAGACAAATTAGAGGATTGGGCCAAAAGAAACCTGATGAGGTTCAACAAGGACAAGTGCAGAGTCCTGAACTTAAGGCGGAAGAATCCCATGCACTGTTACAGACTAGGGACCAAGTGGCTAGGCAGCAGTTCTGCAGAAAAGGACCTAGGGGTTACAGTGGACGAGAACCTGGATATGAGTCAACAGAAGGCTAACAGCATTTTGGGCTGTATAAGTAGGAGCATTGCCAGCAGATTGAGGGATGTGATCATTCCTCTCTATTTGACATTGGTGAGGCCTCATCTGGAGTACTGTGTCCAGTTTTGGGCCCCACACTACAAGAAGGATGTGGAAAAATTGGAAAGAGTCCAGTGGAGGGCAACAAAAATGATTAGGGGGCTGGAGCACATGACTTATGAGGAGAGGCTGAGGGAACTGGGATTGTTTAGTCTTCAGAAGAGAAGAATGAGGGGGGATTTGATAGCTGCTTTTAACTACCTGAAAGGGGGTTCCAAAGAGGATGGATCTAGACTGTTCTCAGTAGTAGCAGATGACAGAAAAAGGAGCAATGGTCTCAAGTTGCAGTGTGGGAGGTTTAGGTTGGATATTAGGAAAAGCTTTTTCACTAGGAGGGTGGTGAAGCACTGGAATGGGTTACCTAGGGAGGTGGTGGAATCTCCTTCCTTAGAGGTTTTTAAGGTCAGGCTTGACAAAGCCCTGGCTGGGACGATTTAGTTGGGGATTGGCCCTGATTTGAGTAGAGGGTTGGACTAGATACCTCCTGAGGTCCCTTCCAACCCTGATATTCTATGATTATTCACTGAGGAAATTTTCAAGTAATTGGAAAGAACGACCATCTGAAAAACTCAGCAATCCATTGTTTTTCCAGAAGTCCATGTCCCAACCCACCCACTCTATAGGAACAATTATAGGGATGTGTGTGCAGTTCCTATTGTTAAGAGCAAAGAGGGGTCAAACATTTCAAACATCCCCCCCCCAAAAAAAAATCTCAAGCTTGTAGTGATAAATTTTCATCATTTTTCAGCCAATTAACAGGGCACTTATCCCCCTGCTCCCAAACTCTTAAGATTGATGTGTTGCAAAACTCCAAGAGCTCTAGAGGCTCAAACCCTATTAAAATCAACAGGAATTAAGCATCCAAATCCCCTAGATCAGCTTGAAGACATGATATTTGAGCTTTTTACTTTGCCTTCTTTCCTTCCTCAACTGCTTTCATAACTTGAGAAAGGGCAGACTGGAAGGAGGGTGTATCCCCCACCCATCTCTCCCCCAGAGTCTTTACCCTCTTCCTTCCCTCACTATCCACACCCCAAAAATCTATCCCTTCCACAGGGCAGGAAGCCTGTAGCTGGTTTCCTATAATTCACATGGTTTTTCCTTCTTTAAGTTGGTGATTCTGAGCTTTTTTCATACCAGGACCTCCGCTAAAGCTCCCAGACCCCTCTCCTAGTTAGCAACAAGGGAAAGGTGAGGTGGTCACCCCCTGACTCTGATTTATGATGGCTACCGCTTGCAGCTCACACCTCCAGACAGAGACCCTATGATTTGGGAAAAAAACAAAACAAAACACTTCCTTCTTCTCTGTAGCAGGAGCTGCATTTGTTTGGAGAAGAGACTCCAACATGGAGGACAGCTCACATAGGCTCCAATTCAGCAGCATGTCTAATGCACCAGACACCAAAAGAGGGATGTCCCTTGAACCATGGAGAAGGGGGCAGGGGAGCACACAGCCATCTTGGCGCCAAGAAGGGGAAACCGAGGCACAGCTGCTGCTCCAAGCTCCCCAATGAACACACACACACCCCACGATTCAGAGACCATTCCTTTCTGAGGGACTGGTTTCCTAGACCCACACAATAACTATAAGCATTGCTTCCCCCACCCCCCCAAAGTAGGGCTTCACAAAGAGTCAGTCCTCTCTGGACTTAGCTCACCCTCAGGATCCTCTACAACCCAACAGACAAACAGTCCCCTGTCTCCCCCACCCCCCTATCAGAAGGGTCTGTCCCCTCAAAGCTTTATAACCCATCAACCATTCACCTGGCTACTCTGCAGAGCCCCACCCTTAGGCTCCTCTAGTACCTAGCTTCTCCCCCAGGCCATCTGCACCGCTCCTGTAAGGAGACCTTCCCCTACTCTGAGACTGGCCTCTCTGCTGCCTTATATCTGGGGTCCTGTAGGTCACATGCTTATTCTGAGTCATGTGGCTTGTGACCGCCGGCTCCCAGCTTTAAAGGGCCATCGCCCATAAGACACACTGTGGTGTCTACACGTACCCAAGGACCAGTACTCTACTAGAGGGCCTTATCGGAAAAGTCCCTCCCAAAGCTAGAGGGAAGGGGAAGGGGAAGGAAGTCCTTGGCAGCTCCAAGGGGGCTGAGGGAAAAGAGGGTCCAAGCTGGGTTCATGTCTTTGCTGAAAAGAAAAAACAAACAGCACCGCTGGGGTGGGGGCTGGAAGGGGAGGTCTCTTCTGAGGTGGGGGCCTCTCTTCTTCAGACCCCCTTTCACCAACTGCCATGGTGTCAGCCCAGTGAGACGTGTCTCTTCCCTCTGGCTGACAACTCAGCAATGCTGCTGTCAGTCAGGGAGATGCCTTCAGACCATCCTCTATCCCAGTGGTGCCCAAACTGTGGGATGCTCCCCCTAGAGAAGCACATAGGAATGTGTGGTGGGGCCTGGAGCAGCCCCCACGGGGGGCGGAGAGGGAGCACCACCCAGGCCCCCTCTGCTCCAGCCCCACCTCAGCCACGGCCCTGCCCCCCAGCCACGGCTCCGCTCCCAGCCACGGGCCTCAGCCCCTGGCTCCCAACCCAGCTGTGGCTCTGCTCCTGGCCCCAGCCCCGGCCCCAGCCCCAGCCAAAGCCCCCAACCATGGCCTGGCACATGGCTCCGCTCCCAGCCTCACCCCTAGCCTTGTCCCCTGGCCACACCCCTCTCCCGGCCCCAGACCCACCCCCATCTGCAGCCCCAGCCTCAGCCCCTGGCTCCCAGCCTGGCTGTGACTCTGGCCCCAGCCTCGGCCCCCCTTACGTCTGTCTGCATCCCCCCACCCCTGGGAGCTGCAGCCTCGGCTCCTCATCGCAGCTCTGGGGGGTGGGGTGGAGAAGGATAAAGGGGGGCATGATGTGAAAAGTTTGGGGACCACTGATGTAGCCCCATTCAGCCTGTCCCTGGAGGGTGGGGGGAATCCACAACCCTAGTGGGACATTGGGGTGCCATTCTATGTGCTCAGAGGGGACCCTTGACAACATTCCCTACCAGGGCAGAATTCTGGCGGAGAAGTTGGCCATAAGCTGTGCCAGCAGGCTGCTGATTGTGGACGCAGCCGTGACTGGGCCAGACACACAGATTAATAAATAAGCTTCAGATCGGAAACGAGCTCTGATTCTGGAACGTTATCGCTATTCCCGGTTCATTTCCTAATGTCATTCCTTGGGCTCTGGATGACAAATCGAATAGGTTTGGGTGTGCTGGTAAATAGAGGCTTTGTACAAACAGAGGTTAATCTGAGCAGCCTGCACTGAATGCCTGTGGCTGGGATAAAGAATGAAATCCATTAGCCAAGTTAAAAATCTGTCATGTTGAATAACAGAGCAGCCAGCTTTGCCCCGCCTTCCCATCAAAAACATCCCGAAAACCCAAGCAGGCAGCGTCTTCCAGAGCATCGCCAGGTAGAAACCTCCCGTGTCTTACAAGCAAGCATGGACATGTGTACACTCAGGTCCCATGAAGCAGGGAGCAAAGCAGTGTGTTATAGCCAGAGGAGGCTGGAGAGGCCATGGAAAGGGAAAGTGTGACCAGGAGGAATCATACCACAGCATCACATAACTGCCACTGGTTCTGTGCTGCTTACGTGACAGCCACAAATTGCACACAGCCGCCCTGAAGAGGAATCAAGGAAGATCCTTTGTGTCTAGGCAAGTCTAGCCAAGAAAACCAGCCTTGGATATGTTGAAACCTTGCAGACATTAAAGCTGACCTGGTCGGCATTTAGCTCCTCGCACAGGCCACGTGAAAACCCAGCTGAAGGATCACATGGCCGCGCGGGAAGGCAATATAGGGCAACCCGTGGTAGCACAGCAGTAGAGCTATTTAGCTGGACTGCCATTGCTGAGGGAAACCCAGAGCCCTACGAAAGCAGGGAAACAACTAGAGCTGGATGGAAAACTTTACACCGACAACATTCGAACAAAACTAAATGAAACTGTGTCGAAATTTTCGCAATTCTTCCCTTCCCCCGCCCCTTTTCTGAGACACTCTACAAACTACACACCTATGAGTCCAGAGGGCTCGGGTTCTTTGTGCTGTAGGAGTATTTACCTGGCCAGTCCTCTATCCCTTCTGCAGTGCTGCTTGAGTCCCGTTCCCAAGGGGTGATCTGATCACGGTTTCAGCTAACAACTCCCAAGCCACCGTACTTGCAATCATGGTTTAATAAACGTGGGCGAGGGGAAGATGTGGCCCTAAGTCCTTACGCCAGAAGGACCAATTCTTAGTCCCATTGAAGTCAATGGTAAAACTGCCACTGGTTTCAATGGGATCGGGATTTGACCCCAGGTATCAAAAATGAGGGGGCAGTTCTTCCCCCTATGGGTTTTATTGTGCATCTAACAGTTGTTTAGCATTTTCGACTGCAACAGCTTATGCTCTGCAGGAGAAACAGGAAGCACATTCAAGCTGCATCACAACTAGAGCTGGCTGGGAAATTTTCACCCTAAAATGCCATTTCTTCTGAAGTGAAACTGTTCACTAAAACAGCGGCAGGTTCAATGCCACACCCAGCTTGAAACCGTTTTGGTAAGAAGATTCTCAAACTGGGACGCTTCAGTTTTTTTCAGTCAAAAGGACTCCTCATTGCAAAGTTTTAGTACATTTTCACTAAAGAAAAAGAAAGTAAAAAGAAGGGGGAAAGGTTGAAATGAAAATGAAACACTTCGGAATTATTGAAAAAATATTTTATTGACCTGAACAAAAAAAACAAACAAACAAAAAAAAAAAAGAGTTGCAGGCCCCCGCGTTGGGATGGGGAAAATGTGTTGAAAATTGTTGTGGAAAAAGGAATACCATTTCCTGCCCAGCCCTGGTTGTGACCCACTGCAGAAAAATTGGAAAACCAACAAAAACTATTTCTCATTAGCAATACTTATGTTTTTGCAACACACTTTGAGGATGAAAGAGCTAATCTAACCTCAAAACATTATCACCGTGACTCTTTGGTAAGGCCTTGCGCATGGAAATTAATTGGCAACCTTAACTATGGCTATCAAACACTCTAATTAAAATGGCCCTATGGCATGTCTCCGGGTATGCCGACCGAGGGATAAAAGCCTGTGACAGGCCCACGGCAGCTGACTTGGGCTCACAGAGCTCGGACTCTGGGACTGAAAAATTGCTGTTTAGATGTTCAAGCTTGGTGTGGAGTCCAAGCTCCGGGACCTGTGAGGGTGGAGGGTCCCAGAGCTCAGGCTCCAGCCTGAATCCAAACGTCTATACAGAGATTTTTAGCCCCACAGCCAGAGTCTTGCAAGACCAAGTCAGCTGACCCAGGCCAGCCATGGCCATGCAGTGGGTCTTTTATCCATGTGTAAACATACTCTAAGCCTGGGATCTGACTCAGGTTTGAGCCCAAGCCCCACTTCCACCCACACACAAATCAGTCTGACTTGGGTCATTAAGCACTCAGGACCTGGGTCCTAGAATCCTGCTAGGCAGGTGGGTCCAAGCCCGGTCATTTTTCAGTGTGGACACAGCTCAAGCCACAAACCAGAGTCAAAAGGCCTGCGTAGTGCAACATGAACGCATTAGCATGGCTGTGAGACCTCAGTCCAGCAATTGTAAACCCAGGGTTACAATGCAGTGTGGATGCTCAAGCATGAGCTTGGAAACACCGAATCCACAAGCCCAGGTCCCACAGACGCAGGCTTAGTATGCAGTGTAGACACACTCATAAAGGCTGGCTCAGGGTATGTCTACATTGTGCTAAAAGACCTGCGGCTTCGAGACTCAAAGCCTTGGTCAGCTGACTCGGTCTTGCAGGGCTCGGGCTGCGGGGCTAGAAAATGGCAGTGTAGACGTTCGGGTTCAAGCTGAAGACCCTCCCCTTGACAAAGCCTCGAAGGCCAGGCTCCAGCCCGAGCCCAAACCTCTACCATGCAACTTTATAGCCCCAGAGCCCAAGCCCCACGAGCCTGTCAGCTGACCTGGGCCGGCCACTCTCATGCTGCGGGTCTTATCACAGCGTAGACTCACCCTTCGAGACATTGCTGTCCACTATCAGTGGGTCAAAAACCTAGGGATCAACTCGTGCTCCACCAGTCAGTAAGAGCTGGCAGTGCTGTAGAGACTCATAGGAACGGGGTGAGTTTTATGCCATACACTGGTGAACCTCTGGCTCACTAAGGAGTAACACTGACAGCAACTGGCAGGAATCCCAGAAGGACAACACCTGCAGTGAAGAACCTTGAGGAAAGGTGTTAAAATGACGGGGGGGGGGGGACGAGACCAATAAAATGCTCCTCTCAGCTTCGGACATGGCATCGAACCCTATCCTCTCCCCCCACCCCGTCCCTTACGCCCAATCTAGAGAAATGTAGGGACAGAAATAAGATTTGCTAATTGTGCCCCTTGTTGCTTGGAATAATCCATCACTGAAGAATGGGGGAGCTTAGGCTAGGAAATCATTTTGTCCCTTTGCTGGTTCATATTTTTAGGAACTCCAAGGGGAAAAATCCAGCATTTATCCAGCTCTTAATCTTTACAGAGGCAAAACTTCCACTGAAGTCCCAGCCAGTGCCTTCATCACAAAACCATCCTTCCCCAATTAATAAAGCCCAAGACTGATAACAATACACTCTCGTAGAATGGTAAAAAGGTTGGGCATGTATACATGAGTTCCTGTTTTCCCTTCGCTCTTTTCAACTAGATGTGGGGGAGGGAATTAATACAGATACAATTAAGGAAGTTCACAGGTTTGTGGAGTGCCTAGCACAACGGGATCCTGCTCCATGAATGGGGCTGCTAAACAACTCTGATAATATAAATAAATGGGCACTCCCAGGCATGGGCGGCTCCAGGTATTTTGCCGCCCCAAGCACGGCAGCAGGCTGCCTTCGGCGGCTTGCCTGCGGGAGGTCCCCTGTCCCGCAGATTCGGCGGCATGCCTGCGGGAGGTCCGCCAAAGCCACGGGACCAGCGGACCCTCCACAGGCATGCCGCCAAGGCAACCTCATGGCGACCAACAGAGCGCCCCGTGGCTTGCCGCCCCAGGCACGCGCTTGGCATGCTAATGCTTGGAGCCACCCCTGCTCCCAGGTCAATGTGCACAAGAAAAGGTGGGATCAATAAATGACCCTGGACACCTTTCCAGTTCTATCACCTATAACTGTATTCCTTTTACTGAAGAATCATTCAGCTCATCAGCACTGCTCATCGCAATGTGCTATTCTAGAGATCACTATCAGTGGGTCAAAAACCTAGGGATCAACTCGTGCTCCACCAGTCAGTAAGAGCTGGCAGTGCTGTAGAGACTCATAGGAACGGGGTGAGTTTTGTGCCATACACTGGTGAACCTCTGGCTCACTAAGGAGTAACACTGACAGCAACTGGCAGGAATCCCAGAAGGACAACACCTGCAGTGAAGAACCTTGAGGAAAGGTGTTAAAATGACAGGGGGGGGGGGAGAAGAGACCAATAAAATGCTCCTCTCAGCTTCGGACATGGCATCGAACCCTATCCTCTCCCCCCACCCCGTCCCTTACGCCCAATCTAGAGAAATGTAGGGACAGAAATAAGATTTGCTAATTGTGCCCCTTGTTGCTTGGAATAATCCATCACTGAAGAATTGGGGAGCTTAGGCTAGGAAATCATTTTGTCCCTTTGCTGGTTCATATTTTTAGGAACTCCAAGGGGAAAAATCCAGCATTTATCCAGCTCTTAATCTTTACAGAGGCAAAACTTCCACTGAAGTCCCAGCCAGTGCCTTCATCACAAAACCATCCTTCCCCAATTAATAAAGCCCAAGACTGATAACAATACACTCTCGTAGAATGGTAAAAAGGTTGGGCATGTATACATGAGTTCCTGTTTTCCCTTCGCTCTTTTCAACTAGATGTGGGGGAGGGAATTAATACAGATACAATTAAGGAAGTTCACAGGTTTGTGGAGTGCCTAGCACAACGGGATCCTGCTCCATGAATGGGGCTGCTAAACAACTCTGATAATATAAATAAATAAATAGGCACTCCCAGGCATGGGCGGCTCCAGGTATTTTGCCGCCCCAAGCACGGCAGCAGGCTGCCTTCGGCGGCTTGCCTGCGGGAGGTCCCCTGTCCCGCAGATTCGGCGGCATGCCTGCGGGAGGTCCGCCAAAGCCACGGGACCAGCGGACCCTCCACAGGCATGCCGCCGAAGGCAACCCTCGCGGCGACCAACAGAGCGCCCCCCGTGGCTTGCCGCCCCAGGCACGCGCTTGGCATGCTAATGCCTGGAGCCACCCCTGCTCCCAGGTCAATGTGCACAAGAAAAGGTGGGATCAATAAATGACCCTGGACACCTTTCCAGTTCTGTATCAGAGGGGTAGCCGTGTTAGTCTGGTTCTGTAGAAGCAGCAAAGAATCCTGTGGCACCTTATAGACTAACAGACGTTTTGCAGCATGAGCTTTCGTGGGTGAAAGAAGAAGTGGGTATTCACCCACGAAAGCTCATGCTGCAAAACGTCTGTTAGTCTATAAGGTGCCACAGGATTCTTTGCTGCTTTCCAGTTCTATCACCTATGACTGTATTCCTTTTACTGAAGAATCATTCAGCTCATCAGCACTGCTCATCGCAATGTGCTATTCTAGAGATCATGTCCTGCAAAGTCTAGGAAACTGTAACCACCATAAATCAGAATCTCCTGCATTTCCTAGCTTTTGGCCCTAAGCCCAATATTACTTTAGTCTGCATCATTTCTGTATACATGTAAAACACAGGTGGATTCAGATTTAGTCCCCCACCGAATAGGCACCAATATCCGTTCATTCCAGCTTGGAAGTCGCTCCAGTTTGCGTAGAGTAAGAAAAAATGAAACCAAACTCTGCCCATTTTGTCATCGAGTGATAAGAAATGAAAGGATGGTTCTGAAGCTTTTCTTATTTTCCATTTGAAATAATGTAATTGACTCATTACCATAAAGCCTGCTGGTAAATTACTTTTCTTTGTAAGCTGGTTTCTTTTTGGCAAGATTGTAACATTTTCTAAA
The DNA here is from genome assembly GCF_016161935.1 of Mauremys reevesii. Lineage (NCBI taxonomy): Eukaryota > Metazoa > Chordata > Testudines > Geoemydidae > Mauremys > Mauremys reevesii. The sequence continues at coordinate 7,905,393 of NC_052641.1, read as the reverse complement.
TCCAAAGAGTTTAGCATTGAGAGGTTCCCCACAACATATCTTCAGTTTGACAATATCTGAAGAGTAAAGAAAACCCGCTGTATTCTATACAGAATACTGGGGGAAATGACCCAAGAGAGCCATTCAGTTCAACATCTAGTACGGAAGCCTTTGGAGTTCTCTTCCCACCTTGGTCTGTAACAGCCTGAGCTTGTTGGTCTTCAGGGGTCCAACTTTTCTCCCTTGACTTTAAGGAGATGGACAGGGCTGGCTAGCAGTGGTGCACAACTCTGATGGGGGTTGTACAGAGAGCGTCATATATTTTTGTTAAGTTCATGTTCTGGCTGGGTTATTCGTTTTGGACTTAGGGTAACTGATGGGTCTGTTTATTTATACATGTACAGTAAAAGCTCTCTTATCTGGCATGTTGGTGGAATGGGAGGTGCTGGTAAGTCAAAACTTCTGGTTAACTAAGAGGGAGGGAGTTTGGGGGCGGGAGAGGGCTCGGGGAAGGGGGCTGGGGCGCAGAGGGGATGCGGGTTGTGGGCTCTGGGAGTTTAGATGCAGGAGGGGGCTCAGGGCAGGGGGTTGCGGTGCAGGAGGAGATGCAGATTGCGGGCTCTGGGAGGGAGTTTGGGTGTGGGAGGGGGCTCAGGGCAAGGACTTGGGGCACAGGATAGGATTCAGGGTGCCGGATCCAGGCAGTACTCACCTCGAGTGGCTCCCTGCAAGTGGTGACACATCCCTGCTGCTCCTAGGTGGAGGTGCTGCCAGGCAGCTCTGCGTGCTGCCTCCACCCTCAGGTGCCGCCCCCGCAGCTCCCATTGGCCGCAGTTCCTCAGGGCAGGACAGGGACAGCGCATGGAGCCCCTGTGGCCATTGCACTGCCTAGGAGCAGCAAGGATATGTCGCTGCTCCCGGGAAGCCACACGGAGCCAGGTAGGGAGCCTGCTGGCCCCACACCAACTGGACTTTTAAGGGATATCAGAAATGTCTGGTTTCTAGAGCTTTCCAGCTGGTAAAGTGCTGGATAACACAGCTTTTACTGTATCTTTAAAAGATTGCTACGGGCATCCAGCACTGGGTGGGTAGGTTCTCTTTTATCACAGAATAGTAAAAACCTAAATAAATAAATGCAACTCACCAATCTCTCTGACATGGGTGTCTTGTCATCCTCTGGTAGATGCTGCTCCAAAGCCAGAACAATGCAATTGGCTATGATTGTCGCTAAAATCATGTATTCAAATGGAGTAGGGCCAATAGTTAAAGAAGAAACTAGCTGACACAAGGAGAATTTCAGCAAGAAGAATAATGCCATGTACTCTTATTACACGTCTACAGATGCTGATCATTCAAGTGGCATTGGTCTCTCCTGGAAACCCTCAGCCCGGCTCTCTCTGAATCATACCTCAGTCCCTTCTAGGGGGGTCTTTGGGAGGTTTTCAAGAAATCAATTCCCTTCTTTGGGAACCAGTGATTTAGATTTTGTCACACAAAATCCCTCTATAAATTCTGGGTTTCTCATCTTCTTCTTTTTCCAAAAGCAAATAGGAAGTTTTGATTTTAAAAAAGACTGACAATATAAAGTGTCCCCCAAGAGACAGTAAAATTGGATGTCCCTCACTGAATTATGGGTTAGTAATTCTCTGGAATTTAAATCTAAGCATGTTATGTAAATAAGTAAGGCACAGATTAGGGAACTTGGATTTCAAGCCTTCTATCTAGGTCTGAAATATGAATTACTGACGGATTGCCATGCCAGAGCAAAGCGTAGAGAAAGATATTCAGTGCCTGGATAGGTGTAGATGGCTGCTGAAGGGAAACCAGCTTCACAAGATAGTAAAGCCAGCTGGAAATACTGTACCTCTGCCTGTCTCTCTCTCTTTCTCTTCTCACCTGCACATGAGCAAACCCTTGGCTGACTCCAGCACTGAAGAGTAGCTCAGAGTGGTGGGTGATGCTTCTCCAGCACCACGGAGAGCTCCCCTGGGCAAGGACAGCGCCTGGTCTCCCCCTCACAGTTTCACCACAAGCCAGTCCTTTCATGGAGCAGGTTACTTGATTCACCCCAGAGAGCATCCTTGGCAAGTACCATACACTGAACTCGTCTCTGGCCTGAGCTGGAACTTCCCCAAGGAAAGTGGGGCTTGCGGATATTTTGTAGCTCTGCTTTTCCTGCTGACTCTGGGGTTTCTATAGTTTGTACCTTTCCTTAATGGTAAAGGAGAAGGAGGGAGAGGTGGCAAGACTGCCCCTGGGGCTTTTGCTGCTTGCTTATTCCAGGGTGGACTGCAGCCGCCATCCCTGTGTTTCCTAGCATTAACCGAGAGATCACTGTGGGGAACGTCTATTCACCAAACCAGTGCATTCCCCTCCCACCAGCCACCCTCGGAGTTCAAGCTGGGGAGGTTTGAATGGGAGCTGGGCTCCTGGCAGGTGCAAGGGTTGCTAGGAGGCAGAGAGGAGGCCGTACTGCTGCTAGCCAAGGATTAATAGGTGTGTGATTTCAGATGAAATGAAAACAACAGACTCTCCTGAGATTCCCCAGTGCAATGCATTCCTGCTGGTGCACATCAGCCACTGCACACATGCACCCTGGCAACCTAAACCTCAAAGGAAGAGTCGGGCTCCCTTTGCCAAGGATTTAGCTTCTCACCGCATGCATGGTAACAGAAGCAGAGTCCCCCTTCCTAGCGAGGTCTCTGCAGATCACTTGGTCAGGGAGCTGGTTCTGGGATGAAAAGCATCTGCCCCTTTCTCAGTACAGCCAGGGACTGCTTCTTGGCATCCTGCCTCACTCTGCCACTGAGCATTTAAAAACCAAACCCCAAGCCTAGGCTCTCCTGACTCCAGGTATTTGTGGTACCCTATTCCAAGGGAGAGGGCTAACGGCCGTTCTCATTGAAACAGCCTGGCCAAGGTGGGGTGCTAAAACCAGGCTGCAACAATTGTGTATTGGTGAGATGTCAGTAAGGAGACCTTGATTATTGCTGTCCCTAGCACTAGCTTCAATGCCAAGGTGTCACCATTTTACCTCACATTGGCCCTCCTGCAGAGAGAGAGAGGCTAAAATATTAAAATAAGAACCATAATTTACCCTCAGATGTCCTCCAGATCCCTTTGCATGGCTCTAAATAGCATGAAATGTGCATGCATAATACACACACAGAGAGAGAAAAATCCATGTATTTCACACCCACATTACACACCCATGTATTATATTCAACCACCACCACCCCTGATATTATAAACAAGTTCTATGACAGACACACACACCCCCATATCATCCCCACACACAGATCTAGACGGGGCACACACCGCCCAGTTGTGCTATCCCTAGATCACACACCCAGACACAAGCACTCGCCGCTCTGGGTTACACACAGACACACCCACACACCCCAAGCTTTTATTACCCCCAGACTCACCCCGCTCTGCTTGATCCCACCCCCACCCCTCCCCAAAAGGATATGGCCATTCGGTGATCCTCTTGGCGTATTTCCGTATAACGTTATCCTCGCTGAAGATGAAGAGGGATCGGTTGACGGTGAAGCAGTTCTGCTTGACGGGGATGGGGTTGTACAGAGCCATCGTCCGGGCTCGCTGGGCCATCGACTGCTTGTACATCCTTGGGCCGGGTGGGGGGCCGCCTTGCCGGCTGCCCCCTCTTCCAGCCCCGGCCGGACCGCCGCCTCCATAGCGGGTGGGCAGATCGTCGCCGAACCGAGCCATTCTCGCAACGCACGGAGCCGGGCGCTACAATCCACACTGGCAGCCGAGGCAGGGGGAAGCCGCATCCCAGCACCCCGGACTCCGCCGCCTGGGGCCTCGCTGCTGGGAGGGCAGGAAGCGCGGGGTGCGGCTCTGCTCCTCCGGCTGCAGCTGGGGAGGGGACGCAGCAGCGGGCACGGTAGGAACCGGCCGGTCCAGCCGGCCACGCCGCGCTCCCCCACCCGCGGAAGGGAGCGGAGAGGGCTGCGCTCAACTTCCCCCCCAGGTGCCTTCCCTCCAGCCCAGCCTCATGCTTCTCCCGAGCCGGGCAGCTCCCCCGGGGGAGGGCGATGGCTCTCGGGGCTGGGGGGCAGGAATCCTCCGTCCCCTTCCTCTCCTCCGGCCTCCTCGCTCGTCCTCCCTCTCCCCCGGCGGCGGGCAGCCGGAGCGCGGCGCAGGAGACTCCCTGAGTCACCGGCAGCTCGAATGGAAACGTTCAGAGTAACCAGTTTGTGGAACCTCCGCCCCCTATAAGAGCCCGGCCCGGTGACTCCCCTCAGCCAATCAGATGCGGCAGCTCCACCCTGGCCGATACAACCCCTGGAGAGAGAGAGAGAGAGAGAACCGAGATTTGCTCCCCCAGCTTCATTGCCAAGCCCTGGCCGACTCCTGAACGCACAGCCAGGGGGTGGGACGGTCCATTCGCTTCCCCCTCCCCCGCACACACACCCTGCCCATCCGCACCCCAGGGATCGCGGGAGGGGGGTGCAAAGCGGGGGGGGGGGCTTGGAGCCATGCCATAGAGATGCCCCAATCCATGGTTAAGTCCCCCCTCCCCTGACATGATGCCAGAGTCTGCCCCTGCCAGCAGAGGACACACTACGGTGGGCACGGAGTTAGCAGCCCTGCCCGCCTACCCGGGCTGGGGGGGGGCGAGGGGCGGTGCTGGGGCTGATGGGGGGCTAGCTAGAAGTTTGGGGGGGGGGCAGACCTGAGAAGCAGGTGCCCCACGCGCGTGCGCGCCCCGGCCAGCTGTGAGCTGTCCAGCTGCTGCAGGACTCGCCCCGAGCGGGGCGGGGCTGAGGGAGCCGCCCCGCCTGGGTCACAGCTGGCTTCAGCTGGAGGAGTCCTGCCGGGATCGCCCCGTGCCCGCCGGCACCCAGGACGCGCCGCAAACTTTCCGAGCCCGGCCGGGCTGAAGGGCCGCAGGGTTTGGCCACGCACCGGGGCAAAGGCCAGGCTGGAGAAATCGGAGTCATGGAACACAAGGGCTGAACTGATCCCGCTGGACTAGCAAAGAGCCTGGGAACCCTCCCCCCGCCCCGCTGGGGGCTATGAATAGAGCCTGACGGATCCTATAGGGACTGGGATGGAAGGATTAATTGGGGGGGGGGAGACTCTCAGATCATTTGCAGCCCAGGGCCTGGGCCCTACAGTAGATTTGCCGCAGAAACCCTCCCTGACTTCTAGGGGTGGGGTTCTGCTCAACCCCTGAGGGCATGATAGGGCCCCTGGTTTTTCTAATGGCTTTGTTGTTAACAATAAAAACTGGATTGGGGTCAGTAGAGGGGGTGGTTTGTGTGTGTGTGTGCGCACATCTCTCTGGGCATTAACAGACACCTATCTGAACATGTACAACTGTTCCACTCGCCTTCCTTCCCATTGGTGTGAGCACTGGCTACCTTTAATCCTGTTTATTTCAACACCCTCTTTTCTTCCCTTTCACTACAGGCTATGAAGCTAACCCCCTATTCCTGCAGCTCCGCAACAAATGCTGCTGTACTAGGTAGCTGGGGTGGATTCCCTTCTTTTACAGCTAGACTAAGCTGACATAACAACTAGTAACTCTAAAAATGTACCCTCCAGAGAAGTCAGTCAAGACATTTTCACTTCTCCCACAAAAGGAAATCCTGGATTCATCTCATTCCGAGCAGCTAATGTATTTTTGCCTTAGTCATCCAAGCTGTCTCAATTCAAAACCAACCCACCATTTAGGCAAGGCTGCAACAATCACATCTGCTGGGGACAGAAGTGTATTCATAAAAAGGGTCAGCTGCTGTCTGCTAACATGTGACTTTAAAGAAGAAACTGGCTTCTTCCACAGGGCTTTGGAATTAGATGGGCTTTCTTGTATATGAAGCCTGCGTAATCATTACAGGCAATATATTGTTTTAGAGCCAGGGTGAAAGAGTATTGACATTTAAATCAAGGGAACACAGAAACAAATGATAATGGAGGAATGACATCATGTCCTGCCTCGGTGATAAGGCAAACGTGGTACCAGCCTGACACATCCACGTCATCCTGTTTTCTAAGGTTTATAGGGAGAATGCTGATAAAGACGCTTCCAGTGTAGAGACCTACAGGGAATGAATGAATTGGCAGCCTGCTGGTAGATGGAATATAAAAATGGTTTCCCAACACCCACAATGCAGGCCAAGGATTTTCAAAAGTGTCCAGCACACTGGGTGCATGCTGGGTGCTGGGCTCTTTGGAAAATCTTGTCCTCATTGTGCATGCAGAGAATATGAGAAAATATGGTCCTGTGTTCTATCTGCTCAGTCTCCCAGTAGCCCCAACTGTGGGTACCGGCCCCTTAAAAAAATCTGACCCCAATCTCTTTTAAAATCATAGTTGAGCCTGTGGATAACTGCAAGGTAATGTTCCTTGACAAAAATAGCCTCAGGTCATATGTCCTTATGGGCTTGATATCTGCAGGATCCTCAGAGGGAAAAAAAATCTTGGGAGTCATCCCAGATAGCTCGAAAATATAAATAAATAAATAGTACTTATATAGATTCAACATCTTCAAAATGCAAGACATCTTATTGATGGCCTGGCAGGGAATTATTAGCCCCATCATACATATGGAAAAGTCAGGGCTCAGGGTGGTTATGGGTTGAGCTGGTTGGGAAATTATTTCTCTCCCTGTAGAAAAAAAAATTGACAAAAACCATTTCCCCCCCATTTTTATTAAATGTTTTCCACAAAAAATCATTTGAATTTAAAAACTAAAACACTCCAAATTGGATTTATTATTAATTTTTATTACTATGGTAACTGCACATTTGGGGGGGTTCTCCTGTTCTGGTTTTGGTTGCTAAAAGCCTGACCCTTTCTGTTGTATTCATTTTAAGCCACTGACATTTTTTATGAACAATGTCATTTCCAACACCTCCCTCCCCCTCCCATTTTTGGATGAAAAATCTTTTTATAGAAAATATTTCAACCAGCTTTGGGTACGTGGTGCTTTCTAGAGGTGCTCATCCCCTCCAGCTCCCCTCCTGCTCACCACCTCTGAAGAACCCTGCCTGAAGGATCTTATCCACGATGATAGTGCAAATCAACTCAGAGCCAGAATTAGAGCTCCCAAGTTCCTATCTCCCAGTTCTGTGTGGATCCATTAGACCATGCTGCCTCTCTCCATGAGGAAGTCAGCTGTGGAGCTGCAGTTAATAATACATTAAAAAGGATGCTTGGGTACATTCAAAATGACTAGAAAATAATGCAAACATGTTGTAATGACATTAAACTAATACTCAGATATTATATTGTACTTTTCATAAGTAGATCTCATAGCACTTTGCAAAGTACATCAATATTATCTCCATTTAATAGATGGGGAAACTGAGGTACAGAGAAGGGCAGAACTTGCCCCAGGTCATTCAGGAGGCCCATAGTAAATCCAGGAATAAAATCTTGGACTCAGATCTCCCAGTCCAAGTGTGCTAGTGATGAGGCCACACTACCACCTCCGCTGTGCCCTTCTCTGCAGCTGCATGATCTGTTTTATTAAACCTCAGGAAAGAGCAAGCTGAGAGTCTAAAGATCTAAGAGGCCAGCAAAGCTGTCTGGAGACATGGAGGGACTTAAGTCCAAGAGACAGATTGCAAAGGTAGGATTATTTAGCCTTGAAAAGGGAAACACAGAGATTTAGCTTGGGTACATAAGATTATGGAAAGAACAGTAAAAGAATATTCTTACATTTTACCTGACCAAGGCGTCACTCAAGGAAATTAATGGAAAGCAAATTTCAAGCCAGTAAGGAAATATTTAAAACACTGTGGAATCTACCACTGCAAGAGGACAAAGCATTAAATACTTTGTTCTTAAAATCGGACTGGATCATTTGATGAATAATGTTTTACAGTTACCAATGTGAAGATGATGGTGCTTCTCGTGCTTTTATGGCACTGGCCTATTGCCTCTGCCATCAGAGAGGAATTCTTCTTTCTGCCCTGCCCCAATCCTCCACCTGGAGCAACACTGCACCATCAATGAGGGGGTTCGTCTTCCTCTGAAGTACCAAGCATTGGCTAGTGCCTGAGGCAGGTGAGTGCGCTTGGTGGATCAGTATTTGGATCCAGAATGGCAAAGCCTACATTCCAATGGCAAGCTAAAGAGAATGATACCAAGTTACAGACATTTGGATATAAAGGGGCTGCTGTCCCCTATTTAGTGGGATAGGATTCTTAGGGGACACACTGGACACGATTCACTATGACAATATTGAAATTCCTAATAAGATTAGGCCCCAACTCTTGGGCTTTTTGGTTCAATCATGTGGAAGCACCGTAGGTCACCTGGAGCTTGATACGCCCCAGATGCCTGAGCTTGGTCTTCTGTCTGGAAAGACACCACACCAACATCCTCTTATGGCTGGTCACCAAGATTGTAGTCTGGCAAGTAGGTCTTTGCAGAGATGGTGGTAGGAAGGGGATAGGGAAGAGGCTAAATGAAAACTGAAGGAAGGGCCATTAAATTCCAAAGACTCCCATGAGGACTGGCCCACATCTTAAATGACTGTTCAGAGGGAAGGGGAAGGCTGCTTGGCATTCACCCTGCTTGGATTCAGATGAGGCCCTGGGAAGGCCTCAACTGAGCATATTATTTGGCACTTCATTTAAGTACCATGACCATCACCACCCAAAAAATTGTGCACCACCTAAGGATGGAACAAACCTTTATTCCAGTCTATCAGCAGCTGTGGAGCCAAGGTGTGACCTCAGATACGGATCATCCATGGGAGAGCTGCTAAAAACCTCAGCATTCCTGATGACCAAGCCAATAATGCTCTCTAGGTCAAAGCCAACACCTCACATTCCACATTCAGGACCCAGTGGCACTTTTGGTCAGAATGAGGTCTTCCCCGTGTTTTTGGCCACAAATGTCTGCTTGCCTAACTGCTGTGTATGCAACGGCTACCTATCACCTAGAGAGTACAGCCCTTCTGTGACACCATTAGCCGAGAGCTTTGGGCTGATACCTCCTGTGGAAGGGCACTATGATTATTCCTAGCTTGGTCAGAGCTTACATAACACCATTGAGCAAAGGATGACGGGAGAGAGTGGGGATGGGAGGGATTCCTAACGCTCTTTAAAATTGTATCAGAGAGAAAAAAAAACAAAATAAAATATCCAACAATTTGAAAAGAAAACCATTTGATGGCACTATTCCTATTATTCACACTTCTCCTAGGCTCAGAGCATCATCCCATTTGGCTCCCCGATTATTATTTGTATTACATTAGCACCTAGGGTCTGCAGCTGAGATTGGGGCCCATCATGCTACGCAAAGAACAAACTCGGTAAAAGTCAGTCTCTGCCCCAAAGTGTTTACCTTCTAAATAGACAGGAGAGACAAAGGATGGAAGGAAAAGCAGACATGAGGAAGGAAGGTCCCAGAGCAGTAACCAAGTCAGGAAGAGAACCCAGGTATCCTGAGTCCCAAAAGAACACCTCATCCACTGGACCACACCACCTCTCATATCACGCTATCTAATACTGAATGCATTTCCTTGTCCACAAAGATTGGCTGCAAGCCATTCCATTTCTCTGATGGGTTCCTTGCCCCATCCTTTTAAAAGGCTATTTTACATGAAACCCAGCTACAGCCATTTCTTTGTTGCAGAAGAAGTGGGTTTAACATGTGTCTGAGGCTGCTGCATACAGCTTAGTGCACTCACCCAATTAGCTAAATAATCAGACAGTCAGAAATGCACAGCTCAGTAAAGACTTTGGATGTTAAGGCCAAATGTCTGGATAATAAAGGGTTAAAAAAATTGCTGTGCTGGATGCATATCGCATCAAAGATCACAGTGAACAACAGTGTCTGCTTAGCTATTCAGTGAATGGGGAGAGGAGGCAAGGAGTCCACAGTCTGGTGTCCAGTCTCCCAGTTAAAAGGTCATTATGCTAATTGCTAAGCCCCAGCAACACTAATTACAGTTTTCCTTTGTGGATGCGGGAGAAGTCCAATCAGGTAAGGCTGCATCTGCTTGTGCCTAATTAGGTTCTCAAATACCATGGTGCTGGGTGCTGAATAAGATGCTGAATTGAACGTGTCCTGCTATTTTTATTTCAGACTTTGTACATTTATTTTCACTAGTACCTCTGAGCTTGTTCTTTACAAAGTTCTTTACCCTCCTCCTTGAAGACTTGGCAGCAAACAGAGGAAGGTAATGGGCTACGATAACACACTCACTTTTCCACCCCAGGAGACCTGGAGTTTGGTGGATCTCAGCCTAATTTTTAGTAGCAATTTTGGCAGCATCACAGAAATCTGCCACGCATTCTGAAACAAACTCTCTGCATGCAGTAGGCCATAGCAAATTAGGTGTTAAAGGCCAGAGTTTCTAAGGCATATAGGGCCAAATTTTACAAGTATTTAGATGTTGCTCTGCTCAGCATTGCAAGACCTAAGTGACTTAGGAGCCTACATCTCATCATGAGTAAGTTCCTAAGTGACTTTTGAAAATAAGACTTAGCTGACAATAAGACAATGCTGATCAGAGCAATGCCTAAATATCTTTAAAAATCTGGGCCTAGTGAATAAACATAAAAATGAGCACGGAGGGGTATTTTCAAAAGGTTAGTCCCATTGATTTTATTGGGACTTAGGCACTAGCCCGTAAGGGCATTTCGAAAATCCCACCAGGCTCCTATCTGGGTTAGCAGTGACTGTTGCAGTTCAGAAGTGAGGTGCATTACGAGAGCTGTTAGAGGGGCCCCCAAGACTGGGCTGCCCAGGTTGTTCCGGGCCAGGGCTAGAAAGGTCGGAAGAGAAGCTTGCGCAGTGCCTCCTCTCTGTCTTACCCTAGCACCAGTGGCCCTCAGCGCTGCACTTTCATGAATACCCAGTTCCCCTCTTCCTTGCCAGATGAAACTGGCAATGCCTCAATTTGTCCCCACTAGAAATTTGCCTGTGAGGCTCTCATCACTTGCATGTAAAGTTACACAGTGGAAGAGAGAAACACTTTGTTCAATAATAAGGGTGGTAGTAAGTTAGGCAGAGGCAGCCCGTGACTCATCCTGGAATGTTTACTCTTCTCAGTGATGGGGAAGATAATGTGCTAATGCATTAAGGGAGCAAAGAAAAGATTGCCCCAGGCCCCAAAGGAGGTCCCTGACACAGGAACATACCACGCAACATTTCCAATTTTGCCAATGCTTGGAATGAGGCACCTAAAGGGAGGCCTCAACCCACAGCACAGAACCCCTAAGTCCTCTGGCAGCTTTCAGAGAACCTAAGGGCAGGGGCGGCTCTAGGCATTTTGCTGCCCCAAGCACGGCAGGCAGGCCGAAGCCGCGGGACCAGCGGACCCTCCGCAGGCAGGCCGAAGGCAGCCTGCCTGCCGTCCTCGCGGTGACCGGCAGAGCGCCCCCCATGGCTTGCTGCCCCAAGCATGTGCTTGGCGTGCTGGGGCCTGGAGCCGCCCCTGCCTAAGGGGGAAGAATACACAAGCAGAGCAGGACTTTGCAGAGTTCTCTTCTTCCTTGTTTGGGAAATTGGTCTGTGCATTTTAAACTCACATGCTAAGAACAAAAAAGCTGGTGCCCTGATTTTTTGAGACCTGCAGCTCCCATTAACTCCAATAAGGTATTGCAGGTGCTCAGCACCTCTGACAGTCACTCACTAATTGGACACTCGCCTGGATAATGGCACATGTCTGGAACAGGAGTGGGGTGGAACAAACAGCCATTTATATAAAGACTATTTTTGCATACAAGAAAAGAGTCCTGGCTCGAAAGTGACTGAAAACAGCCCCAACGGAGGTGTGTTAGCCAATCAGCAGTGACTGCACCCAAGCTGCTGCCGCTGCTTTAAAGTGAAAAATTCCCCTACCATCCCCTTCTGCCACCCTTATGTGCAGTAATACCTTCCTTCTCAGGTAGTGCCCCTGAAATCAACAGCTAGGGGACCACTCGAATTGAGGAAGAGTTTCAGAATGGAGTCCATTATTATACACAAAGAGAAGGGAGTTCCTTACAAGTAGAGAACCAGTGTTGACATGGCCAATTCAATCAGGGTGGATGTGGTCCACTCCCAATAACTGATGAGGAGGTGTCAATACCAAGAGAGGGAAAGTTGCTTTTGTAGTGAGCCAGCCACTCCCAGTCCCTATTCAAGCCCAAATTAATGGTGTTAAATTTGCAAATGAATTTTAGTTCTGCACCTGGTGGCTGAGCTTTGTGACTTTGTCCTCACCCACAACCATTTCAGATTTGGGGACAACTTATACCTTCAAGTCAGCAGCACTGCTATGGGTACCTGCATGGCCCCATGGTATGCCAACATTTTTATGGCTGATTTAGAACAACGCTTCCTCAGCTCTCGTCCCCTAGTGCCCCTCCTCTACTTGTGCTACATTAATGATATCTTCATCATATGGACCCACGGGAAGGAGGCCCTTGAAGAATTCCACCTGGATTTCAACAATTTCCACCCTACCATCAACCTTAGCCTGGACCAGTCCACACAAGAGATCCACTTCCTGGACACTACAGTGAAAATAAGTGATGGTCACATAAGCACCCTATACCGGAAACCTACTGACCACTATACTTACCTACATGCCTCCAGCTTCCATCCAGGACACATCACATGATCTATTGTCTACAGTCAAGCCTTAAGATACAACCAAATTTGATCCAATCCCTCAGACAGAGACAAACACTACAAGCATTCTTAAAACTACAACACCCACCTGCGGAAGTGAGGAAACAGATTGACAGAGCAAGATGGGTACCCAGAAATCACCTACTACAGGACAGGCCCAACAAGGAAAATAACAGAACACCACTGGCCATCACATACAGCCCCCAACTAAAACCTCTCCAGCACATCATCAACGATCTACAAACTATCCTGGAAAACGATCCCTCGCTCTCACAGACCTTGGGAGACAGGCCAGTCCTCGCTTACAGACAGCCCCCCAACCTGAAGCAAATACTCACCAGCAACTACACACCACACCACAGAAACACTAACCCAGGAACCAATCCCTGTAACAAACCTCGTTGCCTACTCTGTCCCATATCTACTCTAGCGGCACCATCAGAGGACCCAACCACATGAGCCACATCATCAGGGACTCATTCATCTGCCCATCTACTAATGTGATATATGCCATCATGTGCCAGCAATGCCCCTCTGCCATGTACATTGGTCAAACCAGACAGTCTATACATAAAAGAATAAATGGACACAAATCAGACATCAGGAATGGTAACGTACAAAAGCCAGTAGGAGAACACTTCAATCTCCCTGGACATTCAATAACAGATTTAAAAGTAGCCATCCTTCAACAAAAAAAACCTTCAAAAACAGACTTCAAAGAGAACTGCAGAGCTACAATTCATTTGCAAATTTAACACCATTAATTTGGGCTTGAACAGGGACTGGGAGTGGCTGGCTCACTACAAAAGCAACTTTCCCTCTCTTGGTATTGATATCATCAATTATTGGGAGTGGACCACATCCACCCTGATTGAATTGGCCCTGTCAACAATGATTCTCCACTTGTGAGGTAACTCCCTTCTCTTCATGTGTCATTATATAATGCCTGCATCTGTAACTTTCACTCCAGGCTTCTGAAGAAGTGGGTTTTTCCCACAAAAGCTTATACCCAAATAAATCTGTTAGTCTTTAAGGTGCCACCAGACTCCTCGTTTTTTTCAGAAGGGAAACCTTAATGAGCCAATCAGATAGCATACGGACAGCTAAGCTTGCTGATTGGCTCAGAAATGCAGGCTAGTTTTCCTGCAACTGTAATTTCAATCACCATTTTAAAATGCGTGCACACAACCCCAACCAAATCTCCTGCCCCTCCCCCCTCCAAAACCCGACTTTGTCCAAATACATCATCCTAGAGAGATTTCTGGATGTGCCCGATGAGGCCATTCACCATGTATATAATATTTAGTGGAGTTCATGTGCTGAGAACTTAAGATTTATTATCCTTTAAGATAAGCAATGTCCCTGCTTTGTCTCAATCAATATTTATCTCTTCAGTCAATCATTCTTGATGATCACCTCAGGACAGACACATAATTTTAATACTGTCTATCTCTCTCCCTCCAACCTTTGATGGGAGAGATGCAAGATTCCGGTTAGGTTTCCTGGTCCTTTAGCAGTATGAGCATTCTCTGAGGGAGCCAATCCTGCCTGATTTGCTATGTTCTTCTGCACCCTTCTTTTACAAGGAAATATTCCCCAGGGCACCTTCTAACCCTTCTACTGATGACTTGCTTTTCTTCATTAGTTGGGAATTGTTCTACTCCACTGGGCCCTCTAACCTAGGAAGAAGCATAATTTGTAGTGTATTCTGGGGAGACGATGGAAAATAAGAAGGATCAATTTCATACATAAGGGTCACTTCCCCACATCCTTGGAGCTGCCACTTCCTTTGCTGCAGTCCTTAGGGCGGGGAGAAATATGAAGGAGGTGGAGAGAAACTGTACTAAAAAAGTGGACACTGTGATTAGTTTTGTTTGATTGGGGAGAAACTTAAATGTCAAAGCTATGGAGAACCAAAGCTGGCATAGCAACGACTTCGCTGAAAACACGAAAAACAGAACAAACAAAAACCTGTGGACTCACGGAAGTTTGTATGTCCAGCACTTGTCTTATGGTCTTGTAGTTAAGGTGCTTCTAAGTACCTAAATCCCTGTTGAAAATGAGAATCAGGCTCCTAAATCAGTTAAGTGTTGCAATGCCAAGCACGGCAATGCCTAAAATAGCTTTAAAAAGCTTGCCAAAGCCCATCAAAAATCAAGGGACGTTAATAGGAGCTGGTTTGGGCAATTAATTCCTATGTCTAAGTTCCCCATCTGTAACACGGGGATGATGAGACTTCTCTTTGCCCACCCTTTGTCTGTCTTTTCTATTTTGACTGCCTCTCCCCATGTGTGGGTGGTTAGTGCCCAGCACAACGGGGCCCTGATCTGAATTGGGGCCTCAAAGAGGAAACAGAGAACGGCAGTGTATTCCCTTCTGGCTGGGAAAGCATTATCTAAATTGTTTCTGTGTGATACAATTAATGGGGGGCTGTGAAGCTATTCAGATTAGAATCAGATCAAGAAAAGCCATGGTACAACCTCCCTAAAATTACAGGAAAGAAATTATGCCCATCCTTCGCTCTTCTAACATTTGGAGAAATTAACGCACGTCTATGTGTAAAAGGGGACATGGCAGTGAGGTGCCCAGGCCTTGCAGACTAACTTTTGCTGCTCATCGTCTATAGTAGTTATCAGGGGAGATTCTGAAAGGCACAAGGGGGAGATAGGTGGCTACCTCCATTAACTAACTTTCAGTGCGAAGAGAGCACTTTTTGTGCCTTTGAATATCCCCTCCTGAAATGCAGATTACTAGTGCTTTGAGAACTGGACTGACAGCTGCATAATATTGACAGTCAAGGAGTCCCCCAGGCTTAAGACCGGGTGATTTTCGGAAGAGCAGCTCCACCTTCATAAAATTCTATTTTGTAACTATTAGCAACACAGACGGAGGCAGAGTCCAGCTTTATGTCTGCACATGAAGGTAGGTGCGCCATTAAAATACAGCTAGTAAGCAATCAATATGCTTAGGTTGAGTGCCCATTGTTTAGACAGTTAATGGTGGAAGTTACACCCCACACTCCAGCATAAATTAAGTATTCAGCTGTTTTCCCAGATGCCTTTAGGTCAGTCATCTTTGGCCCAAGTAATATGGGCTCCGTGTTTAATTAAGCTCTGGTCACGTACAGAACACAGTGATTTCTGTCTCGTGCTCACGGTTGCTTAAGATGCTAAAATAAAAGAAGTAGCCAAAGGGGAAGAAAAGGTTAATCAGTACAGAAAATGAAATACCCTTCTTGCACTAGCATTAAAATGGGGGATTATTTTTCCCCCAGTTTCTTCATTGGTGGAAGAACACCAGGCCACAAGACAGTAATAAGTCAGGACACTGGCCCGTTGTCCTGTAACAGTAGGTCTTGTACTTACACATGTGGGGCTAGGATCAACCCCTCGGGTTTTTTCCTTCCTCATGGGGATAAAAAGGAGCAAAGACCTCAGGTCTTTGACCCTAGCTTTGGCAGGAAGAGAGGTATTAGGCTAACATGGCTTCATCCCCAACCCAGCCCCTGCCCCTCCAGCAGCCCTGGTACAGGATGCTGTGGCGTGGGGGCTCAGGGGATGGGGGTGGTGATGGTGAGTGAAGGGACAGGAAGCATAAAGGGGCACCACTCTCCAGTGGATCACCCTCCCAAAGACTGGGGGACTTACTGGCTGCCAGTACTTTAAGAGGATGCCCACTCTACCCTCTCAAAACACCTTCCTTCCCCAAAGGTTTCCTTTCCCTACTGGCCCAGCTAGAGGGAGGGAACGGTGAGCAGCACATGCTGCCCATAGGGGCCTGGAGGGCAGATGGAAGACTTATGCCAAGCAAGTGGGTCTCCCTCCCTCTGCAGACACACCAAGGGATGGGGGTCCTCCCCAATGAGTATGGGTCATCTGCAGGATAGGAAGGGCATTGCCCCTTGCCCTTGCGGTGGGGCGGGGACCCTGCTTCCCCAAGAGGATGGTTTGATTGAAGCCCAGCAGCCAGAGTCTCAGCATTTCTTGACCATTGGTGGGTACAAAGCAGGGGCGTAGCCATGGGTGGGCCTGGGATCCAGGCATCCAGGCCCACCCAAATCCGAACTGGGGTGTAGTGCTGCCACAGCACCCCAGGGAATCACTCAGGCACCTGAAATCCAGGCCGGAGCCCTGCGCCTGCCCTTCAGAAAGCTACACTCTGGCAGCTCTGCCTGGGCATTTTCTGAGCTGCCCCGTGCATGGGCCCAGCTCGGCCAGTGAAGCCCTGTGTCTGGGGGCCCCAGGGCTGGGACGAGGGCATGGTGTCGGGGGAGAAGCAGAACTAACAGGTGCTCGGGGTCTGCCCATTGGCCAGCGGCGTTCTCCACACGGCTTATCCTCTGCACAGCTGGAGGCAGCGGCAAGGCCGGTCTCTCTGCAGCGCTCCCAGCAGAGAATGCACTTTGCTGGGCAACTCAGTACAGAGTCCGGGCCAAATTGCACGCAGATTGCAAGCCTCTGTTCATTCCCACGTAGCACAGCCAGAGCAGACCCTGCACAGGGGCCGTTTGGCCCACAGGAGACATGAGCCCCCAGCCGAAGGGCAGCAGCCCAGACCCCACAACAAGGCAAGGGCTCCCCCTCTTCCCCCACTGCAGAGCCAGGGTGCAGCCAAGGATATCAGCACTCCCTGCCCCAGCCAGGTGCACTGCCAGCCAGCATGGCCAGTGGATAGCACAGTCTGTCATTGTCCACCCACCCGAAAGTCAGGGCCCACCCAAATTTCCACTCCTAGCTACGCCACTGGTACACAGATACCAGGGTGAGAGGCTCCTTAGAAACACGGGAGGTGGCTGCAATTATTTGGCCTCTGATAAAGGCAATGCAAATACTCAGTGTGTTTGATTAGCTTGTGAGTGAAAAGCAGAGCGCCCACAAGGATGGTGCCAGCGAAGGCTGCCTCCAGGGTCTCCCCTTCTGTATGGGCAGAGCTGCTCCTTGGCAGCATCACGGGGCAGAGCTCGTGCTTGCTACGGGGGGTTCTCAGGGCACATCAAAGAAACACCTTCCAGTTTGTCACAAGCCCAGCAGGAAAACAGAGCAACCCCTGCAGCTTTGCAGATCACTTGGGTTTCTAATGTGAATTCTAATACTAGACTGGCAGCCCTGGCGACGGAAGTGCGCTCTTGATCCACAACACAGGCAGAGCGCAGACAGCCGCCTTGCAAGCTGCCCTCACAGTGCCCTGCGAGGCGCTCAAGTCTCCCTACCCATTCAATCCTCTTGTTCTCAGATGCCAAGAAGGTGGCACTTGTGAGGGTGGGTTTTTTTGAGGAGGACCCTGTCCCACTCAGCCATGAGTGGCCAATTAATTCCACACAGGCTACAGACTGACCATCAGCTGAACTCTCTATCACTGATGAGCAGAAGGCAAAAGGCTCTGGATCGCATTACAACCCCCCTTGGCCTGCTGCCTCCCTGATCTCCCCCTCCCCGCCCCTCCCCCACCCCATTCCTGAATCCCTCCATTCTGGTTCCTTAGAGAAACCGAGGAGGAGTTGTTCTGCAAAGTTGGAGCATCTGACAACAGCTCACAGCAGCCTTGGTATTTTTATTGTACTCTGGTGCCCTCTATTTCAGCGCAGACAGTACTGAAGCTCCTTTTCACCTCTCACATCCTCAAAACTGCAGCTGAACTGACAAAACATGCAGATGTCGTCCCTCTCCGAAGAGCTGTCAGTATGTGCAGGAAGAGGATGGCTTCTGACAGCTTTATAGACAGGTAAGAGTCCTGACCTTAGTCTTCATCCCGCAGGGCCTACCACACAAAGGCGTAGGGCTGGCTTGAAAAGTTAATCAGATTTATAGGTCTATAGCCTTCCATTGATACATGAGGGATTTATGTAGGAAACTGCCATTGGGATGTACCTCGGTAAATCACCTTCAGATTCTTGGGAGAATAGCTCCCGTGTTCGGAGTGTCACTTCTTGGAGCCTTCGGCTAAGTTTATATCAAGAACTGGAGTAAAATGTACGTGGAGACAGCTTAGGATAATTCTGGAAGTTGTTCTCTACTGTGGACAGATGCTCCCATAGCACATCATCAACTCCTCACCCACACAGCAATTCTGCCTTTGTTTATTAAAGCTAGAAGTTGTGAGTCGCAAAATACTCAGATCATTCCTGGGTTGAAAGAAGCTTTTACAGTCATCTCCATTAGATTACACACAGGGAAATACTACGGCTTGTCTACACTTTCAACGCTGCAGTGGCGCGGCTGCATTGGTGCCGCTGTAGCACTTAGTAGCATCTTCACTATGCTGACGGGAGCGCTTCTCCCACTGGTGTAATTAATCCAGCTCTCCGAGAGGTGGTAGCTACATAAAGGGGAGACATTCTCCTTTCGATGTAGCACTGTCTACACTGGGGTTAGGCTGGTTTAACTGCATCACTCAGGGGTGTGGATTTTCCACACCCCCTCCACCCCCAAGCAACATAGTTATACTGACATAAGTTGGTAAACCAAGCCTAAGAACACTGCCAGTTACAAAGGCAAATGCTATCTCACCCCAGCAAAGGAAAGTAGATAGTATCCATTTAGGAAAAGCCTAGGGCTGAGCCAGAAGAAAGAAAGAAAGATCATCCCTGCTCCATCCTACACTAAGAGAATACATTCTTCAAAGTTACTAAGACATACTTCTAAGGTTGGGGGTGTTTTTTTAAACTTTTAATGAAAATGTCCTACCTCTTTTTGACTAGCTATATCAGAGCTGCACCAACATAAATATAAACGCCTAGAATTGGAGAGGAAGCCTGGTCCAGTGATAAGGGCACTAACCTCCGGTACAGCTACGGTGCCGTAAGGCCATAGTGTAGATGCTTCCTACAGTGATGGAAGGAAGTTTTCTGTCACTGTAGATAATCCACTTCTCCAAGCAGCGGTAGCTAGATGGACGGAAGAATTCTTCCATCAACCTTACGCTGAGGATTTACATGAAACGCCACAGTGGTGTCAACCTAACTTTTAAGTGTAGGCCAGGCTTAGGACATGGGACAGCTGGGTTCTACCTTGCTCTGCCACTTCCGATGTGATCCTGGGCAAGCCTCTTAACCTCTGTGAGCCTCAGTTCTCCATTTGTAAAATGGGTACGATAGCACTGCCCTCCACACAGGAGTTTTAGGACTAGAAATGCATTTAAAAAACCAAAGCAGCTCACAAATTAGGATCATATAATCACCATAAATAGTTTAATCACATATGCAGCTCAGATGACAATCTCTTCTCTGACCCATGACAAAACCCCAACCATTAGAGTGCCACAGCATCATAAAAGGATATTACATCTCCAGGGCACTTCTGAGCATGCCCTAAAGCATTGGCACTGAACTCCTCAACAGCACGGTATACTTGTATTACATAGGTTGCTTAATTTGTTCTCCTTACATTAGAGAAAATATTGGGACCTTCCTGTTAGGTCAAAAACAATTTCATCAGGAACCCATGCATACGGTCAGAACCAAACGTTTATCCCAAGGGGAAGTCAGACATCTGGAGAGTTCACGTTTCAAAACCTAGCTGCTTACAGATCAGTTTGTGTTAGAGCCGGAGATGCTGACCCAGAAGTGAGCGATATTATCTAACAGTCAGCAGCAGGGAGGATGACAAAGTATCGCTGCACAACACCAGTCGGACAACATTGCCCGTGCGGTTCAACTTTGGGTGAGTAGTTAATGGATGAAAATGCAGCTGACAGCTGCAGCCCTTCTGCAACTCAATGGCCAAGCATCATGAGATTCTAGTCCAGTCCTTCATGAGTGGTGGTGAGGGCCCGTGATGATAACAAGTGATACAGGGTCAGGAAGCCTGCATTCTTATCCTGGCTTCAGGAGATAGTCTGGTTTGATAGGGAGAGCAGGGGACTGGAAGTTAAGATTCCTAGGTTCATATCCCATCTCCATCCTTAACTCATTGTGTGACTCTGGGCAAGGAACTTAGCTTCTTCCAAAGCTTAACTACTCTTTAGTTAGGAAAAACTTCCTAACTATAAGGATAGTCAAGCACTGGAATAGGCTTCCAAGGGAGGTTGTGGAATCCCCATCACTGGAGATTTTTAAGAACAGGTTGGACAAACACCTGCCAGGGTTGGTCTAGGTTTACTTGATCCTGCCTAAGCGTGGGGGGTTGGATTTGATGACCTCCCAAGGTTCCTTCCAGCTCCACATTTCTATGATTCTTTGTGTCTCAATTTATCCATCTGCAGTTGGAAATACTGCTTTCCTACCTCACATGGGTGTTTTGCAAGACTGAACTGGCCTGATTCAGAGTTGCTTGGCACTATTCCCAATGACTGCAGTAGGATATGTGGGTGCTCAACACCTCTGAAAATCAAACCCAGGTTAAAAATGTCAACAGCATCTAAGTCCCATTTTCAAAAGTGACTAGATTCAAAAGGTATTTAGTTGCCTAGTGGGATTTGTAAATGTACCTAAGTACATTAGGCACCTAACTCCCATTGAAGTCAAAGGGAGTTACATGCCAAGCCTGCTTAGGCATTTTTTAAAAGAAAGAAAAAAAAATCCCACACTAGTCTACTAATATCTCTGAAAAATCTGACTAAGTCTCATTAAATATCAACAGGGCTTAGACTCCTAAGTTACTTAGATGCTCTTGGAAACTTGACCTTGAATGTTTCTAAAATGTTTGCACCTTAGCATGTCAAATAGGGGACAGGATTTTCACCTTTCAGGGCACTGGGAATGGCTGACACAAACTCATGGCCTAATACTTTTTAGTGAAAAAACACCATTGCACCATAGCTTTGTTAGTTTGGTCTGGGTAAGTTACCCAGACCTAAGAAAAGAAAGGACACAGTTTAAATCTTGTAGGGCCTGAACAAAAACCACCATGGTTTCCTCGTTGATATACAGTTCGGGTTACCCATCGCTTCCCCTTTAAGCAGGACTTGGGGCATTTAGACCTGCCATGAATAAGGTAAAACTGGATAACTCCAGGGCAGCACCATCTCCTCTTCATGTCAGGCAGAAGCAAAGCCATCCAGTCCTGGTAGTCTGCCTTTGATACCCAGCCGTTTGATATTTCCTTTAACATCTAAGCGCCTATCTGATCATCAGATCAAACATTTCCTCTTGTCAGTTAAGTATTCTGGGACCTTTAGGCTAGAGAAAGCAAAAGCCAGTTATCTCCCTGGGTCAGTTTCATTCCATATGCACAACAATTTGCTGCCCTATTTTCCCCCAAACATCTTCATGTTCTTGTCAAATTATGTTGCTTGCTATTCAAATTATTGCAGGGAGGGGAGGAGGAGAGAGAGAGAGAGAACACATAGAGCCTACTCTTTCAGTAGAGAGATATTTGCAAGTTAAACATGGTAATTATGACTCACAAGCATTCTAGGGAGGTATCTATTACTTGGACAAGGAACAGGGCTTTAAGGATCTGCTTGACACTTTCTGTTGGAATACTGAAATTAAAGTGATCGTCTTGTGGTGAAACCAAGCCTGAGCATTAGTGACAGCAAGCTGAATGATCAGTATAACATCCAGCACTCCCTAGAGCCCTGCACCCAGCGGGTAATTACATTTAGGCTGCAGATGGATCACCTTGTGCTGTAAGCCTGTCCAATCACGCCAGCGAACCAGGGTTGGGAATCGGCCAATATTTGGGACTGTTGGTAATTCAGCAGACAGTGCTTTTTCCCTCTGAGTCAGTCTCAGTGCCCCAGCCTTGCTTTAGGGAACTAAAACCTGAGGTTTTGTTCACTTGTGCTTGTTCAATGCACATTTCATGAGACTGCCAGCATTAAATCCAGACTCAGCTGATTGCATCTGATGGAAGCTTCATGGGGACCGTAGGTACGGTGGGCAGAATGCAGTCTTCTTCTCCACTTGTGCTTCCAAGCGGTTGCGCAGTGTTGCTGTGCACTGAACACTTACGAGACAGATGCAGTTCACTGCTGGGTCATCCTACTTAGGCTTTGCATTTCAGTTTATATTTGTAAAGGATACACGGTACTGCATAAATGCAAGTCGCCAAAAGGATATTTACATTTTAAAACCAATCATCTGCTTCCAGGAGCACAACTCAGAGTTTTGGATAGTGGTGCCCTAGCCTCTGGGTGTTACCATAATACAAATAAACAAACATCTATTGTTACAAACCGCCCATTCAGTTATCTATGGCTAGCATTTTCCTCTGCTAACAAAACCAGATCAATGCTAAAGAGCCAACCAGCTCAGGCCTGTAAGCATGGCCCAAAACACCCCTACTCCCTGACACGCATAGTACTGTTGTTACCAACAGTCACTCCCAACATAAGCCACATTCTGCTTAGTTACAGCTGGGGTCCTCAGAGATTTCTTAGCTGCTCTGTTGCAGGCATTGCTAGAGTTCTCCTGCCATGAGAGAGCCATGAAAGAGCTGGGGGGAGGGAGGGGCAGAGGCAGTAGAAGGCAAATAAGTGTATTTTTGCAACATCAGTACCACCAGGCTAAAGTGACACCTCTTTGAAACTAGAGAACGGTGAATCGGTTCAGGAGAGACAAGAATGCCTCCAAGTCAGACGGTGTTTATTTCAGGAACCAAAAGCTTTCAGAAGGTTCTGAAACAGCCGGTTAATTGCGCCCCCATTCACCCAATTATATCTTCAGACTTTTGCACTTTGAGCTGGGAGAAACTGAAAGTGCCCCAGGAATAAGACTTTTCTCACCCGTTTTTCCAGCCCAGCTAGAGGTGGGACGCACCAGAAATATCAGGAGTAAGGTTGTTCTCAGGACATTTCCTGCCCAACATTAGCACTGAATCTTTGGCAATTCCTCTGTTGCTATTTAACGTGTGCTGGACTTTTCATAGGGTTGGAAGGGACCTCCGGAGGTCATCTAGTCCAATCCCCTGCTCAAAGCAGGACCAATCCCCAACTAAATCATCCCAGCCAGGGCTTTGTCAAGCCTGACCTTAAAAACCTCTAAGGATGGAGATTCCACCACCTTCCTAGGTAACCCATTCCAGTGCTTCACCACCCTCCTAGTGAAAAAGTTTTTCCTAATATCCAACCTAAACCTCCCACACTGCAACTTGAGACCATTGCTCCTTGTTCTGTTATCTGCTACCACTGAGAACAATCTAGATCCATCCTCTTTGGAACCCCGCTTCAGGTAGTTGAAAGCCAGGAGCGGCTTCAGGCCCCAGCACGCCAAGGGCGTGCTTGGGGCGGCATGCCGTGGGGGGTGCTCTGCCGGTCGCCGGGAGGGCAGCAGGCAGGCTGCATTCGGCGGCATGCCTGCGGAGGGTCCGCTGGTCCCGCGGCTCCGGTGGACCTCCCGCAGGCACGCCTGTGGGAGGTCCACCAGAGCCACGGGACTGGCGACCGGCAGAGCGCCCCCCCGCGGCATGCTGCCGTGCTTGGGGCGGCGAAATGTCTAGAGCCGCACCTGTTGAAAGCAGCTATCAAATTCCCCCTCGTTCTTTTCTTCTGAAGACTAAATAATCCCAGTTTCCTCAGCCTCGCCTCATAAGTCATGTGCTCCAGCTCCCTAATCATTTTTGTTGCCTTCCACTGGACTCCAATTTTTCCACATTCTTCTTGTAGTTTGGGACCCAAAACTGGACACAGAACTCCAGTTGAGGCCTCACCAATGCCAAATAGAGAGGAATGATCACGTCCCTCGATCTGCTGGCAATGCCCCTATTTATACAGCCCAAAATGTCATTAGCCTTCTTGGCAACAAGGGCACACTGTTGACTTGTATCCAGATTCTCGTCCACTGTAACCGCTAGGTTCTTTTCTGCAGAACTGCTGCCTAGCCATTTGGTCCCTAGTCTGTAGCAGTCCATGGGATTCTTCCATCCTAAGTGCAGGACTCTGCACTTGTCCTTGTTGAACCTCATCAGGTTTCTTTTGGCCCAGTCCTCTAATTTGTCTAGGTCCCTCTGTATCCTATCCCTACCCTCCAGTGTATCTACCACTCCTCCCAGTTTAGTGTCATCTGCAAACTTGCTGAGGGTGCAGTCCACACCATCCTCCAGATCGTTAATGAAGATATTGAACAAAACTGGCCCCAGGACCGACCCTTGGGGCACTCCGCTTGAAACTGGCTGCGAGCTAGACATCGATCCATTGATCACTACCCGTTGAGTCCGATGATCTAGCCAGTTTTCTGTCCACCTTATAGTCCATTCATCCAGCCCATACTTCTTTAACTTGCCGCCAAGAAGACTGTGGGAGACCGTATCAAAAGCTTTGCTAAAGTCAAGGAATAACGCGTCCACTGCTTTCCCCTCATCCACAGAGCCAGTTATCTCACCATAAAAGGCAACTAATTTAGTCAGGCATGACTTGCCCTTGGTGAATCCATGCTGACTGTTCCGGATCACTTTCCTCTCCTCTAAGTGTTTCAAAATTGAATCCTTGAGGACCTGTTCCATGATTTTTCCAGGGACTGAGGTGAAGCTGACTGGCCTGCAGTTCCCCGGATCCTCCTTCTTCCCTTTTTTAAAGATGAGCACTACATTAGCCTTTTTCCAGTCATCTGATCGCCATGAGTTCTCAAAGATAATGCCAAAGGCTCTGCAATCACATCTGCCAACTCCTTTAGCACCCTTGGACGCAGTGCATCCGGCCCCATGGACTTGTGCTTTTCTAAATAGTCCTGAACCACTTTTCTCCACAGAGGGCTGGTCACCTCCTCCCCATATTGTGCTGCCCAGTGCAGCAGTCTGGGAGCTGACCTTGTTTGTGAAGACAGAGGCAGGCTGGAGGAAAGGCATCCTAAAGGCCACAGAGTGGACTCTGCAGTGAGCTGATGCTTAGGATGACAAGAAACCTGGCTCTGGGCCCCTCACTGCAGGCTGGGTGTGTTGAGTAGAGGTGGAGCATTGATCCCCGTTGTGGGAGGAATGCTTCCATGAAGGCAGGAATCAGAGCACTCAAGTCCCCCAAGATTAGGAGCATCTTGTGTAATTCTTGCATGGCCCATCACTGATGGGTTCTGGTAGTTGTTACCTGGGATTGGTGGGAGAATTGCTGAACATCTGGGCTTTGCAGAGTGGGTGAGTGGGTTGGAGGGATATAGAATTAAAGGAGAAGTGATCAAAGGGGTACAAGAGACCCTGCCACTGGCAGAGCTGCTGCTAGCACTGTTACCGTCTATAAACTCTCACCGAGCAGTTTGGCCTGTTGGGTGAGATTGAAAGCAGCTGCTCAGGGCTACCTCCTGAAGCAGACAGGAGGTTTCCCTCTGGTTTGGTCTGGTGGTTGAAGGGAACAGACTGCCAGCCATTTCAGGGAATATATGGGCCAGCTGTCTGAGACGGGGACTTTGTCCCTCTAGCAGGCATTGGTAGCCTGAGCCTTTGGTACTTCTCTCTCATAAATACATACGAGAAGGGAGGACCAGTGGTGAGCTGGAGCCGGTTCCCACAGGTTCCCAAGAACCGGTTGCTAAAATTAGACCTCCGTGGAGAACTGGTTGTTAAAGGGCCAGGGGGTGGGCAAAGAACTCCGGTCCGCGGGCCGGACCATCCTGTTGCTCCCAGGATTCCCAGCTGGGGAGGCTGAGGCTCCCCCAGCCCTTCCCCCGCTTCCCCCCAGCTGCAGCATGGCCAGCCGCTGGCATCAGCTGGGCAGCTCAGCTGAGCTCCGGAGTCGTCCTGCTGCTTTGAGCTGTCAGCAAGGTAAGGGGGGAGGGGGCTGCAAGCTCTAGGGCTGCTGTGGGGGGCAAGTGGAGCAATTTGCCCCAGGCCCTGCAGGGGCCCCTGGCCCCACGAGTATGTCTCCCCCTGCCCCGGCCCCTCCCCTGCTCCCCCCCACTTAAATCAGAACTTTTTATAAGGAACCGGTTGTTAAGATTTTGGCAGCTCATCACTGGGGAGGACCCAGGATGACTGGTAGAGTCATGGAGTTTAAGGCCAGAAGGGACCATCAGACCATCACAGGCTACCAACACCACACAGCACCAGCACACTAACCCCAACGACCAACGTATCACAGACAACATGAGAGTAGACTATGATGTGCCACAGGCAGAGAATAGGAGGCCTGTGCAATGGCAGCAAAATGATAAC